>NW_028270140.1:153842447-154159739 GCF_037043375.1 Chiloscyllium plagiosum
TTAATAATGTGGGAGGGGGTGTCACTGGGGCATTAACAATGTGGGAGGGGGAGTCACTGGGGCATTAATAATGTGGGACGGTGTCACTTTGAGCATTAACAATGTGGAAGGGGGTGTCACCGGGGCATTAATAATATGGGAGGGGGTCACCGGGGCATTAACAATGTGGGAGGAGTGTCACTGGGGCATTAATAATGTGGGAGGGGAGTCACTGGGACATTATTAATGTGGGAGGGGGTGTCACTGGGGCATCAACAATGTGGGAGGGGTTGTAACTGGGGCAATAATAATTTGGGAGGGTGTCACTGCACTATTAATATGGGGGGGGAGTCATTGGGGCATTAATAATGTGGGAGGGAGTTACTGGGGCATTAACAATGTGGGTGGGTGTCACTGGGGTATTAACAATATGGGAGGGGGTCACTGGGGCATTAACAATGTGGGTGGGTGTCACTGGGATATTAACAATGTAGGAGGAGGGTCACTGGGGCATTAACAATGTGGGAGGGGGTGTAACTCGGGCATTAATAATGTGGGAGGTGTGTCACAGGGGCATTAATAATATGGGAGGGGTGTCACTGGGGCATTAATAATGTGGGTGGGTGTCACTGCACTATTAATAATATGGAAGGGGGGAGTCATTGGGGCATTAATAATGTGGGAGTGAGTCACTGGGGCATTAACAATGTGGGAGGGGGGTCACTGGGGTAAGAACAATGTGGGAGGAGTGTCACTGGGGCATTAATGTGCGAGGGGTGTTACTGGGGCATTAACAATGTCGGAGGGTGTCACTGGGGTATTAACAATCTCGGGGGGGTGTCACTGGGGCATTAATAATATGGGAGGGTGTCACCGGGGCATTAACAATGTGGGAGGGGGTGTCCCTGGGGCATTAATAATGTGGGAGGAGGTGTCACTGGGGCATTAATAATATAGGAGGGGATGTCACTGGAGCATTAACAGTATAGGAGGGTGTGTCACTGGGGCATTAACAATGTGGGAGGGTGTCACTGGGGTACTAACAATCTGGGAGGGGTGTCACTGGGGCATTAATAATGTGGCAGGGTTTCACCGGGGCATTACCAATGTGGGAGGGGTGTCACTGGGGCATTAATAATGTGGGAGGGTGTCACTGGGGCATTAAAAATGTGGGAGGGGGTGTCACTGGGGCATTAACAATGTAGGAGGGGGTGTCGCTGGGGCATTAATAATGTGGGGGTGTCACTGGGGCATTAATGATGTGGGAGGGGGTGTCACTGGGGCATTAATAATGTGGGAGTGTGTCACTGGCTCATTAACAATGTGGGAGGGGGTGTCACTGGGGCATTAATAATATGGGAGGGTGTCACTGGGGCATTAACAATGTGGGAGGAGTGTCACTGGGGCATTAATAATATGGGAGGGTGTCACTGGGGCATTAATAATATGGGAGGGGGTCACCGGGGCATTTACAATGTGGGAGGAGTGTCACTGGGGCATTAATAATGTGGGAGGGGAGTCACTGGGGCATTAATAATGTGGGAGGGGGTGTCACTTGGGCATCAACAATGTGGGAGGGGGTGTAACTGGGGCAGTAATAATGAGGGAGGGTTTCACTGCACTATTAATAATATGGGAGGGGGGATTCATTGGGGTATTAATAATGTGGGAGGGAGTTACTGGGGCATTAACAATGTGGGTGGGTGTCACTGGGGTATTAACAATATGGGAGGGGGTCACTGGGGCATTAACAATGTGGGTGGGTGTCACTGGGGTATTAACAATGTAGGAGGAGGGTCACTGGGGCATTAACAATGTGGGAGGAGTGTCACTGGGGCATTAATAATATGGGAGGGTGTCACTGGGGCATTAATAATATGGGAGGGGGTCACCGGGGCATTTACAATGTGGGAGGAGTGTCACTGGGGCATTAATAATGTGGGAGGGGAGTCACTGGGGCATTAATAATGTGGGAGGGGGTGTCACTGGGGCATCAACAATGTGGGAGGGGGTGTAACTGGGGCAGTAATAATGAGGGAGGGTGTCACTGCACTATTAATAATATGGGAGGGGGGATTCATTGGGGTATTAATAATGTGGGAGGGAGTTACTGGGGCATTAACAATGTGGGTGGGTGTCACTGGGGTATTAACAATATGGGAGGGGGTCACTGGGGCATTAACAATGTGGGTGGGTGTCACTGGGGTATTAACAATGTAGGAGGAGGGTCAATGGGGCATTAACAATGTGGGAGGGGGTGTAACTGGGGCAATAATAATGTGGGAGGGTGTCACTGCACTATTAATAATATGGGAGGGGGGAGTCATTGGGGCATTAATAATGTGGGAGGGAGTTACTGGGGCATTAACAATGTGGGAGGGAGTCACAGGGGCATTAATAATGTGGGAAGGGTGTCACTGGGGCATTAACAATATGGGAGGGTTTCACTGGGGTATTAACAATGTGGGAGGGGTGTCACTGGGGCATTAATAATGTGGGAGGTGTGTCACTGGGGCATTAACAATGTGGAAGGGGTTGTAACGGGCATTAATAACGTGGGAGGGGTGTCTCTGGGGCATTAATAATGTGGGCGGGGTGTTACTGGGGCATTAACAATGTGGGAGGGGGTGTAACTGGGGCATTAATAATGTGGGAGGTGTGTCACTGGGGCATTAACAATGTGGAAGGGGTTGTAACGGGCATTAATAACGTGGGAGGGGTGTCTCTGGGGCATTAATAATGTGGGCGGGGTGTCACTGGGGCATTAACAATGTGGGAGGGGGTGTAACTGGGGCATTAATAATGTGGGAGGGGTGTCACAGGGGCATTAATAACATGGGAGGGGTGTCACTGGGGCATTAATAATGTGGAAGGGTGTTACTGCACTATTAATAATATGGGAGGGGGTGTCATTGGGGCATTAATAATGTGGGTGGGAGTTACTGTGGCATTAACAATGTTGGTGGGTGTCACTGGGGTATTAACAATATGGGAGGGTGGTCACTGGGGCATTATCAGTGTGGTAGGGGGTCACTGGGGCATTAACAATGTGGGAGGGGGGTCACTGGGGCATTAACAATGTGGTAGGGGGTCACTGGGGCATTAACAATGTGGGAGGGGTGTCACTGGGGCATTAACAATTTGGAGGGTGTCACTGGGGCATTAATAATGTGGGAGGGTGTCACTGGGGCATTAACAATGTGGGAGGATGTCACTGGGGCATTAATAATGTGGGAGGGGTGTCACTGGGGCAATCACAATGTGGGAGGGTTTCACTGGGGTATTAACAATGTGGTAGGGGTGTCACTGGGGCATTAATACTGTGGGAGTGGTGTCACTGGGCCATTAACAATGTGGGAGGGGGTGTAACTGGGGCAATAATAATGTGGGAGGGGTGTCTCTGGGGCATTGATAATTTGGGAGGGGTGTCACTGGGGCATTAACAATGTGGGAGGGGGTGTAACTGGGGCATTAATAATGTGGGAGGGGTGTCACAGGGGCATCAATAATATGGGAGGGGTGTCACTGGGGCATTAATAATGTGGGAGGGTGTGACTGCACTATTAATAATATGGGAGGTGGGAGTCATTGGGGCATTAATAATGTGGGAGGGTGTTACTGGGGCATTAACAATGTGGGTGGGTGTCACTGGGGTATTAACAATATGGGAGGGGGTCACTGGGGCATTAACAGTGTGGTAGGGGGTCACTGGGGCATTAATAATGTGGGAGGGGTGTCACTGGGGCATTAACAATGTGGGAGGGTTTCACTGGGGTATTACCAATGTGGGAGGGGTGTCACTGGGGCATTAATAATATGGGAGGGGTTCACCGGGGCATTAACAATGTGGGAGGAGTGTCACTGAGGCATTAATAATGTGGGAGGGGAGTCACTGGGGCATTAATAATGTGGGAGGGGGTGTCACTGGGGCATCAACAATGTGGGAGGGAGTGTAACTGGGGCAATAATAATGTGGGAAGGTGTCACTGCACTATTAATAATATGGGAGGGGGGAGTCATTGGGGCATTAATAATGTGGGAGGGAGTTACTGGGGCATTAACAATGTGGGTGGGTGTCACTGGGGTATTAACAATATGGGAGGGGGTCACTGGGGCATTAACAATGTGGGTGGGTGTCACTGGGGTATTAACAATGTAGGAGGAGGGTCAATGGGGCATTAACAATGTGGGAGGGGGTGTAACTGGGGCAATAATAATGTGGGAGGGTGTCACTGCACTATTAATAATATGGGAGGGGGGAGTCATTGGGGCATTAATAATGTGGGAGGGAGTTACTGGGGCATTAACAATGTGGGTGGGTGTCACTGGGGTATTAACAATATGGGAGGGGGTCACTGGGGCATTAACAATGTGGGTGGGTGTCACTGGGGTATTAACAATGTAGGAGGAGGTCACTGCGGCATTAATAATGTGGGAGGTGTGTCACAGGGGCATTAATAATATGGGAGGGGTGTCACTGGGGCATTAATAATGTGGGAAGATGTCACTGGGGCATTAACAATGTGGGAGGGGTGTCACTGGGGCATTAATAATATGGGAGGGTGTCACTGGGGCATTAACAATGTGGGAGGGGTGTCACTGGGGCATTAACAATGTGGGTGGGTGTCACTGGGGTATTAAAAATATGGTAGGGGGTCACTGGGGCATTAACAATGTGGGTGGGTGTCACTGGGGTATTAACAATGTAGGAAGAGGGTCACTGGGGCATTAACAATGTGGTAGGGGGTCACTGGGGCATTAAGAATGTGGGAGGGGGGTCACTGGGGCATTAACAATTTGGGAGGGTGTCACTGGGGCATTAATAATGTGGGAGGGTGTCACTGGGGCATTAACAATGGGAGAGGGAGTCACAGGGACAGTAATAATGAGGGAGGGTGTCACTGCACTATTAATGATATGGGAGGGGGGAGTCATTGGGGCATTAATAATGTGGGAGGGAGTTACTGGGGCATTAACAATGTGAGTGGGTGTCACTGGGGTATTAACAATATGGGAGGGGGTCACTGGGGCATTAACAGTGTGGGTGGGTGTCACTGGGGTATTAACAATGTAGGAGGAGGGTCACTGGGGCATTAACAGTGTGGTAGGGGGTCACTGGGGCATTAACAATGTGGGAGGGGGGTCACTGGGGCATTAACAATTTGGGAGGGTGTCACTGGGGCATTAATAATGTGGGAGGGGTGTCACTGGGGCATTAACAATGTGGGAGGGTTTCACTGGGGTATTACCAATGTGGGAGGGGTGTCACTGGGGCATTAATAATATGGGAGGGGGTCACCGGGGCATTAACAATGTGGGAGGAGTGTCACTGAGGCATTAATAATGTGGGAGGGGAGTCACTGGGGCATTCATAATGTGGGAGGGGGTGTCACTGGGGCATCAACAATGTGGGAGGGGGTGTAACCGGGGCAATAATAATGTGGGAGGGTGTCACTGCACTATTAATAATATGGGAGGGTGGAGTCATTGGGGCATTAATAATGTGGGAGGGAGTTACTGGGGCATTAACAATGTGGGTGGGTGTCACTGGGGTATTAACAATATGGGAGGGGGTCACTGGGGCTTTAACAATGTGGGTGGGTGTCACTGGGGTATTAACAATGTAGGAGGAGGGTCACTGGGGCATTAATAATGTGGGAGGTGTGTCACAGGGGCATTAATAATATGGGAGGGGTGTCACTGGGGCATTAATAATGTGGGTGGGTGTCACTGCACTATTAATAATATGGAAGGGGGGAGTCATTGGGGCATTAATAATGTGGGAGTGAGTCACTGGGGCATTAACAATGTGGGAGGGCGGTCACTGGGGTATGAACAATGTGGGAGGAGTGTCACTGGGGCATTAATGTGCGAGGGCTGTTACTGGGGCATTAACAATGTCGGAAGGTGTCACTGGGGTACTAACAATCTGGGAGGGGTGTCACTGGGGCATTAATAATGTGGGAGGGGTGTCCCTGGGGCATTAATAATGTGGGAGGGGGTGTCACTGGGGCATTAATAATATAGGAGGGGGTGTCACTGGAGCATTAACAGTATAGGAGGGTGTGTCACTGGGGCATTAACAATGTGGGAGGGTGTCACTGGGGTACTAACAATCTGGGAGGGGTGTCACTGGGGCATTAATAATGTGGCAGGGTTTCACCGGGGCATTACCAATGTGGGAGGGGTGTCACTGGGGCATTGATAATGTGGTAGGTGGTCACTGGGGCATTGACAATGTGGGAGGGGGGTCACTGGGGCATTAACAATTTGGGAGGGTGTCACTGGGGCATTAATAATGTGGGAGGGTGTCACTGGGGCATTAACAATTTGGGAGGATGTCACTGGGGCATTAATAATGTGGGAGGGGTGTCACTGGGGCAATCACAATGTGGGAGGGTTTCACTGGGGTATTAACAATGTGGTAGGAGTGTCACTGGGGCATTAATACTGTGGGAGGGGAGTCACTGGGCCATTAACAATGTGGGAGGGGGTGTAACTGGGGCATTAATAATGTGGGAGGGGTGTCTCTGGGGCATTGATAATTTGGGAGGGGTGTCACTGGGCCATTAACAATGTGGGAGGGGGTGTAACTGGGGCATTAATAATGTGGGAGGGGTGTCTCTGGGGCATTGATAATTTGGGAGGGTTGTCACTGGGGCATTAACAATGTGGGAGGGGGTGTAACTGGGGCATTAATAATGTGGGAGGGGTGTCACAGGGGCACCAATAATAGGGGAGGGGTGTCACTGGGGCATTAATAATGTGGGAGGGTGTGACTGCACTATTAATAATATGGGAGGGGGGAGTCTTTGGGGCATTAATAATGTGGGAGGGTGTCACTGGGGTATTAACAATATGGGAGGGGGGTCACTGGGGCATTAACAGTGTGGTAGGGGGTCACTGGGGCATCAACAATGTGGGAGGGGGGTCACTGGGGCATTAACAATTTGGGAGGGTGTCACTGGGGCATTACTAATTTGGGAGGGGTGTCACTGGGGCATTAACAATGTGGGAGGGTTTCACTGGGGTATTACCAATGTGGGAGGACTGTCACTGGGGCATTAATAATATGGGAGGGGGTCACCGGGGCATTAACAATGTGGGAGGAGTGTCACTGAGGCATTAATAATGTGGGAGGGGAGTCACTGGGGCATTCATAATGTGGGAGGGGGTGTCACTGGGGCATCAACAATGTGGGAGGGGGTGTAACTGGGGCAATAATAATGTGGGAGGGTGTCACTGCACTATTAATAATATGGGAGGGTGGAGTCATTGGGGCATTAATAATGTGGGAGGGTGTTACTGGGGCATTAACAATGTGGGTGGGTGTCACTGGGGTATTAACAATATGGGAGGGGGTCACTGGGGCATTAACAATGTGGGTGGGTGTCACTGGGGTATTAACAATGTAGGAGGAGGGTCACTGGGGCATTAATAATGTGGGAGGTGTGTCACAGGGGCATTAATAATATGGGAGGGGTGTCACTGGGGCATTAACAATGTGGGAGGAGTGTCACTGGGGCATTAATAATATGGAAGGGGGGAGTCATTGGGGCATTAATAATGTGGGAGTGAGTCACTGGGGCATTAACAATGTGGGAGGGGGGTCACTGGGGTATGAACAATGTGGAAGGAGTGTCACTGGGGCATTAATGTGCGAGGGGTGTTACTGGGGCATTAACAATGTCGGAGGGTGTCACTGGGGTACTAACAATCTGGGAGGGGTGTCACTGGGGCATTAATAATATGGGAGGGTGTCACTGGGGCATTAACAATGTGGGAGGGGGTGTCCCTGGGGCATTAATAATGTGGGAGGGGGTGTCACTGGGGCATTAATAATATAGGAGGGGGTGTCACTGGAGCATTAACAGTATAGGAGGGTGTGTCACTGGGGCATTAACAATGTGGGAGGGTGTCACTGGGGTACTAACAATCTGGGAGGGGTGTCACTGGGGCATTAATAATGTGGCAGGGTTTCACCGGGGCATTACCAATGTGGGAGGGGTGTCACTGGGGCATTAATAATGTGGGAGGGTGTCACTGGGGCATTAAAAATGTGGGAAGGGGTGTCACTGGGGCATTAACAGTGTGGGAGGGGGTGTCGCTGGGGCATTAATAATGTGGGGGGGTCACTGGGGCATTAATGATGTGGGAGGGGGTGTCACTGGGGCATTAATAATGTGGGAGGGTGTCACTGGCTCATTAACAATGTGGGAGGGGGTGTCACTGGGGCATTAATAATATGGGAGGGTGTCACTGAGGCATTAACAATGTGGGAGGAGTGTCACTGGGGCATTAATAATATGGGAGGGTGTCACCGGGGCATTAACAATCTGGGAGGAGTGTCACCTGGGCATTAACAATGTGGGAGGGTGTCACTGGGGCATTAACAATGTGGGAGGGTGTCACTGGGGCATTAACAATACAGGAAGGGGAGTCACTGGGGCATTAACAATGTGGGAGGGGTGTCACTGGGGCATTAATAATATGGGAGGGTGTCACTGGGGCATTAACAATGTGGGAGGGGTGTCACTGGGGCATTAATAATATGGGAGGGTGTCACAGGGGCATTAATAATATGGGAGGGGGTCACCGGGGCATTAACAATGTGGGAGGAGTGTCACTGGGGCATTAATAATATGGGAGGGGAGTCACTGGGGCATTAATAATTTGGGAGGGGGTGTCACTGAGGCATCAACAATGTGGGAGGGGGTGTAACTGGGGCAGTAATAATGAGGGAGGGTGTCACTGCACTATTAATAATATGGGAGGGGGGAGTCATTGGGGCATTAATAATGTGGGAGGGAATTACTGGGGCATTAACAATGTGGGTGGGTGTCACTGGGGTATTAACAATATGGGAGGGGGTCACTGGGGCATTAACAATGTGGGTGGGTGTCACTGGGGTATTAACAATGTGGGAGGGGGGTCACTGGGGCATTAACAATGTGGTAGGGGGTCACTGGGGCATTAACAATGTGGGAGGGGTGTCACTGGGGCATTAACAATTTGGGAGGGTGTCACTGGGGCATTAATAATGTGGGAGGGTGTCACTGGGGCATTAACAATGTGGGAGGGAGTCACAGGAGCATTAATAATGTGGGAAAGGTGTCACTGGGGCATTAACAATATGGGAGGGTTTCACTGGGGTATTAACAATGTGGGAGGGGTGTCACTGGGGCATTAACAATGTGGGAGGGAGTGTCGCTGGGGCATTAATAATGTGGGGGGGTCACTGGGGCATTAATGATGTGGGAGGGGGTCACTGGGGCATTAACAATGGGGTGGGTGTCACTGGGGTATTAACAATATGGGAGGGGGTCACTGGGGCATTAACAATGTGGGTGGGTGTCACTGGGGTATTAACAATGTAGGAGGAGGGTCACTGGGGCATTAATAATGTGGGAGGTGTGTCACAGGGGCATTAATAATATGGGAGGGGTGTCACTGGGGCATTAACAATGTGGGAGGAGTGTCACTGGGGCATTAATAATATGGGAGGGTGTCACAGGGGCATTAATAATATGGGAGGGGTGTCACTGGGGTATTAACAATGTAGGAGGAGGGTCACTGGGGCATTAATAATGTGGGAGGTGTGTCACAGGGGCATTAATAATATGGGAGGGGTGTCACTGGGGCATTAACAATGTGGGAGGAGTGTCACTGGGGCATTAATAATATGGGAGGGTGTCACTGGGGCATTAATAATATGGGAGGGGGTCACCGGGGCATTTACAATGTGGGAGGAGTGTCACTGGGGCATTAATAATGTGGGAGGGGAGTCACTGGGGCATTAATAATGTGGGAGGGGGTGTCACTGGGGCATCAACAATGTGGGAGGGGGTGTAACTGGGGCAGTAATAATGAGGGAGGGTGTCACTGCACTATTAATAATATGGGAGGGGGGATTCATTGGGGTATTAATAATGTGGGAGGGAGTTACTGGGGCATTAACAATGTGGGTGGGTGTCTCTGGGGTATTAACAATATGGGAGGGGGTCACTGGGGCATTAACAATGTGGGTGGGTGTCACTGGGGTATTAACAATGTAGGAGGAGGGTCAATGGGGCATTAACAATGTGGGAGGGGGTGTAACTGGGGCAATAATAATGTGGGAGGGTGTCACTGCACTATTAATAATATGGGAGGGGGGAGTCATTGGGGCATTAATAATGTGGGAGGGAGTTACTGGGGCATTAACAATGTGGGAGGGAGTCACAGGGGCATTAATAATGTGGGAAGGGTGTCACTGGGGCATTAACAATATGGGAGGGTTTCACTGGGGTATTAACAATGTGGGAGGGGTGTCACTGGGGCATTAATAATGTGGGAGGTGTGTCACTGGGGCATTAACAATGTGGAAGGGGTTGTAACGGGCATTAATAACGTGGGAGGGGTGTCTCTGGGGCATTAATAATGTGGGCGGGGTGTTACTGGGGCATTAACAATGTGGGAGGGGGTGTAACTGGGGCATTAATAATGTGGGAGGGGTGTCACAGGGGCACCAATAATAGGGGAGGGGTGTCTCTGGGGCATTGATAATTTGGGAGGGGTGTCACTGGGCCATTAACAATGTGGGAGGGGGTGTAACTGGGGCATTAATAATGTGGGAGGGGTGTCTCTGGGGCATTGATAATTTGGGAGGGTTGTCACTGGGGCATTAACAATGTGGGAGGGGGTGTAACTGGGGCATTAATAATGTGGGAGGGGTGTCACAGGGGCACCAATAATAGGGGAGGGGTGTCACTGGGGCATTAATAATGTGGGAGGGTGTGACTGCACTATTAATAATATGGGAGGGGGGAGTCTTTGGGGCATTAATAATGTGGGAGGGTGTCACTGGGGTATTAACAATATGGGAGGGGGGTCACTGGGGCATTAACAGTGTGGTAGGGGGTCACTGGGGCATCAACAATGTGGGAGGGGGGTCACTGGGGCATTAACAATTTGGGAGGGTGTCACTGGGGCATTACTAATTTGGGAGGGGTGTCACTGGGGCATTAACAATGTGGGAGGGTTTCACTGGGGTATTACCAATGTGGGAGGACTGTCACTGGGGCATTAATAATATGGGAGGGGGTCACCGGGGCATTAACAATGTGGGAGGAGTGTCACTGAGGCATTAATAATGTGGGAGGGGAGTCACTGGGGCATTCATAATGTGGGAGGGGGTGTCACTGGGGCATCAACAATGTGGGAGGGGGTGTAACTGGGGCAATAATAATGTGGGAGGGTGTCACTGCACTATTAATAATATGGGAGGGTGGAGTCATTGGGGCATTAATAATGTGGGAGGGTGTTACTGGGGCATTAACAATGTGGGTGGGTGTCACTGGGGTATTAACAATATGGGAGGGGGTCACTGGGGCATTAACAATGTGGGTGGGTGTCACTGGGGTATTAACAATGTAGGAGGAGGGTCACTGGGGCATTAATAATGTGGGAGGTGTGTCACAGGGGCATTAATAATATGGGAGGGGTGTCACTGGGGCATTAACAATGTGGGAGGAGTGTCACTGGGGCATTAATAATATGGGAGGGTGTCACTGGGGCATTAATAATATGGGAGGGGTGTCACTGGGGTATTAACAATGTAGGAGGAGGGTCACTGGGGCATTAATAATGTGGGAGGTGTGTCACAGGGGCATTAATAATATGGGAGGGGTGTCACTGGGGCATCAACAATGTGGGAGGGGGTGTAACTGGGGCAGTAATAATGAGGGAGGGTGTCACTGCACTATTAATAATATGGGAGGGGGGATTCATTGGGGTATTAATAATGTGGGAGGGAGTTACTGGGGCATTAACAATGTGGGTGGGTGTCACTGGGGTATTAACAATATGGGAGGGGGTCACTGGGGCATTAACAATGTGGGTGGGTGTCACTGGGGTATTAACAATGTAGGAGGAGGGTCAATGGGGCATTAACAATGTGGGAGGGGGTGTAACTGGGGCAATAATAATGTGGGAGGGTGTCACTGCACTATTAATAATATGGGAGGGGGGAGTCATTGGGGCATTAATAATGTGGGAGGGAGTTACTGGGGCATTAACAATGTGGGAGGGTGTCACTGGGGCATTAACAATGTAGGAGGGGGTGTCGCTGGGGCATTAATAATGTGGGGGTGTCACTGGGGCATTAATGATGTGGGAGGGGGTGTCACTGGGGCATTAATAATGTGGGAGTGTGTCACTGGCTCATTAACAATGTGGGAGGGGGTGTCACTGGGGCATTAATAATATGGGAGGGTGTCACTGGGGCATTAACAATGTGGGAGGAGTGTCACTGGGGCATTAATAATATGGGAGGGTGTCACTGGGGCATTAATAATATGGGAGGGGGTCACCGGGGCATTTACAATGTGGGAGGAGTGTCACTGGGGCATTAATAATGTGGGAGGGGAGTCACTGGGGCATTAATAATGTGGGAGGGGGTGTCACTTGGGCATCAACAATGTGGGAGGGGGTGTAACTGGGGCAGTAATAATGAGGGAGGGTTTCACTGCACTATTAATAATATGGGAGGGGGGATTCATTGGGGTATTAATAATGTGGGAGGGAGTTACTGGGGCATTAACAATGTGGGTGGGTGTCACTGGGGTATTAACAATATGGGAGGGGGTCACTGGGGCATTAACAATGTGGGTGGGTGTCACTGGGGTATTAACAATGTAGGAGGAGGGTCACTGGGGCATTAACAATGTGGGAGGAGTGTCACTGGGGCATTAATAATATGGGAGGGTGTCACTGGGGCATTAATAATATGGGAGGGGGTCACCGGGGCATTTACAATGTGGGAGGAGTGTCACTGGGGCATTAATAATGTGGGAGGGGAGTCACTGGGGCATTAATAATGTGGGAGGGGGTGTCACTGGGGCATCAACAATGTGGGAGGGGGTGTAACTGGGGCAGTAATAATGAGGGAGGGTGTCACTGCACTATTAATAATATGGGAGGGGGGATTCATTGGGGTATTAATAATGTGGGAGGGAGTTACTGGGGCATTAACAATGTGGGTGGGTGTCACTGGGGTATTAACAATATGGGAGGGGGTCACTGGGGCATTAACAATGTGGGTGGGTGTCACTGGGGTATTAACAATGTAGGAGGAGGGTCAATGGGGCATTAACAATGTGGGAGGGGGTGTAACTGGGGCAATAATAATGTGGGAGGGTGTCACTGCACTATTAATAATATGGGAGGGGGGAGTCATTGGGGCATTAATAATGTGGGAGGGAGTTACTGGGGCATTAACAATGTGGGAGGGAGTCACAGGGGCATTAATAATGTGGGAAGGGTGTCACTGGGGCATTAACAATATGGGAGGGTTTCACTGGGGTATTAACAATGTGGGAGGGGTGTCACTGGGGCATTAATAATGTGGGAGGTGTGTCACTGGGGCATTAACAATGTGGAAGGGGTTGTAACGGGCATTAATAACGTGGGAGGGGTGTCTCTGGGGCATTAATAATGTGGGCGGGGTGTTACTGGGGCATTAACAATGTGGGAGGGGGTGTAACTGGGGCATTAATAATGTGGGAGGTGTGTCACTGGGGCATTAACAATGTGGAAGGGGTTGTAACGGGCATTAATAACGTGGGAGGGGTGTCTCTGGGGCATTAATAATGTGGGCGGGGTGTCACTGGGGCATTAACAATGTGGGAGGGGGTGTAACTGGGGCATTAATAATGTGGGAGGGGTGTCACAGGGGCATTAATAACATGGGAGGGGTGTCACTGGGGCATTAATAATGTGGAAGGGTGTTACTGCACTATTAATAATATGGGAGGGGGTGTCATTGGGGCATTAATAATGTGGGTGGGAGTTACTGTGGCATTAACAATGTGGGTGGGTGTCACTGGGGTATTAACAATATGGGAGGGTGGTCACTGGGGCATTATCAGTGTGGTAGGGGGTCACTGGGGCATTAACAATGTGGGAGGGGGGTCACTGGGGCATTAACAATGTGGTAGGGGGTCACTGGGGCATTAACAATGTGGGAGGGGTGTCACTGGGGCATTAACAATTTGGAGGGTGTCACTGGGGCATTAATAATGTGGGAGGGTGTCACTGGGGCATTAACAATGTGGGAGGATGTCACTGGGGCATTAATAATGTGGGAGGGGTGTCACTGGGGCAATCACAATGTGGGAGGGTTTCACTGGGGTATTAACAATGTGGTAGGGGTGTCACTGGGGCATTAATACTGTGGGAGTGGTGTCACTGGGCCATTAACAATGTGGGAGGGGGTGTAACTGGGGCAATAATAATGTGGGAGGGGTGTCTCTGGGGCATTGATAATTTGGGAGGGGTGTCACTGGGGCATTAACAATGTGGGAGGGGGTGTAACTGGGGCATTAATAATGTGGGAGGGGTGTCACAGGGGCATCAATAATATGGGAGGGGTGTCACTGGGGCATTAATAATGTGGGAGGGTGTGACTGCACTATTAATAATATGGGAGGTGGGAGTCATTGGGGCATTAATAATGTGGGAGGGTGTTACTGGGGCATTAACAATGTGGGTGGGTGTCACTGGGGTATTAACAATATGGGAGGGGGTCACTGGGGCATTAACAGTGTGGTAGGGGGTCACTGGGGCATTAATAATGTGGGAGGGGTGTCACTGGGGCATTAACAATGTGGGAGGGTTTCACTGGGGTATTACCAATGTGGGAGGGGTGTCACTGGGGCATTAATAATATGGGAGGGGTTCACCGGGGCATTAACAATGTGGGAGGAGTGTCACTGAGGCATTAATAATGTGGGAGGGGAGTCACTGGGGCATTAATAATGTGGGAGGGGGTGTCACTGGGGCATCAACAATGTGGGAGGGAGTGTAACTGGGGCAATAATAATGTGGGAAGGTGTCACTGCACTATTAATAATATGGGAGGGGGGAGTCATTGGGGCATTAATAATGTGGGAGGGAGTTACTGGGGCATTAACAATGTGGGTGGGTGTCACTGGGGTATTAACAATATGGGAGGGGGTCACTGGGGCATTAACAATGTGGGTGGGTGTCACTGGGGTATTAACAATGTAGGAGGAGGGTCAATGGGGCATTAACAATGTGGGAGGGGGTGTAACTGGGGCAATAATAATGTGGGAGGGTGTCACTGCACTATTAATAATATGGGAGGGGGGAGTCATTGGGGCATTAATAATGTGGGAGGGAGTTACTGGGGCATTAACAATGTGGGTGGGTGTCACTGGGGTATTAACAATATGGGAGGGGGTCACTGGGGCATTAACAATGTGGGTGGGTGTCACTGGGGTATTAACAATGTAGGAGGAGGTCACTGCGGCATTAATAATGTGGGAGGTGTGTCACAGGGGCATTAATAATATGGGAGGGGTGTCACTGGGGCATTAATAATGTGGGAAGATGTCACTGGGGCATTAACAATGTGGGAGGGGTGTCACTGGGGCATTAATAATATGGGAGGGTGTCACTGGGGCATTAACAATGTGGGAGGGGTGTCACTGGGGCATTAACAATGTGGGTGGGTGTCACTGGGGTATTAAAAATATGGTAGGGGGTCACTGGGGCATTAACAATGTGGGTGGGTGTCACTGGGGTATTAACAATGTAGGAGGAGGGTCACTGGGGCATTAACAATGTGGTAGGGGGTCACTGGGGCATTAAGAATGTGGGAGGGGGGTCACTGGGGCATTAACAATTTGGGAGGGTGTCACTGGGGCATTAATAATGTGGGAGGGTGTCACTGGGGCATTAACAATGGGAGAGGGAGTCACAGGGACAGTAATAATGAGGGAGGGTGTCACTGCACTATTAATGATATGGGAGGGGGGAGTCATTGGGGCATTAATAATGTGGGAGGGAGTTACTGGGGCATTAACAATGTGAGTGGGTGTCACTGGGGTATTAACAATATGGGAGGGGGTCACTGGGGCATTAACAGTGTGGGTGGGTGTCACTGGGGTATTAACAATGTAGGAGGAGGGTCACTGGGGCATTAACAGTGTGGTAGGGGGTCACTGGGGCATTAACAATGTGGGAGGGGGGTCACTGGGGCATTAACAATTTGGGAGGGTGTCACTGGGGCATTAATAATGTGGGAGGGGTGTCACTGGGGCATTAACAATGTGGGAGGGTTTCACTGGGGTATTACCAATGTGGGAGGGGTGTCACTGGGGCATTAATAATATGGGAGGGGGTCACCGGGGCATTAACAATGTGGGAGGAGTGTCACTGAGGCATTAATAATGTGGGAGGGGAGTCACTGGGGCATTCATAATGTGGGAGGGGGTGTCACTGGGGCATCAACAATGTGGGAGGGGGTGTAACCGGGGCAATAATAATGTGGGAGGGTGTCACTGCACTATTAATAATATGGGAGGGTGGAGTCATTGGGGCATTAATAATGTGGGAGGGAGTTACTGGGGCATTAACAATGTGGGTGGGTGTCACTGGGGTATTAACAATATGGGAGGGGGTCACTGGGGCTTTAACAATGTGGGTGGGTGTCACTGGGGTATTAACAATGTAGGAGGAGGGTCACTGGGGCATTAATAATGTGGGAGGTGTGTCACAGGGGCATTAATAATATGGGAGGGGTGTCACTGGGGCATTAATAATGTGGGTGGGTGTCACTGCACTATTAATAATATGGAAGGGGGGAGTCATTGGGGC
Source organism: Chiloscyllium plagiosum (assembly GCF_037043375.1). Classification (NCBI taxonomy): domain Eukaryota; kingdom Metazoa; phylum Chordata; class Chondrichthyes; order Orectolobiformes; family Hemiscylliidae; genus Chiloscyllium; species Chiloscyllium plagiosum. Next base: position 153,859,086 of record NW_028270140.1, read on the forward strand.
ATTAATAATGTGGGAGTGAGTCACTGGGGCATTAACAATGTGGGAGGGCGGTCACTGGGGTATGAACAATGTGGGAGGAGTGTCACTGGGGCATTAATGTGCGAGGGCTGTTACTGGGGCATTAACAATGTCGGAAGGTGTCACTGGGGTACTAACAATCTGGGAGGGGTGTCACTGGGGCATTAATAATGTGGGAGGGGTGTCCCTGGGGCATTAATAATGTGGGAGGGGGTGTCACTGGGGCATTAATAATATAGGAGGGGGTGTCACTGGAGCATTAACAGTATAGGAGGGTGTGTCACTGGGGCATTAACAATGTGGGAGGGTGTCACTGGGGTACTAACAATCTGGGAGGGGTGTCACTGGGGCATTAATAATGTGGCAGGGTTTCACCGGGGCATTACCAATGTGGGAGGGGTGTCACTGGGGCATTGATAATGTGGTAGGTGGTCACTGGGGCATTGACAATGTGGGAGGGGGGTCACTGGGGCATTAACAATTTGGGAGGGTGTCACTGGGGCATTAATAATGTGGGAGGGTGTCACTGGGGCATTAACAATTTGGGAGGATGTCACTGGGGCATTAATAATGTGGGAGGGGTGTCACTGGGGCAATCACAATGTGGGAGGGTTTCACTGGGGTATTAACAATGTGGTAGGAGTGTCACTGGGGCATTAATACTGTGGGAGGGGAGTCACTGGGCCATTAACAATGTGGGAGGGGGTGTAACTGGGGCATTAATAATGTGGGAGGGGTGTCTCTGGGGCATTGATAATTTGGGAGGGGTGTCACTGGGCCATTAACAATGTGGGAGGGGGTGTAACTGGGGCATTAATAATGTGGGAGGGGTGTCTCTGGGGCATTGATAATTTGGGAGGGTTGTCACTGGGGCATTAACAATGTGGGAGGGGGTGTAACTGGGGCATTAATAATGTGGGAGGGGTGTCACAGGGGCACCAATAATAGGGGAGGGGTGTCACTGGGGCATTAATAATGTGGGAGGGTGTCACTGGGGTATTAACAATATGGGAGGGGGGTCACTGGGGCATTAACAGTGTGGTAGGGGGTCACTGGGGCATCAACAATGTGGGAGGGGGGTCACTGGGGCATTAACAATTTGGGAGGGTGTCACTGGGGCATTACTAATTTGGGAGGGGTGTCACTGGGGCATTAACAATGTGGGAGGGTTTCACTGGGGTATTACCAATGTGGGAGGACTGTCACTGGGGCATTAATAATATGGGAGGGGGTCACCGGGGCATTAACAATGTGGGAGGAGTGTCACTGAGGCATTAATAATGTGGGAGGGGAGTCACTGGGGCATTCATAATGTGGGAGGGGGTGTCACTGGGGCATCAACAATGTGGGAGGGGGTGTAACTGGGGCAATAATAATGTGGGAGGGTGTCACTGCACTATTAATAATATGGGAGGGTGGAGTCATTGGGGCATTAATAATGTGGGAGGGTGTTACTGGGGCATTAACAATGTGGGTGGGTGTCACTGGGGTATTAACAATATGGGAGGGGGTCACTGGGGCATTAACAATGTGGGTGGGTGTCACTGGGGTATTAACAATGTAGGAGGAGGGTCACTGGGGCATTAATAATGTGGGAGGTGTGTCACAGGGGCATTAATAATATGGGAGGGGTGTCACTGGGGCATTAACAATGTGGGAGGAGTGTCACTGGGGCATTAATAATATGGAAGGGGGGAGTCATTGGGGCATTAATAATGTGGGAGTGAGTCACTGGGGCATTAACAATGTGGGAGGGGGGTCACTGGGGTATGAACAATGTGGAAGGAGTGTCACTGGGGCATTAATGTGCGAGGGGTGTTACTGGGGCATTAACAATGTCGGAGGGTGTCACTGGGGTACTAACAATCTGGGAGGGGTGTCACTGGGGCATTAATAATATGGGAGGGTGTCACTGGGGCATTAACAATGTGGGAGGGGGTGTCCCTGGGGCATTAATAATGTGGGAGGGGGTGTCACTGGGGCATTAATAATATAGGAGGGGGTGTCACTGGAGCATTAACAGTATAGGAGGGTGTGTCACTGGGGCATTAACAATGTGGGAGGGTGTCACTGGGGTACTAACAATCTGGGAGGGGTGTCACTGGGGCATTAATAATGTGGCAGGGTTTCACCGGGGCATTACCAATGTGGGAGGGGTGTCACTGGGGCATTAATAATGTGGGAGGGTGTCACTGGGGCATTAAAAATGTGGGAAGGGGTGTCACTGGGGCATTAACAGTGTGGGAGGGGGTGTCGCTGGGGCATTAATAATGTGGGGGGGTCACTGGGGCATTAATGATGTGGGAGGGGGTGTCACTGGGGCATTAATAATGTGGGAGGGTGTCACTGGCTCATTAACAATGTGGGAGGGGGTGTCACTGGGGCATTAATAATATGGGAGGGTGTCACTGAGGCATTAACAATGTGGGAGGAGTGTCACTGGGGCATTAATAATATGGGAGGGTGTCACCGGGGCATTAACAATCTGGGAGGAGTGTCACCTGGGCATTAACAATGTGGGAGGGTGTCACTGGGGCATTAACAATGTGGGAGGGTGTCACTGGGGCATTAACAATACAGGAAGGGGAGTCACTGGGGCATTAACAATGTGGGAGGGGTGTCACTGGGGCATTAATAATATGGGAGGGTGTCACTGGGGCATTAACAATGTGGGAGGGGTGTCACTGGGGCATTAATAATATGGGAGGGTGTCACAGGGGCATTAATAATATGGGAGGGGGTCACCGGGGCATTAACAATGTGGGAGGAGTGTCACTGGGGCATTAATAATATGGGAGGGGAGTCACTGGGGCATTAATAATTTGGGAGGGGGTGTCACTGAGGCATCAACAATGTGGGAGGGGGTGTAACTGGGGCAGTAATAATGAGGGAGGGTGTCACTGCACTATTAATAATATGGGAGGGGGGAGTCATTGGGGCATTAATAATGTGGGAGGGAATTACTGGGGCATTAACAATGTGGGTGGGTGTCACTGGGGTATTAACAATATGGGAGGGGGTCACTGGGGCATTAACAATGTGGGTGGGTGTCACTGGGGTATTAACAATGTGGGAGGGGGGTCACTGGGGCATTAACAATGTGGTAGGGGGTCACTGGGGCATTAACAATGTGGGAGGGGGGTCACTGGGGCATTAACAATTTGGGAGGGTGTCACTGGGGCATTAATAATGTGGGAGGGTGTCACTGGGGCATTAACAATGTGGGAGGGAGTCACAGGAGCATTAATAATGTGGGAAAGGTGTCACTGGGGCATTAACAATATGGGAGGGTTTCACTGGGGTATTAACAATGTGGGAGGGGTGTCACTGGGGCATTAACAATGTGGGAGGGAGTGTCGCTGGGGCATTAATAATGTGGGGGGGTCACTGGGGCATTAATGATGTGGGAGGGGGTCACTGGGGCATTAACAATGGGGTGGGTGTCACTGGGGTATTAACAATATGGGAGGGGGTCACTGGGGCATTAACAATGTGGGTGGGTGTCACTGGGGTATTAACAATGTAGGAGGAGGGTCACTGGGGCATTAATAATGTGGGAGGTGTGTCACAGGGGCATTAATAATATGGGAGGGGTGTCACTGGGGCATTAACAATGTGGGAGGAGTGTCACTGGGGCATTAATAATATGGGAGGGTGTCACAGGGGCATTAATAATATGGGAGGGGTGTCACTGGGGTATTAACAATGTAGGAGGAGGGTCACTGGGGCATTAATAATGTGGGAGGTGTGTCACAGGGGCATTAATAATATGGGAGGGGTGTCACTGGGGCATTAACAATGTGGGAGGAGTGTCACTGGGGCATTAATAATATGGGAGGGTGTCACTGGGGCATTAATAATATGGGAGGGGGTCACCGGGGCATTTACAATGTGGGAGGAGTGTCACTGGGGCATTAATAATGTGGGAGGGGAGTCACTGGGGCATTAATAATGTGGGAGGGGGTGTCACTGGGGCATCAACAATGTGGGAGGGGGTGTAACTGGGGCAGTAATAATGAGGGAGGGTGTCACTGCACTATTAATAATATGGGAGGGGGGATTCATTGGGGTATTAATAATGTGGGAGGGAGTTACTGGGGCATTAACAATGTGGGTGGGTGTCACTGGGGTATTAACAATATGGGAGGGGGTCACTGGGGCATTAACAATGTGGGTGGGTGTCACTGGGGTATTAACAATGTAGGAGGAGGGTCAATGGGGCATTAACAATGTGGGAGGGGGTGTAACTGGGGCAATAATAATGTGGGAGGGTGTCACTGCACTATTAATAATATGGGAGGGGGGAGTCATTGGGGCATTAATAATGTGGGAGGGAGTTACTGGGGCATTAACAATGTGGGAGGGAGTCACAGGGGCATTAATAATGTGGGAAGGGTGTCACTGGGGCATTAACAATATGGGAGGGTTTCACTGGGGTATTAACAATGTGGGAGGGGTGTCACTGGGGCATTAATAATGTGGGAGGTGTGTCACTGGGGCATTAACAATGTGGAAGGGGTTGTAACGGGCATTAATAACGTGGGAGGGGTGTCTCTGGGGCATTAATAATGTGGGCGGGGTGTTACTGGGGCATTAACAATGTGGGAGGGGGTGTAACTGGGGCATTAATAATGTGGGAGGGGTGTCACAGGGGCACCAATAATAGGGGAGGGGTGTCTCTGGGGCATTGATAATTTGGGAGGGGTGTCACTGGGCCATTAACAATGTGGGAGGGGGTGTAACTGGGGCATTAATAATGTGGGAGGGGTGTCTCTGGGGCATTGATAATTTGGGAGGGTTGTCACTGGGGCATTAACAATGTGGGAGGGGGTGTAACTGGGGCATTAATAATGTGGGAGGGGTGTCACAGGGGCACCAATAATAGGGGAGGGGTGTCACTGGGGCATTAATAATGTGGGAGGGTGTGACTGCACTATTAATAATATGGGAGGGGGGAGTCTTTGGGGCATTAATAATGTGGGAGGGTGTCACTGGGGTATTAACAATATGGGAGGGGGGTCACTGGGGCATTAACAGTGTGGTAGGGGGTCACTGGGGCATCAACAATGTGGGAGGGGGGTCACTGGGGCATTAACAATTTGGGAGGGTGTCACTGGGGCATTACTAATTTGGGAGGGGTGTCACTGGGGCATTAACAATGTGGGAGGGTTTCACTGGGGTATTACCAATGTGGGAGGACTGTCACTGGGGCATTAATAATATGGGAGGGGGTCACCGGGGCATTAACAATGTGGGAGGAGTGTCACTGAGGCATTAATAATGTGGGAGGGGAGTCACTGGGGCATTCATAATGTGGGAGGGGGTGTCACTGGGGCATCAACAATGTGGGAGGGGGTGTAACTGGGGCAATAATAATGTGGGAGGGTGTCACTGCACTATTAATAATATGGGAGGGTGGAGTCATTGGGGCATTAATAATGTGGGAGGGTGTTACTGGGGCATTAACAATGTGGGTGGGTGTCACTGGGGTATTAACAATATGGGAGGGGGTCACTGGGGCATTAACAATGTGGGTGGGTGTCACTGGGGTATTAACAATGTAGGAGGAGGGTCACTGGGGCATTAATAATGTGGGAGGTGTGTCACAGGGGCATTAATAATATGGGAGGGGTGTCACTGGGGCATTAACAATGTGGGAGGAGTGTCACTGGGGCATTAATAATATGGGAGGGTGTCACTGGGGCATTAATAATATGGGAGGGGTGTCACTGGGGTATTAACAATGTAGGAGGAGGGTCACTGGGGCATTAATAATGTGGGAGGTGTGTCACAGGGGCATTAATAATATGGGAGGGGTGTCACTGGGGCATCAACAATGTGGGAGGGGGTGTAACTGGGGCAGTAATAATGAGGGAGGGTGTCACTGCACTATTAATAATATGGGAGGGGGGATTCATTGGGGTATTAATAATGTGGGAGGGAGTTACTGGGGCATTAACAATGTGGGTGGGTGTCACTGGGGTATTAACAATATGGGAGGGGGTCACTGGGGCATTAACAATGTGGGTGGGTGTCACTGGGGTATTAACAATGTAGGAGGAGGGTCAATGGGGCATTAACAATGTGGGAGGGGGTGTAACTGGGGCAATAATAATGTGGCAGGGTGTCACTGCACTATTAATAATATGGGAGGGGGGAGTCATTGGGGCATTAATAATGTGGGAGGGAGTTACTGGGGCATTAACAATGTGGGAGGGAGTCACAGGGGCATTAATAATGTGGGAAGGGTGTCACTGGGGCATTAACAATATGGGAGGGTTTCACTGGGGTATTAACAATGTGGGAGGGGTGTCACTGGGGCATTAATAATGTGGGAGGTGTGTCACTGGGGCATTAACAATGTGGAAGGGGTTGTAACGGGCATTAATAACGTGGGAGGGGTGTCTCTGGGGCATTAATAATGTGGGCGGGGTGTTACTGGGGCATTAACAATGTGGGAGGGGGTGTAACTGGGGCATTAATAATGTGGGAGGTGTGTCACTGGGGCATTAACAATGTGGAAGGGGTTGTAACGGGCATTAATAACGTGGGAGGGGTGTCTCTGGGGCATTAATAATGTGGGCGGGGTGTCACTGGGGCATTAACAATGTGGGAGGGGGTGTAACTGGGGCATTAATAATGTGGGAGGGGTGTCACAGGGGCATTAATAACATGGGAGGGGTGTCACTGGGGCATTAATAATGTGGAAGGGTGTTACTGCACTATTAATAATATGGGAGGGGGTGTCATTGGGGCATTAATAATGTGGGTGGGAGTTACTGTGGCATTAACAATGTGGGTGGGTGTCACTGGGGTATTAACAATATGGGAGGGTGGTCACTGGGGCATTATCAGTGTGGTAGGGGGTCACTGGGGCATTAACAATGTGGGAGGGGGGTCACTGGGGCATTAACAATGTGGTAGGGGGTCACTGGGGCATTAACAATGTGGGAGGGGTGTCACTGGGGCATTAACAATTTGGAGGGTGTCACTGGGGCATTAATAATGTGGGAGGGTGTCACTGGGGCATTAACAATGTGGGAGGATGTCACTGGGGCATTAATAATGTGGGAGGGGTGTCACTGGGGCAATCACAATGTGGGAGGGTTTCACTGGGGTATTAACAATGTGGTAGGGGTGTCACTGGGGCATTAATACTGTGGGAGTGGTGTCACTGGGCCATTAACAATGTGGGAGGGGGTGTAACTGGGGCAATAATAATGTGGGAGGGGTGTCTCTGGGGCATTGATAATTTGGGAGGGGTGTCACTGGGGCATTAACAATGTGGGAGGGGGTGTAACTGGGGCATTAATAATGTGGGAGGGGTGTCACAGGGGCATCAATAATATGGGAGGGGTGTCACTGGGGCATTAATAATGTGGGAGGGTGTGACTGCACTATTAATAATATGGGAGGTGGGAGTCATTGGGGCATTAATAATGTGGGAGGGTGTTACTGGGGCATTAACAATGTGGGTGGGTGTCACTGGGGTATTAACAATATGGGAGGGGGTCACTGGGGCATTAACAGTGTGGTAGGGGGTCACTGGGGCATTAATAATGTGGGAGGGGTGTCACTGGGGCATTAACAATGTGGGAGGGTTTCACTGGGGTATTACCAATGTGGGAGGGGTGTCACTGGGGCATTAATAATATGGGAGGGGTTCACCGGGGCATTAACAATGTGGGAGGAGTGTCACTGAGGCATTAATAATGTGGGAGGGGAGTCACTGGGGCATTAATAATGTGGGAGGGGGTGTCACTGGGGCATCAACAATGTGGGAGGGAGTGTAACTGGGGCAATAATAATGTGGGAAGGTGTCACTGCACTATTAATAATATGGGAGGGGGGAGTCATTGGGGCATTAATAATGTGGGAGGGAGTTACTGGGGCATTAACAATGTGGGTGGGTGTCACTGGGGTATTAACAATATGGGAGGGGGTCACTGGGGCATTAACAATGTGGGTGGGTGTCACTGGGGTATTAACAATGTAGGAGGAGGGTCAATGGGGCATTAACAATGTGGGAGGGGGTGTAACTGGGGCAATAATAATGTGGGAGGGTGTCACTGCACTATTAATAATATGGGAGGGGGGAGTCATTGGGGCATTAATAATGTGGGAGGGAGTTACTGGGGCATTAACAATGTGGGTGGGTGTCACTGGGGTATTAACAATATGGGAGGGGGTCACTGGGGCATTAACAATGTGGGTGGGTGTCACTGGGGTATTAACAATGTAGGAGGAGGTCACTGCGGCATTAATAATGTGGGAGGTGTGTCACAGGGGCATTAATAATATGGGAGGGGTGTCACTGGGGCATTAATAATGTGGGAAGATGTCACTGGGGCATTAACAATGTGGGAGGGGTGTCACTGGGGCATTAATAATATGGGAGGGTGTCACTGGGGCATTAACAATGTGGGAGGGGTGTCACTGGGGCATTAACAATGTGGGTGGGTGTCACTGGGGTATTAAAAATATGGTAGGGGGTCACTGGGGCATTAACAATGTGGGTGGGTGTCACTGGGGTATTAACAATGTAGGAGGAGGGTCACTGGGGCATTAACAATGTGGTAGGGGGTCACTGGGGCATTAAGAATGTGGGAGGGGGGTCACTGGGGCATTAACAATTTGGGAGGGTGTCACTGGGGCATTAATAATGTGGGAGGGTGTCACTGGGGCATTAACAATGGGAGAGGGAGTCACAGGGACAGTAATAATGAGGGAGGGTGTCACTGCACTATTAATGATATGGGAGGGGGGAGTCATTGGGGCATTAATAATGTGGGAGGGAGTTACTGGGGCATTAACAATGTGAGTGGGTGTCACTGGGGTATTAACAATATGGGAGGGGGTCACTGGGGCATTAACAGTGTGGGTGGGTGTCACTGGGGTATTAACAATGTAGGAGGAGGGTCACTGGGGCATTAACAGTGTGGTAGGGGGTCACTGGGGCATTAACAATGTGGGAGGGGGGTCACTGGGGCATTAACAATTTGGGAGGGTGTCACTGGGGCATTAATAATGTGGGAGGGGTGTCACTGGGGCATTAACAATGTGGGAGGGTTTCACTGGGGTATTACCAATGTGGGAGGGGTGTCACTGGGGCATTAATAATATGGGAGGGGGTCACCGGGGCATTAACAATGTGGGAGGAGTGTCACTGAGGCATTAATAATGTGGGAGGGGAGTCACTGGGGCATTCATAATGTGGGAGGGGGTGTCACTGGGGCATCAACAATGTGGGAGGGGGTGTAACCGGGGCAATAATAATGTGGGAGGGTGTCACTGCACTATTAATAATATGGGAGGGTGGAGTCATTGGGGCATTAATAATGTGGGAGGGAGTTACTGGGGCATTAACAATGTGGGTGGGTGTCACTGGGGTATTAACAATATGGGAGGGGGTCACTGGGGCTTTAACAATGTGGGTGGGTGTCACTGGGGTATTAACAATGTAGGAGGAGGGTCACTGGGGCATTAATAATGTGGGAGGTGTGTCACAGGGGCATTAATAATATGGGAGGGGTGTCACTGGGGCATTAATAATGTGGGTGGGTGTCACTGCACTATTAATAATATGGAAGGGGGGAGTCATTGGGGCATTAATAATGTGGGAGTGAGTCACTGGGGCATTAACAATGTGGGAGGGCGGTCACTGGGGTATGAACAATGTGGGAGGAGTGTCACTGGGGCATTAATGTGCGAGGGCTGTTACTGGGGCATTAACAATGTCGGAAGGTGTCACTGGGGTACTAACAATCTGGGAGGGGTGTCACTGGGGCATTAATAATGTGGGAGGGGTGTCCCTGGGGCATTAATAATGTGGGAGGGGGTGTCACTGGGGCATTAATAATATAGGAGGGGGTGTCACTGGAGCATTAACAGTATAGGAGGGTGTGTCACTGGGGCATTAACAATGTGGGAGGGTGTCACTGGGGTACTAACAATCTGGGAGGGGTGTCACTGGGGCATTAATAATGTGGCAGGGTTTCACCGGGGCATTACCAATGTGGGAGGGGTGTCACTGGGGCATTGATAATGTGGTAGGTGGTCACTGGGGCATTGACAATGTGGGAGGGGGGTCACTGGGGCATTAACAATTTGGGAGGGTGTCACTGGGGCATTAATAATGTGGGAGGGTGTCACTGGGGCATTAACAATTTGGGAGGATGTCACTGGGGCATTAATAATGTGGGAGGGGTGTCACTGGGGCAATCACAATGTGGGAGGGTTTCACTGGGGTATTAACAATGTGGTAGGAGTGTCACTGGGGCATTAATACTGTGGGAGGGGAGTCACTGGGCCATTAACAATGTGGGAGGGGGTGTAACTGGGGCATTAATAATGTGGGAGGGGTGTCTCTGGGGCATTGATAATTTGGGAGGGGTGTCACTGGGCCATTAACAATGTGGGAGGGGGTGTAACTGGGGCATTAATAATGTGGGAGGGGTGTCTCTGGGGCATTGATAATTTGGGAGGGTTGTCACTGGGGCATTAACAATGTGGGAGGGGGTGTAACTGGGGCATTAATAATGTGGGAGGGGTGTCACAGGGGCACCAATAATAGGGGAGGGGTGTCACTGGGGCATTAATAATGTGGGAGGGTGTGACTGCACTATTAATAATATGGGAGGGGGGAGTCTTTGGGGCATTAATAATGTGGGAGGGTGTCACTGGGGTATTAACAATATGGGAGGGGGGTCACTGGGGCATTAACAGTGTGGTAGGGGGTCACTGGGGCATCAACAATGTGGGAGGGGGGTCACTGGGGCATTAACAATTTGGGAGGGTGTCACTGGGGCATTACTAATTTGGGAGGGGTGTCACTGGGGCATTAACAATGTGGGAGGGTTTCACTGGGGTATTACCAATGTGGGAGGACTGTCACTGGGGCATTAATAATATGGGAGGGGGTCACCGGGGCATTAACAATGTGGGAGGAGTGTCACTGAGGCATTAATAATGTGGGAGGGGAGTCACTGGGGCATTCATAATGTGGGAGGGGGTGTCACTGGGGCATCAACAATGTGGGAGGGGGTGTAACTGGGGCAATAATAATGTGGGAGGGTGTCACTGCACTATTAATAATATGGGAGGGTGGAGTCATTGGGGCATTAATAATGTGGGAGGGTGTTACTGGGGCATTAACAATGTGGGTGGGTGTCACTGGGGTATTAACAATATGGGAGGGGGTCACTGGGGCATTAACAATGTGGGTGGGTGTCACTGGGGCATTAATAATATGGGAGGGGTGTCACTGGGGCATTAATAATGTGGGTGGATGTCACTGCACTATTAATAATATGGAAGGGGGGAGTCATTGGGGCATTAATAATGTGGGAGTGAGTCACTGGGGCATTAACAATGTGGGAGGGGGGTCACTGGGGTATGAACAATGTGGAAGGAGTGTCACTGGGGCATTAATGTGCGAGGGGTGTTACTGGGGCATTAACAATGTCGGAGGGTGTCACTGGGGTACTAACAATCTGGGAGGGGTGTCACTGGGGCATTAATAATATGGGAGGGTGTCACCGGGGCATTAACAATGTGGGAGGGGGTGTCCCTGGGGCATTAATAATGTGGGAGGGGGTGTCACTGGGGCATTAATAATATAGGAGGGGGTGTCACTGGAGCATTAACAGTATAGGAGGGTGTGTCACTGGGGCATTAACAATGTGGGAGGGTGTCACTGGGGTACTAACAATCTGGGAGGGGTGTCACTGGGGCATTAATAATGTGGCAGGGTTTCACCGGGGCATTACCAATGTGGGAGGGGTGTCACTGGGGCATTAATAATGTGGGAGGGTGTCACTGGGGCATTAAAAATGTGGGAAGGGGTGTCACTGGGGCATTAACAGTGTGGGAGGGGGTGTCGCTGGGGCATTAATAATGTGGGGGGGGTCACTGGGGCATTAATGATGTGGGAGGGGGTGTCACTGGGGCATTAATAATGTGGGAGGGTGTCACTGGCTCATTAACAATGTGGGAGGGGGTGTCACTGGGGCATTAATAATATGGGAGGGTGTCACTGAGGCATTAACAATGTGGGAGGAGTGTCACTGGGGCATTAATAATATGGGAGGGTGTCACCGGGGCATTAACAATCTGGGAGGAGTGTCACCTGGGCATTAACAATGTGGGAGGGTGTCACTGGGGCATTAACAATGTGGGAGGGTGTCACTGGGGCATTAACAATACAGGAAGGGGAGTCACTGGGGCATTAACAATGTGGGAGGGGTGTCACTGGGGCATTAATAATATGGGAGGGTGTCACTGGGGCATTAACAATGTGGGAGGGGTGTCACTGGGGCATTAATAATATGGGAGGGTGTCACAGGGGCATTAATAATATGGGAGGGGGTCACCGGGGCATTAACAATGTGGGAGGAGTGTCACTGGGGCATTAATAATATGGGAGGGGAGTCACTGGGGCATTAATAATTTGGGAGGGGGTGTCACTGAGGCATCAACAATGTGGGAGGGGGTGTAACTGGGGCAGTAATAATGAGGGAGGGTGTCACTGCACTATTAATAATATGGGAGGGGGGAGTCATTGGGGCATTAATAATGTGGGAGGGAATTACTGGGGCATTAACAATGTGGGTGGGTGTCACTGGGGTATTAACAATATGGGAGGGGGTCACTGGGGCATTAACAATGTGGGTGGGTGTCACTGGGGTATTAACAATGTGGGAGGGGGGTCACTGGGGCATTAACAATGTGGTAGGGGGTCACTGGGGCATTAACAATGTGGGAGGGGGGTCACTGGGGCATTAACAATTTGGGAGGGTGTCACTGGGGCATTAATAATGTGGGAGGGTGTCACTGGGGCATTAACAATGTGGGAGGGAGTCACAGGAGCATTAATAATGTGGGAAAGGTGTCACTGGGGCATTAACAATATGGGAGGGTTTCACTGGGGTATTAACAATGTGGGAGGGGTGTCACTGGGGGATTAACAATGTGGGAGGGAGTGTCGCTGGGGCATTAATAATGTGGGGGGGTCACTGGGGCATTAATGATGTGGGAGGGGGTGTCACTGGGGCATTAATAATGTGGGAGGGTGTCACTGGCTCATTAACAATGTGGGAGGGGGTGTCACTGGGGCATTAATAATATGGGAGGGTGTCACTGAGGCATTAACAATGTGGGAGGAGTGTCACTGGGGCATTAATAATATGGGAGGGTGTCACCGGGGCATTAACAATCTGGGAGGAGTGTCACCTGGGCATTAACAATGTGGGAGGGTGTCACTGGGGCATTAACAATGTGGGAGGGTGTCACTGGGGCATTAACAATACAGGAAGGGGAGTCACTGGGGCATTAACAATGTGGGAGGGGTGTCACTGGGGCATTAATAATATGGGAGGGTGTCACTGGGGCATTAACAATACAGGAAGGGGAGTCACTGGGGCATTAACAATGTGGGAGGGGTGTCACTGGGGCATTAATAATATGGGAGGGTGTCGCTGGGGCATTAACAATGTGGGAGGGGTGTCACTGGGGCATTAATAATATGGGAGGGTGTCACTGGGGCATTAATAATATGGGAGGGGGTCACCGGGGCATTAACAATGTGGGAGGAGTGTCACTGGGGCATTAATAATATGGGAGGGGAGTCACTGGGGCATTAACAATACAGGAAGGGGAGTCACTGGGGCATTAACAATGTAGGAGGGGTGTCACTGGGGCATTAATAATATGGGAGGGTGTCACTGGGGCATTAACAATGTGGGAGGGGTGTCACTGTGGCATTAATAATATGGGAGGGTGTCACTGGGGCATTAATAATATGGGAGGGGAGTCACTGGGGCATTAATAATGTGGGAGGGGGTGTCACTGGGGCATCAACAATGTGGGAGGGGGTGTAACTGGGGCAGTAATAATGAGGGAGGGTGTCACTGCACTATTAATAATATGGGAGGGGGGAGTCATTGGGGCATTAATAATGTGGGAGGGAGTTACTGGGGCATTAACAATGTGGGTGGGTGTCACTGGGGTATTAACAATATGGGAGGGGGTCACTGGGGCATTAACAATGTGGGTGGGTGTCACTGGGGTATTAACAATGTGGGAGGGGGGTCACTGGGGCATTAACAATGTGGTAGGGGGTCACTGGAGCATTAACAATGTGGGAGGGGGTCACTGGGGCATTAACAATTTGGGAGGGTGTCACTGGGGCATTAATAATGTGGGGAGGGTGTCACTGGGGCATTAACAATATGGGAGGGTTTCACTGGGGTATTAACAATGTGGGAGGGGTGTCACTGGGGCATTAACAATGTGGGAGGGGGTGTCGCTGGGGCATTAATAATGTGGGGGGGGTCACTGGGGCATTATTGATGTGGGAGGAGGTGTCACTGGGGCATTAATAACGTGGGAGGGTGTCACTGGCTCATTAACAATGTGGGAGGGGGTGTCACTGGGGCATTAATAATATGGGAGGGTGTCACTGAGGCATTAACAATGTGGGAGGAGTGTCACTGGGGCATTAATAATATGGGAGGGTGTCACCGGGGCATTAACAATGTGGGAGGAGTGTCACCTGGGCATTAACAATGTGGGAGGGTGTCACTGGGGCATTAACAATGTGGGAGGGTGTCACTGGGGCATTAACAATACAGGAAGGGGAGTCACTGGGGCATTAACAATGTGGGAGGGGTGTCACTGGGGCATTAATAATATGGGAGGGTGTCACTGGGGCATTAACAATGTGGGAGGGGTGTCACTGGGGCATTAATAATATGGGAGGGTGTCACTGGGGCATTAATAATATGGGAGGGGGTCACCGGGGCATTAACAATGTGGGAGGAGTGTCTCTGGGGCATTAATAATATGGGAGGGGAGTCACTGGGGCATTAATAATATGGGAGGGGGTGTCACTGGGGCATCAACAATGTGGGAGGGGGTGTAACTGGGGCAGTAATAATGAGGGAGGGTGTCACTGCACTATTAATAATATGGGAGGGGGGAGTCATTGGGGCATTAATAATGTGGGAGGGAGTTACTGGGGCATTAACAATGTGGGTGGGTGTCACTGGGGTATTAACAATATGGGAGGGGGTCACTGGGGCATTAACAATGTGGGTGGGTGTCACTGGGGTATTAACAATTTGGGAGGGGGGTCACTGGGGCATTAACAATGTGGTAGGGGGTCACTGGGGCATTAACAATGTGGGAGGGGGGTCACTGGGGCATTAACAATTTGGGAGGGTGTCACTGGGGCATTAATAATGTGGGAGGGTGTCACTGGGGCATTAACAATGTGGGAGGGAGTCACAGGGGCATTAATAATGTGGGAAGGGTGTCACTGGGGCATTAACAATATGGGAGGGTTTCACTGGGGTATTAATAATGTGGGGGGGGTCACTGGGGCATTAATGATGTGGGAGGAGGTGTCACTGGGGCATTAATAACGTGGGAGGGTGTCACTGGCTCATTAACAATGTGGGAGGGGGTGTCACTGGGGCATTAATAATATGGGAGGGTGTCACTGAGGCATTAACAATGTGGGAGGAGTGTCACTGGGGCATTAATAATATGGGAGGGTGTCACCGGGGCATTAACAATCTGGGAGGAGTGTCACCTGGGCATTAACAATGTGGGAGGGTGTCACTGGGGCATTAACAATGTGGGAGGGTGTCACTGGGGCATTAACAATACAGGAAGGGGAGTCACTGGGGCATTAACAATGTGGGAGGGGTGTCACTGGGGCATTAATAATATGGGAGGGTGTCACTGGGGCATTAACAATGTGGGAGGGGTGTCACTGGGGCATTAATAATATGGGAGGGTGTCACTGGGGCATTAATAATATGGGAGGGGGTCACCGGGGCATTAACAATGTTGGAGGAGTGTCACTGGGGCATTAATAATATGGGAGGGGAGTCACTGGGGCATTAATAATATGGGAGGGGGTGTCACTGGGGCATCAACAATGTGGGAGGGGGTGTAACTGGGGCAGTAATAATGAGGGAGGGTGTCACTGCACTATTAATAATATGGGAGGGGGGAGTCATTGGGGCATTAATAATGTGGGAGGGAGTTACTGGGGCATTAACAATGTGGGTGGGTGTCACTGGGGTATTAACAATATGGGAGGGAGTCACTGGGGCATTAACAATGTGGGTGGGTGTCACTGGGGTATTAACAATTTGGGAGGGGGGTCACTGGGGCATTAACAATGTGGTAGGGGGTCACTGGGGCATTAACAATGTGGGAGGGGGGTCACTGGGGCATTAACAATTTGGGAGGGTGTCACTGGGGCATTAATAATGTGGGAGGGTGTCACTGGGGCATTAACAATGTGGGAGGGAGTCACAGGGGCATTAATAATGTGGGAAGGGTGTCACTGGGGCATTAACAATATGGGAGGGTTTCACTGGGGTATTAACAATGTTGGTGGTGTGTCACTGGGGCATTAACAATGTGGAAGGGGTTGTAACTGGGGCATTAATAATGTGGGAGGTGTGTGACTGGGGCATTAATAATGTGGGATGGGTGTCACTGGGGCATTAACAATGTGGGAGGGGGTGTAACTGGGGCATTAATAATGTGGGAGGGGTGTCGCAGGGGCATTAATAATATGGGAGAGGTGTCACTGGGGCATTAATAATGTGGGAGGGTGTGACTGCACTATTAATAATATGGGAGGGGGGAGTCATTGGGGCATTAATAATGTGGGATGGAGTTCCTGGGGCATTAACAATGTGGGTGGGTGTCACTGGGGTATTAACAATATGTGAGGGGGGTCACTGGGGCATTAACAATGTGGGTGGGTGTCACTGGGGTATTAGCAATGTGGGAGGGGGTCACTGGGGCATTAACAATGTGGTATGGGGTCACTGGCGTATTAAAATGTGGGAGGGGGTTCACTGGGGCATTAATTATGTGGGGGGGTGTCACTGGGGCATTAACAATGTGGGAGGGAGTGTAACCGGTGCATTAATAATGTGGGAGGGGTGTCACAGGGGCATTAATAATATGGGAGGGGTGTCACTGGGGCATTAATAATGTGGGAGGGTGTCACTGCACTATTAATAATATGGGAGGGGGGAGTCATTGGGGCATTAATAATGTGGGAGGGAGTTACTGGGGCATTAACAATGTGGGTGGGTGTCACTGGGGTTTTAACAATGTGGGAGGGGGTCACTGGGGCATTAACAATGTAGTAGGGGGTCACTGGGGCATTAAAATGTGGGAGGGGGGTCACTGGGGCATTAACAGTGTGGTATGGGGTCACTGGCGTATTAAAAATGTGGGAGGGGGTTCACTGGGGCATTAACAATTTGGGCGGGTGTCACTGGGTCATTAAAATGTGGGAGGGGTGTCACTGGGGCATTAACAGTGTGGGAGTGTTTCACTGGGGTATTAACAATGTGGGAGGGGTGTCACTGGGGCATTAATAATGTGGGAGGGAGTCACTGGGGCATTAACAATGTGGGAGGGTGTCACTGGGGTATGAACAATGTGGGAAGGGTGTCACTGGGGCATTAATGTGCGAGGGGTGTTACTCGGGCATTAACAATGTGGTATGGGGTCACTGGCGTATTAAAAATGTGGGAGGGGGTTCACTGGGGCATTAACAATTTGGGCGGGTGTCACTGGGTCATTACAAATGTGGGAGGGGTGTCTCAGGGGCATTGATAATTTGGGAGGGGAGTCGCTGGGGCATTAACAATGTGGGAGGGTTGTAACTGGGGCATTAATAATGTGGGAGGGGTGTCACTGGGGCATTAATAATATGGGAGGGGGTGTCACTGGGGCATTAACAATGTGGGATGGGTGTCAATGGGGCATTAATAATATGGGAGGGTGTCACCGGGGCATTAACAATGTGGGAGGAGTGTCACTGGGGCATTAATAATGTGGGAGGGAGTCATTGGAGCATTAACAATGTGAGAGGGTGTCACTGGGGTATGAACAATGTGAGAGGGGTGTCACTGGGGCATTAATGTGCGAGGGGTGTTACTGGGGCATTAACAATGTGGGAGGGTGTCACTGGGGCATTAATAATGTGGGAGGGGAGTCACTGGGGCATTAATAATGTGGGAGGGGGTGTCACTGGGGCATCAACAATGTGGGAGGGGGTGTAACTGGGGCAGTAATAATGAGGGAGGGTGTCACTGCACTATTAATAATATGGGAGGGGGGAGTCATTGGGGCATTAATAATGTGGGAGGGAGTTACTGGGGCATTAACAATGTGGGTGGGTGTCACTGGGGTATTAACAATATGGGAGGGGGTCACTGGGGCATTAACAATGTGGGTGGGTGTCACTGGGGTATTAACAATGTGGGAGGGGGGTCACTGGGGCATTAACAATGTGGTAGGGGGTCACTGGAGCATTAACAATGTGGGAGGGGGGTCACTGGGGCATTAACAATTTGGGAGGGTGTCACTGGGGCATTAATAATGTGGGAAGGGTGTCACTGGGGCATTAACAATATGGGAGGGTTTCACTGGGGTATTAACAATGTGGGAGGGGTGTCACTGGGGCATTAACAATGTGGGAGGGGGTGTCGCTGGGGCATTAATAATGTGGGGGGGGGTCACTGGGGCATTAATGATGTGGGAGGAGGTGTCACTGGGGCATTAATAACGTGGGAGGGTGTCACTGGCTCATTAACAATGTGGGAGGGGGTGTCACTGGGGCATTAATAATATGGGAGGGTGTCACTGAGGCATTAACAATGTGGGAGGAGTGTCACTGGGGCATTAATAATATGGGAGGGTGTCACCGGGGCATTAACAATCTGGGAGGAGTGTCACCTGGGCATTAACAATGTGGGAGGGTGTCACTGGGGCATTAACAATGTGGGAGGGTGTCACTGGGGCATTAACAATACAGGAAGGGGAGTCACTGGGGCATTAACAATGTGGGAGGGGTGTCACTGGGGCATTAATAATATGGGAGGGTGTCACTGGGGCATTAACAATGTGGGAGGGGTGTCACTGGGGCATTAATAATATGGGAGGGTGTCACTGGGGCATTAATAATATGGGAGGGAGTCACCGGGGCATTAACAATGTGGGAGGAGTGTCACTGGGGCATTAATAATATGGGAGGGGAGTCACTGGGGCATTAATAATATGGGAGGGGGTGTCACTGGGGCATCAACAATGTGGGAGGGGGTGTAACTGGGGCAGTAATAATGAGGGAGGGTGTCACTGCACTATTAATAATATGGGAGGGGGGAGTCATTGGGGCATTAATAATGTGGGAGGGAGTTACTGGGGCATTAACAATGTGGGTGGGTGTCACTGGGGTATTAACAATATGGGAGGGGGTCACTGGGGCATTAACAATGTGGGTGGGTGTCACTGGGGTATTAACAATTTGGGAGGGGGGTCACTGGGGCATTAACAATGTGGTAGGGGGTCACTGGGGCATTAACAATGTGGGAGGGGGGTCACTAGGGCATTAACAATTTGGGAGGGTGTCACTGGGGCATTAATAATGTGGGAGGGTGTCACTGGGGCATTACCAATGTGGGAGGGAGTCACAGCGGCATTAATAATGTGGGAAGGGTGTCACTGGGGCATTAACAATATGGGAGGGTTTCACTGGGGTATTAACAATGTGGGAGGGGTGTCACTGGGGCATTAATAATGTGGGTGGTGTGTCACTGGGGCATTAACAATGTGGAAGGGGTTGTAACTGGGGCATTAATAATGTGGGAGGTGTGTGACTGGGGCATTAATAATGTGGGATGGGTGTCACTGGGGCATTAACAATGTGGGAGGGGGTGTAACTGGGGCATTAATAATGTGGGAGGGGTGTCGCAGGGGCATTAATAATATGGGAGAGGTGTCACTGGGGCATTAATAATGTGGGAGGGTGTGACTGCACTATTAATAATATGGGAGGGGGGAGTCATTGGGGCATTAATAATGTGGGATGGAGTTACTGGGGCATTAACAATGTGGGTGGGTGTCACTGGGGTATTAACAATATGTGAGGGGGGTCACTGGGGCATTAACAATGTGGGTGGGTGTCACTGGGGTATTAGCAATGTGGGAGGGGGTCACTGGGGCATTAACAATGTGGTATGGGGTCACTGGCGTATTAAAATGTGGGAGGGGGTTCACTGGGGCATTAATTATGTGGGGGGGTGTCACTGGGGCATTAACAATGTGGGAGGGAGTGTAACCGGTGCATTAATAATGTGGGAGGGGTGTCACAGGGGCATTAATAATATGGGAGGGGTGTCACTGGGGCATTAATAATGTGGGAGGGTGTCACTGCACTATTAATAATATGGGAGGGGGGAGTCATTGGGGCATTAATAATGTGGGAGGGAGTTACTGGGGCATTAACAATGTGGGTGGGTGTCACTGGGGTTTTAACAATGTGGGAGGGGGGTCACTGGGGCATTAACAATGTAGTAGGGGGTCACTGGGGCATTAAAATGTGGGAGGGGGGTCACTGGGGCATTAACAGTGTGGTATGGGGTCACTGGCGTATTAAAAATGTGGGAGGGGGTTCACTGGGGCATTAACAATTTGGGCGGGTGTCACTGGGTCATTAAAAAGGTGGGAGGGGTGTCACTGGGGCATTAACAGTGTGGGAGTGTTTCACTGGGGTATTAACAATGTGGGAGGGGTGTCACTGGGGCATTAATAATGTGGGAGGGAGTCACTGGGGCATTAACAATGTGGGAGGGTGTCACTGGGGTATGAACAATGTGGGAAGGGTGTCACTGGGGCATTAATGTGCGAGGGGTGTTACTCGGGCATTAACAATGTGGTATGGGGTCACTGGCGTATTAAAAATATGGGAGGGGGTTCACTGGGGCATTAACAAATTGGGCGGGTGTCACTGGGTCATTAAAAATGTGGGAGGGGTGTCTCTGGGGCATTGATAATTTGGGAGGGGAGTCGCTGGGGCATTAACAATGTGGGAGGGTTGTAACTGGGGCATTAATAATGTGGGAGGGGTGTCACTGGGGCATTAATAATATGGGAGGGTGTCACCGGGGCATTAACAATGTGGGAGGAGTGTCACTGGGGCATTAATAATGTGGGAGGGAGTCATTGGGGCATTAACAATGTGGGAGGGTGTCACTGGGGTATGAACAATGTGAGAGGGGTGTCACTGGGGCATTAATGTGCGAGGGGTGTTACTGGGGCATTAACAATGTGGGAGGGTGTCACTGGGGCATTAATAATGTGGGAGGGTTTCACTGGGGCATTAATAATGTGGGAGGGTGTCACCGGGGCATTACCAATGTGGCGGGGGTGTGACTGGGGCATTACCAATGTGGGTGGGTGTCACTGGGGTATTAACAATGTTGGAGGGGTGTCACTGGGGCATGAACAATGTGGTAGGGGGTCACTGGGGCATTAACAATGTGGGAGGGGGGTCACTGGGGCATTAACAATTTGGGAGGGTGTCACTGGGGCATTAATAATGTGGGAGGGTGTCACTGGGGCATTGACAATGTGGGAGGATGTCACTGGGGCATTAATAATGTGGGAGGGGTGTCACTGGGGCAATCACAATGTGGGAGGGTTTCACTGGGGTATTAACAATGTGGTAGGGGCGTCACTGGGGCATTAATACTGTGGGAGGGGTGTCACTGGGCCATTAACAATGTGGGAGTGGGTGTAACTGGGGCATTAATAATGTGGGAGGGGTGTCTCTGGGGCATTGATAATTTGGGAGGGGTGTCGCTGGGGCATTAACAATGTGGGAGGTGGTGTAACTGGGGCATTAATAATGTGGGAGGGGTGTCATAGGGGCATTAATAATGTGGGAGGGTGTGACTGCACTATTAATAATATGGGAGGGGGGAGTCATTGGGGCATTAATAATGTGGGAGGGTGTTACTGGGGCATTAACAATGTGGGTGGGTGTCACTGGGGTATTAACAATATGGGAGGGGGGTCACTGGGGCATTAACAGTGTGGTAGGGGGTCACTGGGGCATTAACAATGTGGGAGGAGTGTCACTGGGGCATTAACAATATAGGAAGGAGAGTCACTGGGGCATTAATAATATGGGAGGGTGTCACTGGGGCATTAATAATATGGGAGGGTGTCACCGGGGCATTAACAATGTGGGAGGAGTGTCACTGGGGCATTAATAATGTGGGAGGGGTGTCACTGGGGCATTAATAATGTGGGAGAGTGTCAGTGGGGCATTAGCAATGTAGGAGGGGGTGTGACTGGGGCATTAATAATGTGGGAGGGGCGGTCGCTGGGGCATTAACGTTGTGGGAGGAGGTGTCACTGGGGCATTATTAATGTGGGAGGGTGTCACTGGGACATTAACAGTGTGGGAGGGGGTGTCACTGGGGCATGAATAATATGGGAGGGTGTCACCGGGGCATTAACAATGTGGGAGGAGTGTCACTGGGGCATTAACAATATAGGAAGGAGAGTCACTGGGGCATTAATAATATGGGAGGGTGTCACTGGGGCATTAATAATATGGGAGGGTGTCACCGGGGCATTAACAATGTGGGAGGAGTGTCACTGGGGCATTAATAATGTGGGAGGGGTGTCACTGGGGCAATAATAATGTGGGAGGGGGTGTCACTGGGGCATTAACAAGGTGGGAGGGGGTGTAACTGAGGCATTAATAATGTGGGAGGGGTGTCACAGGGGCATTAATAATATGGGAGACGTGTCACTGGGGCATTAATAATGTGGGAGGGTGTCACTGCACTATTAATAATATGGGAGGAGGGAGTCATTGGGGCATTAATAATGTGGGAGGGAGTTACTGGGGCATTAACAATGCGGGTGGGTGTCACTGGGATATTAACAATGTGGGAGGGGGGTCACTGGGGCATTAACAATGTGGGTGGGTGTCACTAGGGTATTAACAATGTGTGGGGGGTCACTGGGGCATTAAAAATGTGGGGGGGGGTCACTGGGGCGTTAACAATTTGGGAGGGTGTTACTGGGGCATTAATAATGTGGGACAGTGTCACTGGGGCATTAATAATGTGGGGTGTCACTGGGGCATTAACAACGTGGGAGGGTGTCACTGGGGTATGAACAATGTGGGAGGGTGTCACTGGAGTACTAACAATCTGGGAGGGGTGTCACTGGGGCATTAATAATGTGGGAGGGATGTCACTGGGGCATTAACAATGTGGGAGGGTGTCACTGGGGCATTAATAATATGTGAGGGGGAGTAATTTGGGCATTAATAATGTGGGAGGGAGTCACTGGGGCATTAACAATGTGGGAGGGTGTCACTGGGGTATTAACAATGTGGGAGGGGTGTCAGTGGGGCATTAATAATGTGGGAGGGTGTCACTGGGGCATTAATAATATTGGAGGGGTGTCACTGGGGCATTAATAATGTGGGAGGGTGTCACTGGGGCATTAATAATGTGGGAAGGGTGTCTCTGGGGCATTAATAATATGGGAGGGAGTCACTGGGGCATTAATACTGTGGGGGGGTCACTGGGGCATTAACAGTGTGGGAGGGGAGTCACTGGGGCATTAATAATGTGGGAGGCGGTCACTGGGTGATTAACAATGTGGGAGGGGGGTTACTGGTGCATTAACAATGTGGAGGGTGTCACTGGGGCATTAATAATGTGGGAGGGGTGTCACCGGAGCATTAATAATGTGGGAGGGGTGTCACAGGTGCATTAATAATGTGGGAAGGGTGTCACTGGGGCATTAATAATGTTGGAAGGTATCACTGGGGCATTTGTAATGTGGGAGGGTGTCACTGGGGCATTAACAATGGGGGAGGGTGTCACTGGGGCATTAACAATGTGGGAGGGGTGGCACTGGAGCATTAATAATGTGGGAGGGTGTCACTGGGGCATTAATAATATGGGAACGGTGTCACTGGGGCATTAATAATGTGGGAGGGTGTCACTGGGGCATTATTAATATGGGAGGGGGGAGTCATTGGGGCATTAATAATGTGGGAGGGAGTCACTGGGGCATAAACAATGTGGGAGTGGTGTCACTGGGGCATTAATAATGTGGGAAGGGTGTCACTGGGGCATTAATAATGTGGGAGGGTGTCACTGGGGCATTAACAATGTGGGAGGGTGTCACTGGGGCATTAGTAATGTGGGAGGGTGTCACGGGCATTAACAATGTGGGAGGGGGTGTCACTGGGGCATTAATAATGTGGGAGGGTGTCACTGGGGCATTAACAATGTAGGAGGGGGTGTCACTGGGGAATTAATAATGTGGGAGGGGTGTCACTGGGGCATTAATAATGTGGGAATGGTGTCACTGGGGCATTAATAATGTGGGAGGGGTGTCACCGGAGCATTAATAATGTGGGAGGGGTGTCACAGGTGCATTAATAATGTGGGAAGGGTGTCAGTGGGGCATTAATAATGTTGGAAGGTATCACTGGGGCATTTGTAATGTGGGAGGGTGTCACTGGGGCATTAACAATGGGGGAGGGTGTCACTGGGGCATTAACAATGTGGGAGGGGTGGCACTGGAGCATTAATAATGTGGGAGGGTGTCACTGGGGCATTAATAATATGGGAACGGTGTCACTGGGGCATTAATAATGTGGGAGGGTGTCACTGGGGCATTATTAATATGGGAGGGGGGAGTCATTGGGGCATTAATAATGTGGGAGTGGTGTCACTGGGGCATTAATAACGTGGGAAGGGTGTCACTGGGGCATTAATAATGTGGGAGGGTGTCACTGGGGCATTAACAATGTGGGAGGGTGTCACTGGGGCATTAATAATGTGGGAGGGTGTCACGGGCATTAACAATGTGGGAGGGGGTGTCACTGGGGCATTAATAATGTGGGAGGGTGTCACTGGGGCATTAACAATGTAGGAGGGGGTGTCACTGGGGAATTAATAATGTGGGAGGGGTGTCACTGGGGCATTAATAATGTGGGAATGGTGTCACTGGGGCATTAATAATGTGGGAGAGTGTCAGTGGGGCATTAGCAATGTAGGAGTGGGTGTGACTGGGGCATTAATAATGTGGGAGGGGCGGTCGCTGGGGCATTAACGTTGTGGGAGGGGGTGTCACTGGGGCATTATTAATGTGGGAGGGTGTCACTGGGACATTAACAGTGTGGGAGGGGGTGTCACTGGGGCATGAATAATATGGGAGGCTGTCACCGGGGCATTAACAATGTGGGAGGAGTGTCACTGGGGCATTAACAATATAGGAAGGAGAGTCACTGGGGCATTAATAATATGGGAGGGTGTCACTGGGGCATTAATAATATGGGAGGGTGTCACCGGGGCATTAACAATGTGGGAGGAGTGTCACTGGGGCATTAATAATGTGGGAGGGGTCTCACTGGGGCAATAATAATGTGGGAGGGGGTGTCACTGGGGCATTAACAATGTGGGAGGGGGTGTAACTGAGGCATTAATAATGTGGGAGGGGTGTCACAGGGGCATTAATAATATGGGAGACGTGTCACTGGGGCATTAATAATGTGGGAGGGTGTCACTGCACTATTAATAATATGGGAGGAGGGAGTCATTGGGGCATTAATAATGTGGGAGGGAGTTACTGGGGCATTAACAATGCGGGTGGGTGTCACTGGGATATTAACAATGTGGGAGGGGGGTCACTGGGGCATTAACAATGTGGGGGGGTGTCACTAGGGTATTAACAATGTGGGGGGGCTCACTGGGGCATTAAAAATGTGGGGGGGGTCACTGGGGCGTTAACAATTTGGGAGGGTGTCACTGGGGCATTAATAATGTGGGACAGTGTCACTGGGGCATTAATAATGTGGGGTGTCACTGGGGCATTAACAACGTGGGAGGGTGTCACTGGGGTATGAACAATGTGGGAGGGTGTCACTGGAGTACTAACAATCTGGGAGGGGTGTCACTGGGGCATTAATAATGTGGGAGGGATGTCACTGGGGCATTAACAATGTGGGAGGGTGTCACTGGGGCATTAATAATATGTGAGGGGGAGTAATTTGGGCATTAATAATGTGGGAGGGAGTCACTGGGGCATTAACAATGTGGGAGGGTGTCACTGGGGTATTAACAATGTGGGAGGGGTGTCAGTGGATCATTAATAATGTGGGAGGTTGTCACTGGGGCATTAATAATATTGGAGGGGTGTCACTGGGGCATTAATAATGTGGGAGGGTGTCACTGGGGCATTAATAATGTGGGAAGGGTGTCTCTGGGGCATTAATAATATGGGAGGGAGTCACTGGGGCATTAATAATGTGGGGGGGTCACTGGGGCATTAACAGTGTGGGAGGGGTGTAACTGGGGCATTAATAATGTGGGAGGCGGTCACTGGGTGATTAACAATGTGGGAGGGGGGTTACTGGTGCATTAACAATGTGGAGGGTGTCACTGGGGCATTAATAATGTGGGAGGGGTGTCACCGGAGCATTAATAATGTGGGAGGGGTGTCACAGGTGCATTAATAATGTGGGAAGGGTGTCACTGGGGCA
Source organism: Chiloscyllium plagiosum (assembly GCF_037043375.1). Classification (NCBI taxonomy): domain Eukaryota; kingdom Metazoa; phylum Chordata; class Chondrichthyes; order Orectolobiformes; family Hemiscylliidae; genus Chiloscyllium; species Chiloscyllium plagiosum. The sequence continues at coordinate 153,885,505 of NW_028270140.1, forward strand.
TTAATAATGTTGGAGGGTATCACTGGGGCATTTGTAATGTGGGAGGGTGTCACTGGGGCATTAACAATGGGGGAGGGTGTCACTGGGGCATTAACAATGTGGGAGTGGTGGCACTGGAGCATTAATAATGTGGGAGGGTGTCACTGGGGCATTAATAATATGGGAACGGTGTCACTGGGGCATTAATAATGTGGGAGGGTGTCACTGGGGCATTATTAATATGGGAGGGGGGAGTCATTGGGGCATTAATAATGTGGGAGGGAGTCACTGGGGCATAAACAATGTGGGAGTGGTGTCACTGGGGCATTAATAATGTGGGAAGGGTGTCACTGGGGCATTAATAATATGGGAGCGGTGTCACTGGGGCATTAATAATGTGGGAGGGTGTCACTGGGGCATTAATAATATGGGAGGGGGAGTCATTGGGGCATTAACAATGTGGGAGGGGTGTTACTCGGGAATTAATAATGTGGGAGGGAGTCACTGGGGCATTAATAATGTGGGAGGGTGTCACTCGGGCGTTAATAATGTGAGAGGGGTGTCACTGGGGCATTAATAATGTGGGAGGGGGGTCACTGGGGCATTAACAATGTGGGAGGGTGTCACTGGGGCATTAATAATGTGGGAGGGGGGTCACCGGAGCATACATAATGTGGGAGTGGTGTCACAGGTGCATTGATAATGTGGGAGGGGGGTCACTGGGGCATAAACAATTTGGGAGGGTGTCACTGGGGCATTAATAATGTGGGAGGGTGTCACTGGGGCATTAATAATGTGGGAGGATGTCACTGGGGCATTAATAATGTGGGAGGGGTGTCACTGGGGCAATAACAATGTGGGAGGGTTTCACTGGGGTATTAACCATGTGGTAGGGATGTCACTGGGGCATTAATAATGTGGGAGAGGTGTCACTGGGGCATTAACAATGTGGGAGGGGGTGTAACTGGGGCATTAATAATTTGGGAGGGGTGTCTCTGGGGCATTAATAATGTGGGAGGGGTGTCACTGGGGCATTAACAATGTGGGAGTGGGTGTAACCGGGGAATTAATAATGTGGGAGGGGTGTCACAGGGGCATTAATAACATGGGAGGTGTGTCACTGGGGCATTAATAATGTGGGAGGGTGTGACTGCACTATTAATAATATGGGAGGGGGGAGTCATTGGTGCATTAATAATGTGGGAGGGAGTTACTGGGGCATTAACAATGTGGTGGGTGTCACTGGGGTATTAACAATATGGGAGGGGGGTCACTGGGGCATTAACAATGTGGTAGGGGTCACTGGGGCATTAAAAATATGGGAGGGGGTCACTGGGGCATTAACAATTTGGGAGGGTGTCACTGCGTCATTAATAATGTGGGAGGGGTGTCACTGGGGCATTAACAATGTGGGAGTGTTTCACTGGGGTATTAACAATGTGGGACAGGTGTCACTGGGGCATTAACAATGTGGGAGGGTGTCACTGGGGTTTGAACAATGTGGGAAGGGTGTCACTGGGGCATTAACGTGCGAGGGGTGTTACTGGGGCATTAACAATGTGGGAGGGTGTCACTGGGGTACTAACAATCTGGGAGGGGTGTCACTGGGGCATTAACAATGTGGAAGGGTGTCACTGGGTTATTAACAATGTGGGAGGGGGGTCACTGGGGCATTAACAATGTGGTAGGGGTCACTGGGGCATTAACAATGTGGGAGGGGGGTCACTGGGGCATAAACAATTTGGGAGGGTGTCACTGGGGCATTAATAATGTGGGAGGGTGTCACTGGGGCATTAATAATGTGGGAGGGGTGTCACTGGGGCAATAACAATGTGGGAGGGTTTCACTGGGGTATTAACCATGTGGTAGGGATGTCACTGGGGCATTAATAATGTGGGAGGGGTGTCACTGGGGCATTAGCAATGTGGGAGGGGGTGTAACTGGGGCATTAATAATTTGGGAGGGGTGTCTCTGGGGCATTAATAATGTGGGAGGGGTGTCACTGGGGCATTAACAATGTGGGAGGGTGTGACTGCACTATTAATAATATGGGAGGGGGGAGTCATTGGTGCATTAATAATGTGGGAGGGAGTTACTGGGGCATTAACAATGTGGTGGGTGTCACTGGGGTATTAACAATATGGGAGGGGGGGTCACTGGGGCATTAACAATGTGGGTGGGTGTCACTGGGGTATTAACAATGTGGGAGGGGGGTCACTGGGGCATTAACAATGTGGTAGGGGGTCACTGGGGCATTAACAGTGTGGGAGGGGGGGTCACCGGAGCATAAATAATGTGGGAGTGGTGTCTGCATTGATAATGTGGGAGGGGTGTCACTGGGGCATTAATAATGTGGGAGGGTATCACTGGGGTATTAACAATGTGGGAGGGGGGTCACTGGGGCATTAACAATGTGGGAGGGTGTCACTGGGGCATTAATAATGTGGGAGGGGTGTCACTGGGGCATTAACAATTTGGGAGGGTTTCACTGGGGTATTAACAATGTGGGAGGGGTGTCACTGGGGCATTAATAATGTGGGAGGGAGTCACTGGGGCATTAACAATGTGGGAGGGTGTCACTGGGGTATGAACAATGTGGGAGGGGTGTCACTGGGGCATTAATGTGCGAGGGGTGTTACTGGAGCATTATCAATGTGGGAGGGTATCACTGGGGCATTAACAATGTGGGAGGGTGTCATTGGGGTACTAACAATCTTGGAGGGGTGTCACTGGTGCATTAATAATATAGGAGGGGGTGTCACTGGAGCATTAACAGTATAGGAGGGCGTGTCACTGGGGCATTAATAATGTGGGCAGGTGTCACCGGGGCATTACCAATGTGGGACGGGTGTCACTGGGGCATTAATAATGTGGGAGGGTGTCACTGGGGCATTAACAATGTAGGAGGGGGTGTCACTGGGGCATTAATAATGTGGGAGGGGGGTCACTGGGGCATTAACAATGTGGGAGGAGTGTCACTGGGGCATTAATAATGTGGGAGGGGTGTCACTGGGGCATTAACAATATGGGAGGGGGTGTCACTGGGGCAGTAATAATGTGGGAGGGGTGTCACTGGGGCATTAATAATGTGGGAGGGGTGTCCTGGGGCATTAACAATGTGGGAGGGGGTGTAACTGGGGCATTAATAATATGGGAGGGGTGTCACTGGGGCATTAATAATGTGGGAGGGTGTGACTGCACTATTAATAATATGGGAGGGGGGAGTCATTGGGTCATTAATAATGTGGGAGGGAGTTACTGGGGCATTAAAAATATGGGAGGGGGTCACTGGGGCATTAACAATTTGGGAGGGTGTCACTGGGGCATTAACAATGTGGGAGTGTTTCACTGGGGTATTAACAATGTGGGAGGGGTGTCACTGGGGCATTAACAATGTGGGAGGGTGTCACTGGGGTTTGAGCAATGTGGGAAGGGTGTCACTGGGGCATTAACGTGCGAGGGGTGTTACTGGGGCATTAACAATGTGGGCGGGTGTCACTGGGGTACTAACAATCTGGGAGGGGTGTCACTGGGGCATTAACAATGTGGGAGGGGGGTCACTGGGGCATTAACAATGTGGTAGGGGGTCACTGGGGCATTAACAATGTGGGAGGGGGGTCACTGGGGCATAAACAATTTGGGAGGGTGTCACTGGGGCATTAATAATGTGGGAGGGTGTCACTGGGGCATTAATAATGTGGGAGGATGTCACTGGGGCATTAATAATGTGGGAGGGGTGTCACTGGGGCAATAACAATGTGGGAGGGTTTCACTGGGGTATTAACCATGTGGTAGGGATGTCACTGGGGCATTAATAATGTGGGAGGGGTGTCACTGGGGCATTAGCAATGTGGGAGGGGGTGTAACTGGGGCATTAATAATTTGGGAGGGGTGTCTCTGGGGCATTAATAATGTGGGAGGGGTGTCACTGGGGCATTAATAATGTGGGAGGGTGTCACTGGGGCATTAACAATGTAGGAGGGGGTGTCACTGGGGCATTAATAATGTGGGAGGGGGGTCACTGGGGCATTAACAATGTGGGAGGGGGGTCACTGGGGCATTAATAATGTGGGAGAGTGTCAGTGGGGCATTAACAATGTAGGAGGGGGTGTGACTGGGGCATTAATAATGTGGGAGGGGCGGTCGCTGGGGCATTAACGTTGTGGGAGGGGGTGTCACTGGGGCATTATTAATGTGGGAGGGTGTCACTGGGACATTAACAGTGTGGGAGGGGGTGTCACTGGGGCATGAATAATATGGGAGGGTGTCACCGGGGCATTAACAATGTGGGAGGAGTGTCACTGGGGCATTAATAATGTGGGAGGGGTGTCACTGGGGCATTAACAATATGGGAGGGGGTGTCACTGGGGCAGTAATAATGTGGGAGGGGTGTCACTGGGGCATTAATAATGTGGGAGGGGTGTCCTGGGGCATTAACAATGTGGGAGGGGGTGTAACTGGGGCATTAATAATATGGGAGGGGTGTCACTGGGGCATTAATAATGTGGGAGGGTGTGACTGCACTATTAATAATATGGGAGGGGGGAGTCATTGGGTCATTAATAATGTGGGAGGGAGTTACTGGGGCATTAAAAATATGGGAGGGGGTCACTGGGGCATTAACAATTTGGGAGGGTGTCACTGCGTCATTAATAATGTGGGAGGGGTGTCACTGGGGCATTAAAAATGTGGGAGTGTTTCACTGGGGTATTAACAATGTGGGAGGGGTGTCACTGGGGCATTAACAATGTGGGAGGGTGTCACTGGGGTTTGAACAATGTGGGAAGGGTGTCACTGGGGCATTAACGTGCGAGGGGTGTTACTGGGGCATTAACAATGTGGGCGGGTGTCACTGGGGTACTAACAATCTGGGAGGGGTGTCGCTGGGGCATTAACAATGTGGGAGGGGGGTCACTGGGGCATTAACAATGTGGTAGGGGGTCACTGGGGCATTAACAATGTGGGAGGGGGGTCACTGGGGCATAAACAATTTGGGAGGGTGTCACTGGGGCATTAATAATGTGGGAGGGTGTCACTGGGGCATTAATAATGTGGGAGGATGTCACTGGGGCATTAATAATGTGGGAGGGGTGTCACTGGGGCAATAACAATGTGGGAGGGTTTCACTGGGGTATTAACCATGTGGTAGGGATGTCACTGGGGCATTAATAATGTGGGAGGGGTGTCACTGGGGCATTAGCAATGTGGGAGGGGGTGTAACTGGGGCATTAATAATTTGGGAGGGGTGTCTCTGGGGCATTAATAATGTGGGAGGGGTGTCACTGGGGCATTAACAATGTGGGAGTGGGTGTAACCGGGGAATTAATAATGTGGGAGGGGTGTCACAGGGGCATTAATAACATGGGAGGTGTGTCACTGGGGCATTAATAATGTGGGAGGGTGTGACTGCACTATTAATAATATGGGAGGGGGGAGTCATTGGTGCATTAATAATGTGGGAGGGAGTTACTGGGGCATTAACAATGTGGTGGGTGTCACTGGGGTATTAACAATATGGGAGGGGGGGTCACTGGGGCATTAACAATGTGGGTGGGTGCCACTGGGGTATTAACAATGTGGGAGGGGTGTCACTGGGGCATTAACAATGTGGTAGGGGGTCACTGGGGCATTAACAGTGTGGGAGGGGGGGTCACCGGAGCATAAATAATGTGGGAGTGGTGTCTGCATTGATAATGTGGGAGGGGTGTCACTGGGGCATTAATAATGTGGGAGGGTATCACTGGGGTATTAACAATGTGGGAGGGGGGTCACTGGGGCATTAACAATGTGGGAGGGTGTCACTGGGGCATTAATAATGTGGGAGGGGTGTCACTGGGGCATTAACAATTTGGGAGGGTTTCACTGGGGTATTAACAATGTGGGAGGGGTGTCACTGGGGCATTAATAATGTGGGAGGGAGTCACTGGGGCATTAACAATGTGGGAGGGTGTCACTGGGGTATGAACAATGTGCGAGGGGTGTCACTGGGGCATTAATGTGCGAGGGGTGTTACTGGGGCATTATCAATGTGGGAGGGTATCACTGGGGCATTAACAATGTGGGAGGGTGTCATTGGGGTACTAACAATCTTGGAGGGGTGTCACTGGTGCATTAACAGTATAGGAGGGCGTGTCACTGGGGCATTAATAATGTGGGCAGGTGTCACCGGGGCATTACCAATGTGGGAGGGGTGTCACTGGGGCATTAATAATGTGGGAGGGTGTCACTGGGGCATTAACAATGTAGGAGGGGGTGTCACTGGGGCATTAATAATGTGGGAGGGGGGTCACTGGGGCATTAACAATGTGGGAGGGGTGTCACTGGGGCATTAATAATGTGGGAGAGTGTCAGTGGGGCATTAACAATGTAGGAGGGGGTGTGACTGGGGCATTAATAATGTGGGAGTTGCGGTCGCTGGGGCATTAACGTTGTGGGAGGGGGTGTCACTGGGGCATTATTAATGTGGGAGGGTGTCACTGGGACATTAACAGTGTGGGAGGGGGTGTCACTGGGGCATGAATAATATGGGAGGGTGTCACCGGGGCATTAACAATGTGGGAGGAGTGTCACTGGGGCATTAACAATGTGGGAGGGTGTCACTGGGGCATTAACAATATAGGAAGGAGAGTCACTGGGGCATTAACAATGTGGGAGGGTGTCACTGGGGCATTAATAATATGGGAGGGTGTCACTGGGGCATTAACAATGTGGGAGGGGTGTCACTGGGGTATTAATAATATGGGAGGGTGTCACTGGGGCATTAATAATATGGGAGGGTGTCACCGGGGCATTAACAATGTGGGAGCTGTGTCACTGGGGCATTAATAATGTGGGAGGGGTGTCACTGGGGCAATAATAATGTGGGAGGGGGTGTCACTCGGGCATTAACAATGTGGGAGGGGGTGTAACTGGGGCATTAATAATGTGGGAGGGGTGTCACAGGGGCATTAATAATATGGGAGAGGTGTCACTGGGACATTAATAATGTGGGAGGGTGTCACTGCACTATTAATAATATGGGAGGAGGGAGTCATTGGGGCATTAATAATGTGGGAGGGAGTTACTGGGGCATTAACAATGCGGGTGGGTGTCACTGGGATATTAACAATGTGGGAGGGGGGTCACTGGGGCATTAACAATGTGGGTGGGTGTCACTAGGGTAATAACAATGTGGGAGGGGGGTCACTGGGGCATTAAAAATGTGGGAGGGGGGTCACTGAGGCGTTAACAATTTGGGAGGATGTCACTGGGGCATTAATAATGTGGGACAGTGTCACTGGGGCATTAACTATGTGGGAGGGTGTCACTGGGGTATTAATAATGTGGGGGGTCACTGGGGCATTAACAATGTGGGTGGGTGTCACTGGGGTTTTAACAATGTGGGAGGGGTGTCACTGGGACATTAACAATGTGGGAGGGTGTCACTGGGGCATTAATAATGTAGGAGGGGTGTCACTGGGGCATTAACAATGTGGGAGGTTTCACTGGGGTATTACCAATGTGGGAGGGGTGTCACTGGGGCATGAACAATGTGGGAGGGTGTCACTGGGGTATGAACAATGTGGGAAGGGTGTCACTGTGGCATTAATGTGCGAGGGGTGTTACTGGGGCATTAACAATGTGGGAGGGTGTCACTGGGGCATTAATAATGTGGAAGGGCGTCACTGGTGCATTAATAATATGGGAGGGATGTCACTGGGGCATTAACAATGTGGGAGGGAGTCACTGGGGCATTAATAATACGGGAGGGTGTCACTGGGGTATTAATAATGTGGGAGGGGTGTCACTGGGGCATTAATAATGTGGGAGGGGGGTCACTGGGGCATTAATAATATGGGAGGGTGTCACTAGGCATTAACATTGTGGGAGGTGTGTCACTGGAGCATTAACAATGTGGGAGGGTGTCACTGCGGCATTAATAATGTGGAAGGGGTGTCACTGGGGCATGAACAAGGTGGGAGGGTGTCACTGGGGCATTAATAATATGGGAGCGGTGTCACTGGGGCATAAATAATGTGGGGTGTGTCACTGGGGCGTTAACAATGTGAGAGGGGTGTCACTGGGGCATTAATAATGTGGGAGGGGGGACACTGGGTCATTAACAATGTGGGAGGGTGTCACTGGGGAATTAATAATGTGGGAGGGGGGTCACCGGAGCATAAATAATGTGGGAGTGGTGTCTGCATTAACAATGTGGGAGCTGTGTCACTGGGGCATTAATAATGTGGGAGGGGTGTCACTGGGGCAATAATAATGTGGGAGGGGGTGTCACTCGGGCATTAACAATGTGGGAGGGGGTGTAACTGGGGCATTAATAATGTGGGAGGGGTGTCACAGGGGCATTAATAATATGGGAGAGGTGTCACTGGGACATTAATAATGTGGGAGGGTGTCACTGCACTATTAATAATATGGGAGGAGGGAGTCATTGGGGCATTAATAATGTGGGAGGGAGTTACTGGGGCATTAACAATGCGGGTGGGTGTCACTGGGATATTAACAATGTGGGAGGGGGGTCACTGGGGCATTAACAATGTGGGTGGGTGTCACTAGGGTAATAACAATGTGGGAGGGGGGTCACTGGGGCATTAAAAATGTGGGAGGGGGGTCACTGAGGCGTTAACAATTTGGGAGGATGTCACTGGGGCATTAATAATGTGGGACAGTGTCACTGGGGCATTAACTATGTGGGAGGGTGTCACTGGGGTATTAATAATGTGGGGGGTCACTGGGGCATTAACAATGTGGGTGGGTGTCACTGGGGTTTTAACAATGTGGGAGGGGTGTCACTGGGACATTAACAATGTGGGAGGGTGTCACTGGGGCATTAATAATGTAGGAGGGGTGTCACTGGGGCATTAACAATGTGGGAGGTTTCACTGGGGTATTACCAATGTGGGAGGGGTGTCACTGGGGCATGAACAATGTGGGAGGGTGTCACTGGGGTATGAACAATGTGGGAAGGGTGTCACTGTGGCATTAATGTGCGAGGGGTGTTACTGGGGCATTAACAATGTGGGAGGGTGTCACTGGGGCATTAATAATGTGGAAGGGCGTCACTGGTGCATTAATAATATGGGAGGGATGTCACTGGGGCATTAACAATGTGGGAGGGAGTCACTGGGGCATTAATAATACGGGAGGGTGTCACTGGGGTATTAATAATGTGGGAGGGGTGTCACTGGGGCATTAATAATGTGGGAGGGGGGTCACTGGGGCATTAATAATATGGGAGGGTGTCACTAGGCATTAACATTGTGGGAGGTGTGTCACTGGAGCATTAACAATGTGGGAGGGTGTCACTGCGGCATTAATAATGTGGAAGGGGTGTCACTGGGGCATGAACAAGGTGGGAGGGTGTCACTGGGGCATTAATAATATGGGAGCGGTGTCACTGGGGCATAAATAATGTGGGGTGTGTCACTGGGGCGTTAACAATGTGAGAGGGGTGTCACTGGGGCATTAATAATGTGGGAGGGGGGACACTGGGTCATTAACAATGTGGGAGGGTGTCACTGGGGAATTAATAATGTGGGAGGGGGGTCACCGGAGCATAAATAATGTGGGAGTGGTGTCTGCATTGATAATGTGGGAGGGGTGTCACTGGGGCATTAATAATGTGGGAGGGTATCACTGGGGCATTAATAATGTGGGAGGGTGTCACTGGCGCATTAACAATGTGGGAGGGTGTCACTGGGGCATTAATAATGTGGGAGGGGTGTCACTGGGGCATTAACAATATGGGAGGGGGTGTCACTGGGGCAGTAATAATGTGGGAGGGGTGTCACTGGGGCATTAATAATGTGGGAGGGGTGTCCTGGGGTATTAACAATGTGGGAGGGGGTGTAACTGGGGCATTAATAATATGGGAGGGGTGTCACTGGGGCATTAATAATGTGGGAGGGTGTGACTGCACTATTAATATGGGAGGGGGGAGTCATTGGGTCATTAATAATGTGGGAGGGAGTTACTGGGGCATTAACAATGTGGGTGTGTGTCACTGGGGTATTAACAATATGGGAGGGGGCTCACTGGGGCATTAACAATGTGGGTGGGTGTCACTGGGGTATTAACAATGTGGGAGGGGGTCACTGGGGCATTAACAATGTGGTAGGGGGTCACTGGGGCATTACAAATATGGGAGGGGGTCACTGGGGCATTAACAATTTGGGAGGGTGTCACTGCGTCATTAATAATGTGGGAGGGGTGTCACTGGGGCATTAACAATGTGGGAGTGTTTCACTGGGGTATTAACAATGTGGGAGGGGTGTCACTGGGGCATTAACAATGTGGGAGGGTGTCACTGGGGTTTGAACAATGTGGGAAGGGTGTCACTGGGGCATTAACGTGCGAGGGGTGTTACTGGGGCATTAACAATGTGGGAGGGTGTCACTGGGGTACTAACAATCTGGGAGGGGTGTCACTGGGGCATTAACAATGTGGAAGGGTGTCACTGGGTTATTAACAATGTGGGAGGGGGGTCACTGGGGCATTAACAATGTGGTAGGGGGTCACTGGGGCATTAACAATGTGGGAGGGGGGTCACTGGGGCATAAACAATTTGGGAGGGTGTCACTGGGGCATTAATAATGTGGGAGGGTGTCACTGGGGCATTAATAATGTGGGAGGATGTCATTGGGGCATTAATAATGTGGGAGGGGTGTCACTGGGGCAATAACAATGTGGGAGGGTGTCACTGGGGCATTAATAATACGGGAGGGGGAGTAATTTGGGCATTAATAATGTGGGAGGGAGTCACTGGGGCATTAACAATGTGGGAGGGTGTCACTGGGGTATTAATAATGTGGGAGGGGTGTCACTGGGGCATTAATAATGTGGGAGGGGGGTCACTGGGGCATTAATAATATGGGAGGGTGTCACTAGGCATTAACATTGTGGGAGGTGTGTCACTGGAGCATGAACAATGTGGGAGGGTGTCACTGCGGCATTAATAATGTGGAAGGGGTGTCACTGGGGCATGAACAAGGTGGGAGGGTGTCACTGGGGCATTAATAATATGGGAGCGGTGTCACTGGGGCATTAATAATATGGGTGGGGGGAGTCATTGGGGCATTAACAATGTGGGAGGGAGTCACTGGGACATTAACAATGTGTGAGGGGTGTCACTGTGGTATTAACAATGTGGGAGCGGGTAGTCATTGGGGAATTAATAATGTGGGAGGGGTGTCACTGGGGCATTAATAATGTGGGAATGGTGTCACTGGCGCATTAATAATGTGGGAAGGGTGTCACTGGGGCATTAACAATGGGGGAGGGGGTGTAACTGGGGCATTAATAATGTGGGAGAGTGTCAGTGGGGCATTAACATTGTAGGAGGGTGTGTGACTGGGGCATTAATAATGTGGGAGGGGCGGTTGCTGGGGCATTTACGTTGTGGGAGGGGGTGTCACTGGGGCATTAATAATGTGGGAGGTGTGTCACTGGGGCATTAACAATGTGGGAGGGGGTGTAACCGGGGCATTAATAATGTGGGAGGGGTGTCACAGGTGCATTAATAACATGGGAGGGGTGTCACTGGGGCATTAATAATGTGGGAGGGTGTCACAGGGGCATTAATAATATGGGAGGGGGAGTCATTGGGGCATTAACAATGTGGGAGGGGTGTTACTCGGGCATTAATAATGTGGGAGGGAGTCACTGGGGCATTAATAATGTGGGGTGTGTCACTGGGGCGTTAACAATGTGAGAGGGGTGTCACTGGGGCATTAATAATGTGGGAGGGGGGACACTGGGTCATTAACAATGTGGGAGGGTGTCACTGGGGAATTAATAATGTGGGAGGGGGGTCACCGGAGCATAAATAATGTGGGAGTGGTGTCTGCATTGATAATGTGGGAGGGGTGTCACTGGGGCATTAATAATGTGGGAGGGTGTCACTGGGGCATTAACAATGTAGGAGGGGGTGTCACTGGGGCATTAATAATGTGGGAGAGTGTCAGTGGGGCATTAACAATGTAGGAGGGGGTGTGACTGGGGCATTAATAATGTGGGAGGGGCGGTCGCTGGGGCATTAACGTTGTGGGAGGGGGTGTCACTGGGGCATTATTAATGTGGGAGGGTGTCACTGGGACATTAACAGTGTGGGAGGGGGTGTCACTGGGGCATGAATAATATGGGAGGGTGTCACCGGGGCATTAACAATGTGGGAGGAGTGTCACTGGGGCATTAATAATGTGGGAGGGGTGTCACTGGGGCATTAACAATATGGGAGGGGGTGTCACTGGGGCAGTAATAATGTGGGAGGGGTGTCACTGGGGCATTAATAATGTGGGAGGGGTGTCCTGGGGCATTAACAATGTGGGAGGGGGTGTAACTGGGGCATTAATAATATGGGAGGGGTGTCACTGGGGCATTAATAATGTGGGAGGGTGTGACTGCACTATTAATAATATGGGAGGGGGGAATCATTGGGTCATTAATAATGTGGGAGGGGGTTACTGGGGCATTAACAATGTGGGTGGGTGTCACTGGGGTATTAACAATATGGGAGGAGGGTCACTGGGGCATTAACAATGTGGGTGGGTGTCACTGGGGTATTAACAATGTGGGAGAGGGTCACTGGGGCATTAACAATGTGGTAGGCGGTCACTGGGGCATTAAAAATATGGGAGGGGGTCACTGGGGCATTAACAATTTGGGAGGGTGTCACTGCGTCATTAATAATGTGGGAGGGGTGTCACTGGGGCATTAACAATGTGGGAGTGTTTCACTGGGGTATTAACAATGTGGGAGGGGTGTCACTGGGGCATTAACAATGTGGGAGGGTGTCACTGGGGTTTGAACAATGTGGGAAGGGTGTCACTGGGGCATTAACGTGCGAGGGGTGTTACTGGGGCATTAACAATGTGGGAGGGTGTCACTGGGGTACTAACAATCTGGGAGGGGTGTCACTGGGGCATTAACAATGTGGGAGGGGGGTCACTGGGGCATTAACAATGTGGTAGGGGGTCACTGGGGCATTAACAATGTGGGAGGGGGGTCACTGGGGCATAAACAATTTGGGAGGGTGTCACTGGGGCATTAATAATGTGGGAGGGTGTCACTGGGGCATTAATAATGTGGGAGGATGTCACTGGGGCATTAATAATGTGGGAGGGGTGTCACTGGGGCAATAACAATGTGGGAGGGTTTCACTGGGGTATTAACCATGTGGTAGGGATGTCACTGGGGCATTAATAATGTGGGAGGGGTGTCACTGGGGCATTAGCAATGTGGGAGGGGGTGTAACTGGGGCATTAATAATTTGGGAGGGGTGTCTCTGGGGCATTAATAATGTGGGAGGGGTGTCACTGGGGCATTAACAATGTGGGAGTGGGTGTAACCGGGGAATTAATAATGTGGGAGGGGTGTCACAGGGGCATTAATAACATGGGAGGTGTGTCACTGGGGCATTAATAATGTGGGAGGGTGTGACTGCACTATTAATAATATGGGAGGCGGGAGTCATTGGTGCATTAATAATGTGGGAGGGAGTTACTGGGGCATTAACAATGTGGGTGGGTGTCACTGGGGTATTAACAATATGGGAGGGGGGTCACTGGGGCATTAACAATGTGGGAGTGGGTGTAACCGGGGAATTAATAATGTGGGAGGGGTGTCACAGGGGCATTAATAACATGGGAGGTGTGTCACTGGGCCATTAATAATGTGGGAGGGTGTGACTGCACTATTAATAATATGGGAGGGGGGAGTCATTGGTGCATTAATAATGTGGGAGGGAGTTACTGGGGCATTAACAATGTGGTGGGTGTCACTGGGGTATTAACAATATGGGAGGGGGGGTCACTGGGGCATTAACAATGTGGGTGGGTGTCACTGGGGTATTAACAATGTGGGAGGGGGGTCACTGGGGCATTAACAATGTGGTAGGGCGTCACTGGGGCATTAACAGTGTGGGAGGGGGGGTCACCGGAGCATAAATAATGTGGGAGTGGTGTCTGCATTGATAATGTGGGAGGGGTGTCACTGGGGCATTAATAATGTGGGAGGGTATCACTGGGGTATTAACAATGTGGGAGGGGGGTCACTGGGGCATTAACAATGTGGGAGGGTGTCACTGGGGCATTAATAATGTGGGAGGGGTGTCACTGGGGCATTAACAATTTGGGAGGGTTTCACTGGGGTATTAACAATGTGGGAGGGGTGTCACTGGGGCATTAATAATGTGGGAGGGAGTCACTGGGGCATTAACAATGTGGGAGGGTGTCACTGGGGTATGAACAATGTGGGAGGGGTGTCACTGGGGCATTAATGTGCGAGGGGTGTTACTGGGGCATTATCAATGTGGGAGGGTATCACTGGGGCATTAACAATGTGGGAGGGTGTCATTGGGGTACTAACAATCTTGGAGGGGTGTCACTGGTGCATTAATAATATAGGAGGGGGTGTCACTGGAGCATTAACAGTATAGGAGGGCGTGTCACTGGGGCATTAATAATGTGGGCAGGTGTCACCGGGGCATTACCAATGTGGGAGGGGTGTCACTGGGGCATTAATAATGTGGGAGGGTGTCACTGGGGCATTAACAATGTAGGAGGGGGTGTTACTGGGGCATTAATAATGTGGGAGGGGGGTCACTGGGGCATTAACAATGTGGGAGGGGGTGTCACTGGGGCATTAATAATGTGGGAGAGTGTCAGTGGGGCATTAACAATGTAGGAGGGGGTGTGACTGGGGCATTAATAATGTGGGAGGGGCGGTCGCTGGGGCATTAACGTTGTGGGAGGGGGTGTCACTGGGGCATTATTAATGTGGGAGGGTGTCACTGGGACATTAACAGTGTGGGAGGGGGTGTCACTGGGGCATGAATAATATGGGAGGGTGTCACTGGGGCATTAACAATGTGGGAGGAGTGTCACTGGGGCATTAACAATGTGGGAGGGTGTCACTGGGGCATTAACAATATAGGAAGGAGAGTCACTGGGGCATTAACAATGTGGGAGGGTGTCACTGGGGCATTAATAATATGGGAGGGTGTCACTGGGGCATTAACAATGTGGGAGGGGTGTCACTGGGGCATTAATAATATGGGAGGGTGTCACTGGGGCATTAATAATATGGGAGGGTGTCACCGGGGCATTAACAATGTGGGAGGAGTGTCACTGGGGCATTAATAATGTGGGAGGGGTGTCACTGGGGCAATAATAATGTGGGAGGGGGTGTCACTGGGGCATTAACAATGTGGGAGGGGGTGTAACTGGGGCATTAATAATGTGGGAGGGGTGTCACAGGGGCATTAATAATATGGAAGGGTGTCACTGGGTTATTAACAATGTGGGAGGGTGTCACTGGGGCATTAATAATGTGGGAGGGTGTCACTGGGGCATTAATAATGTGGGAGGGGTGTCACTGGGGCAATAACAATGTGGGAGGGTTTTACTGGGGTATTAACCATGTGGTAGGGATGTCACTGGGGCATTAATAATGTGGGAGGGGTGTCACTGGGGCATTAGCAATGTGGGAGGGGTGTAACTGGGGCATTAATAATTTGGGAGGGGTGTCTCTGGGGCATTAATAATGTGGGAGGGGTGTCACTGGGGCATTAACAATGTGGGAGTGGGTGTAACCGGGGAATTAATAATGTGGGAGGGGTGTCACAGGGGCATTAATAACATGGGAGGTGTGTCACTGGGGCATTAATAATGTGGGAGGGTGTGACTGCACTATTAATAATATGGGAGGGGGGAGTCATTGGTGCATTAATAATGTGGGAGGGAGTTACTGGGGCATTAACAATGTGGTGGGTGTCACTGGGGTATTAACAATATGGGAGGGGGAGTCACTGGGGCATTAACAATGTGGGTGGGTGTCACTGGGGTATTAACAATGTGGGAGGGGGGTCACTGGGGCATTAACAATGTGGTAGGGGGTCACTGGGGCATTAACAGTGTGGGAGGGGGGGTCACCGGAGCATAAATAATGTGGGAGTGGTGTCTGCATTGATAATGTGGGAGGGGTGTCACTGGGGCATTAATAATGTGGGAGGGTATCACTGGGGTATTAACAATGTGGGAGGGGGGTCACTGGGGCATTAACAATGTGGGAGGGTGTCACTGGGGCATTAATAATGTGGGAGGGGTGTCACTGGGGCATTAACAATTTGGGAGGGTTTCACTGGGGTATTAACAATGTGGGAGGGGTGTCACTGGGGCATTAATAATGTGGGAGGGAGTCACTGGGGCATTAACAATGTGGGAGGGTGTCACTGGGGTATGAACAATGTGGGAGGGGTGTCACTGGGGCATTAATGTGCGAGGGGTGTTACTGGAGCATTATCAATGTGGGAGGGTATCACTGGGGCATTAACAATGTGGGAGGGTGTCATTGGGGTACTAACAATCTTGGAGGGGTGTCACTGGTGCATTAATAATATAGGAGGGGGTGTCACTGGAGCATTAACAGTATAGGAGGGCGTGTCACTGGGGCATTAATAATGTGGGCAGGTGTCACCGGGGCATTACCAATGTGGGAGGGGTGTCACTGGGGCATTAATAATGTGGGAGGGTGTCACTGGGGCATTAACAATGTAGGAGGGGGTGTCACTGGGGCATTAATAATGTGGGAGGGGGGTCACTGGGGCATTAACAATGTGGGAGGGGGTGTCACTGGGGCATTAATAATGTGGGAGAGTGTCAGTGGGGCATTAACAATGTAGGAGGGGGTGTGACTGGGGCATTAATAATGTGGGAGGGGCGGTCGCTGGGGCATTAACGTTGTGGGTGGGGGTGTCACTGGGGCATTATTAATGTGGGAGGGTGTCACCGGGACATTAACAGTGTGGGAGGGGGTGTCACTGGGGCATGAATAATATGGGAGGGTGTCACCGGGGCATTAACAATGTGGGAGGAGTGTCACTGGGGCATTAATAATGTGGGAGGGGTGTCACTGGGGCATTAACAATATGGGAGGGGGTGTCACTGGGGCAGTAATAATGTGGGAGGGGTGTCACTGGGGCATTAATAATGTGGGAGGGGTGTCCTGGGGCATTAACAATGTGGGAGGGGGTGTAACTGGGGCATTAATAATATGGGAGGGGTGTCACTGGGGCATTAATAATGTGGGAGGGTGTGACTGCACTATTAATAATATGGGAGGGGGGAGTCATTGGGTCATTCATAATGTGGGAGGGAGTTACTGGGGCATTAACAATGTGGGTGGGTGTCACTGGGGTATTAACAATATGGGAGGGGGGTCACTGGGGCATTAACAATGTGGGTGGGTGTCACTGGGGTATTAACAATGTGGGAGAGGGTCACTGGGGCATTAACAATGTGGTAGGGGGTCACTGGGGCATTAAAAATATGGGAGGGGGTCACTGGGGCATTAACAATTTGGGAGGGTGTCACTGCGTCATTAATAATGTGGGAGGGGTGTCACTGGGGCATTAACAATGTGGGAGTGTTTCACTGGGGTATTAACAATGTGGGAGGGGTGTCACTGGGGCATTAACAATGTGGGAGGGTGTCACTGGGGTTTGAACAATGTGGGAAGGGTGTCACTGGGGCATTAACGTGCGAGGGGTGTTACTGGGGCATTAACAATGTGGGAGGGTGTCACTGGGGTACTAACAATCTGGGAGGGGTGTCACTGGGGCATTAACAATGTGGGAGGGGGGTCACTGGGGCATTAACAATGTGGTAGGGGGTCACTGGGGCATTAACAATGTGGGAGGGGGGTCACTGGGGCATAAACAATTTGGGAGGGTGTCACTGGGGCATTAATAATGTGGGAGGGTGTCACTGGGGCATTAATAATGTGGGAGGATGTCACTGGGGCATTAATAATGTGGGAGGGGTGTCACTGGGGCAATAACAATGTGGGAGGGTTTCACTGGGGTATTAACCATGTGGTAGGGATGTCACTGGGGCATTAATAATGTGGGAGGGGTGTCACTGGGGCATTAGCAATGTGGGAGGGGGTGTAACTGGGGCATTAATAATTTGGGAGGGGTGTCTCTGGGGCATTAATAATGTGGGAGGGGTGTCACTGGGGCATTAACAATGTGGGAGTGGGTGTAACCGGGGAATTAATAATGTGGGAGGGGTGTCACAGGGGCATTAATAACATGGGAGGTGTGTCACTGGGGCATTAATAATGTGGGAGGGTGTGACTGCACTATTAATAATATGGGAGGGGGGAGTCATTGGTGCATTAATAATGTGGGAGGGAGTTACTGGGGCATTAACAATGTGGTGGGTGTCACTGGGGTATTAACAATATGGGAGGGGGGGTCACTGGGGCATTAACAATGTGGGTGGGTGTCACTGGGGTATTAACAATGTGGTAGGGGGTCACTGGGGCATTAACAGTGTGGGAGGGGGGGTCACCGGAGCATAAATAACGTGGGAGTGGTGTCTGCATTGATAATGTGGGAGGGGTGTCACTGGGGCATTAATAATGTGGGAGGGTATCACTGGGGTATTAACAATGTGGGAGGGGGGTCACTGGGGCATTAACAATGTGGGAGGGTGTCACTGGGGCATTAATAATGTGGGAGGGGTGTCACTGGGGCATTAACAATTTGGGAGGGTTTCACTGGGGTATTAACAATGTGGGAGGGGTGTCACTGGGGCATTAATAATGTGGGAGGGAGTCACTGGGGCATTAACAATGTGGGAGGGTGTCACTGGGGTATGAACAATGTGGGAGGGGTGTCACTGGGGCATTAATGTGCGAGGGGTGTTACTGGGGCATTATCAATGTGGGAGGGTATCACTGGGGCATTAACAATGTGGGAGGGTGTCATTGGGGTACTAACAATCTTGGAGGGGTGTCACTGGTGCATTAATAATATAGGAGGGGGTGTCACTGGAGCATTAACAGTATAGGAGGGCGTGTCACTGGGGCATTAATAATGTGGGCAGGTGTCACCGGGGCATTACCAATGTGGGAGGGGTGTCACTGGGGCATTAATAATGTGGGAGGGTGTCACTGGGGCATTAACAATGTAGGAGGGGGTGTCACTGGGGCATTAATAATGTGGGAGGGGGGTCACTGGGGCATTAACAATGTGGGAGGGGGTGTCACTGGGGCATTAATAATGTGGGAGAGTGTCAGTGGGGCATTAACAATGTAGGAGGGGGTGTGACTGGGGCATTAATAATGTGGGAGGGGCGGTCGCTGGGGCATTAACGTTGTGGGAGGGGGTGTCACTGGGGCATTATTAATGTGGGAGGGTGTCACTGGGACATTAACAGTGTGGGAGGGGGTGTCACTGGGGCATGAATAATATGGGAGGGTGTCACTGGGGCATTAACAATGTGGGAGGAGTGTCACTGGGGCATTAACAATGTGGGAGGGTGTCACTGGGGCATTAACAATATAGGAAGGAGAGTCACTGGGGCATTAACAATGTGGGAGGGTGTCACTGGGGCATTAATAATATGGGAGGGTGTCACTGGGGCATTAACAATGTGGGAGGGGTGTCACTGGGGCATTAATAATATGGGAGGGTGTCACTGGGGCATTAATAATATGGGAGGGTGTCACCGGGGCATTAACAATGTGGGAGGAGTGTCACTGGGGCATTAATAATGTGGGAGGGGTGTCACTGGGGCAATAATAATGTGGGAGGGGGTGTCACTGGGGCATTAACAATGTGGGAGGGGGTGTAACTGGGGCATTAATAATGTGGGAGGGGTGTCACAGGGGCATTAATAATATGGAAGGGTGTCACTGGGTTATTAACAATGTGGGAGGGGGGTCACTGGGGCATTAACAATGTGGTAGGGGGTCACTGGGGCATTAATAATGTGGGAGGGTGTCACTGGGGCATTAATAATGTGGGAGGGGTGTCACTGGGGCAATAACAATGTGGGAGGGTTTCACTGGGGTATTAACCATGTGGTAGGGATGTCACTGGGGCATTAATAATGTGGGAGGGGTGTCACTGGGGCATTAGCAATGTGGGAGGGGGTGTAACTGGGGCATTAATAATTTGGGAGGGGTGTCTCTGGGGCATTAATAATGTGGGAGGGGTGTCACTGGGGCATTAACAATGTGGGAGTGGGTGTAACCGGGGAATTAATAATGTGGGAGGGGTGTCACAGGGGCATTAATAACATGGGAGGTGTGTCACTGGGGCATTAATAATGTGGGAGGGTGTGACTGCACTATTAATAATATGGGAGGGGGGAGTCATTGGTGCATTAATAATGTGGGAGGGAGTTACTGGGGCATTAACAATGTGGTGGGTGTCACTGGGGTATTAACAATATGGGAGGGGGGGTCACTGGGGCATTAACAATGTGGGTGGGTGTCACTGGGGTATTAACAATGTGGGAGGGGGGTCACTGGGGCATTAACAATGTGGTAGGGGGTCACTGGGGCATTAACAGTGTGGGAGGGGGGGTCACCGGAGCATAAATAATGTGGGAGTGGTGTCTGCATTGATAATGTGGGAGGGGTGTCACTGGGGCATTAATAATGTGGGAGGGTATCACTGGGGTATTAACAATGTGGGAGGGGGGTCACTGGGGCATTAACAATGTGGGAGGGTGTCACTGGGGCATTAATAATGTGGGAGGGGTGTCACTGGGGCATTAACAATTTGGGAGGGTTTCACTGGGGTATTAACAATGTGGGAGGGGTGTCACTGGGGCATTAATAATGTGGGAGGGAGTCACTGGGGCATTAACAATGTGGGAGGGTGTCACTGGGGTATGAACAATGTGGGAGGGGTGTCACTGGGGCATTAATGTGCGAGGGGTGTTACTGGAGCATTATCAATGTGGGAGGGTATCACTGGGGCATTAACAATGTGGGAGGGTGTCACTGGGACATTAACAGTGTGGGAGGGGGTGTCCCTGTGGCATGAATAATATGGGAGGGTGTCACCGGGGCATTAACAATGTGGGAGGAGTGTCACTGGGGCATTAACAATGTGGGAGGGTGTCACTGGGGCATTAACAATATAGGAAGGAGAGTCACTGGGGCATTAACAATGTGGGAGGGTGTCACTGGGGCATTAATAATATGGGAGGGTGTCACTGGGGCATTAACAATGTGGGAGGGGTGTCACTGGGGCATTAATAATATGGGAGGGTGTCACTGGGGCATTAATAATATGGGAGGGTGTCACCGGGGCATTAACAATGTGGGAGGAGTGTCACTGGGGCATTAATAATGTGGGAGGGGTGTCACTGGGGCAATAATAATGTGGGAGGGGGTGTCACTGGGGCATTAACAATGTGGGAGGGGGTGTAACTGGGGCATTAATAATGTGGGAGGGGTGTCACAGGGGCATTAATAATATGGGAGAGGTGTCACTGGGACATTAATAATGTGGGAGGGTGTCACTGCACTATTAATAATATGGGAGGAGGGAGTCATTGGGGCATTAATAATGTGGGAGGGAGTTACTGGGGCATTAACAATGCGGGTGGGTGTCACTGGGATATTAACAATGTGGGAGGGGGGTCACTGGGGCATTAACAATGTGGGTGGGCGTCACTAGGGTAATAACAATGTGGGAGGGGGGTCACTGGGGCATTAAAAATGTGGGAGGGGGGTCACTGAGGCGTTAACAATTTGGGAGGATGTCACTGGGGCATTAATAATGTGGGACAGTGTCACTGGGGCATTAACTATGTGGGAGGGTGTCACTGGGGTATTAATAATGTGGGGGGTCACTGGGGCATTAACAATGTGGGTGGGTGTCACTGGGGTTTTAACAATGTGGGAGGGGTGTCACTGGGACATTAACAATGTGGGAGGGTGTCACTGGGGCATTAATAATGTAGGAGGGGTGTCACTGGGGCATTAACAATGTGGGAGGTTTCACTGGGGTATTACCAATGTGGGAGGGGTGTCACTGGGGCATTAACAATGTGGGAGGGTGTCACTGGGGTATGAACAATGTGGGAAGGGTGTCACTGTGGCATTAATGTGCGAGGGGTGTTACTGGGGCATTAACAATGTGGGAGGGTGTCACTGGGGCATTAATAATGTGGAAGGGCGTCACTGGTGCATTAATAATATGGGAGGGATGTCACTGGGGCATTAACAATGTGGGAGGGAGTCACTGGGGCATTAATAATACGGGAGGGGGAGTAATTTGGGCATTAATAATGTGGGAGGGAGTCACTGGGGCATTAACAATGTGGGAGGGTGTCACTGGGGTATTAATAATGTGGGAGAGGTGTCACTGGGGCATTAATAATGTGGGAGGGGGGTCACTGGGGCATTAACAATGTGGTAGGGGGTCACTGGGGCATTAAAAATATGGGAGGGGGTCACTGGGGCATTAACAATTTGGGAGGGTGTCACTGCGTCATTAATAATGTGGGAGGGGTGTCACTGGGGCATTAACAATGTGGGAGTGTTTCACTGGGGTATTAACAATGTGGGAGGGGTGTCACTGGGGCATTAACAATGTGGGAGGGTGTCACTGGGGTTTGAACAATGTGGGAAGGGTGTCACTGGGGCATTAACGTGCGAGGGGTGTTACTGGGGCATTAACAATGTGGGAGGGTGTCACTGGGGTACTAACAATCTGGGAGGGGTGTCACTGGGGCATTAACAATGTGGGAGGGGGGTCACTGGGGCATTAACAATGTGGTAGGGGGTCACTGGGGCATTAACAATGTGGGAGGGGGGTCACTGGGGCATAAACAATTTGGGAGGGTGTCACTGGGGCATTAATAATGTGGGAGGGTGTCACTGGGGCATTAATAATGTGGGAGGATGTCACTGGGGCATTAATAATGTGGGAGGGGTGTCACTGGGGCATTAACAATGTGGGAGGGTGTCACTGGGGTATGAACAATGTGGGAAGGGTGTCACTGTGGCATTAATGTGCGAGGGGTGTTACTGGGGCATTAACAATGTGGGAGGGGTGTCACTGGGGCAATAATAATGTGGGAGGGGGTGTCACTGGGGCATTAACAATGTGGGAGGGGGTGTAACTGGGGCATTAATAATGTGGGAGGGGTGTCACAGGGGCATTAATAATATGGGAGAGGTGTCACTGGGACATTAATAATGTGGGAGGGTGTCACTGCACTATTAATAATATGGGAGGAGGGAGTCATTGGGGCATTAATAATGTGGGAGGGAGTTACTGGGGCATTAACAATGCGGGTGGGTGTCACTGGGATATTAACAATGTGGGAGGGGGGTCACTGGGGCATTAACAATGTGGGTGGGCGTCACTAGGGTAATAACAATGTGGGAGGGGGGTCACTGGGGCATTAAAAATGTGGGAGGGGGGTCACTGAGGCGTTAACAATTTGGGAGGATGTCACTGGGGCATTAATAATGTGGGACAGTGTCACTGGGGCATTAACTATGTGGGAGGGTGTCACTGGGGTATTAATAATGTGGGGGGTCACTGGGGCATTAACAATGTGGGTGGGTGTCACTGGGGTTTTAACAATGTGGGAGGGGTGTCACTGGGACATTAACAATGTGGGAGGGTGTCACTGGGGCATTAATAATGTAGGAGGGGTGTCACTGGGGCATTAACAATGTGGGAGGTTTCACTGGGGTATTACCAATGTGGGAGGGGTGTCACTGGGGCATTAACAATGTGGGAGGGTGTCACTGGGGTATGAACAATGTGGGAAGGGTGTCACTGTGGCATTAATGTGCGAGGGGTGTTACTGGGGCATTAACAATGTGGGAGGGTGTCACTGGGGCATTAATAATGTGGAAGGGCGTCACTGGTGCATTAATAATATGGGAGGGATGTCACTGGGGCATTAACAATGTGGGAGGGAGTCACTGGGGCATTAATAATACGGGAGGGGGAGTAATTTGGGCATTAATAATGTGGGAGGGAGTCACTGGGGCATTAACAATGTGGGAGGGTGTCACTGGGGTATTAATAATGTGGGAGGGGTGTCACTGGGGCATTAATAATGTGGGAGGGGGGTCACTGGGGCATTAACAATGTGGTAGGGGGTCACTGGGGCATTAAAAATATGGGAGGGGGTCACTGGGGCATTAACAATTTGGGAGGGTGTCACTGCGTCATTAATAATGTGGGAGGGGTGTCACTGGGGCATTAACAATGTGGGAGTGTTTCACTGGGGTATTAACAATGTGGGAGGGGTGTCACTGGGGCATTAACAATGTGGGAGGGTGTCACTGGGGTTTGAACAATGTGGGAAGGGTGTCACTGGGGCATTAACGTGCGAGGGGTGTTACTGGGGCATTAACAATGTGGGAGGGTGTCACTGGGGTACTAACAATCTGGGAGGGGTGTCACTGGGGCATTAACAATGTGGGAGGGGGGTCACTGGGGCATTAACAATGTGGTAGGGGGTCACTGGGGCATTAACAATGTGGGAGGGGGGTCACTGGGGCATAAACAATTTGGGAGGGTGTCACTGGGGCATTAATAATGTGGGAGGGTGTCACTGGGGCATTAATAATGTGGGAGGATGTCACTGGGGCATTAATAATGTGGGAGGGGTGTCACTGGGGCAATAACAATGTGGGAGGGTTTCACTGGGGTATTAACCATGTGGTAGGGATGTCACTGGGGCATTAATAATGTGGGAGGGGTGTCACTGGGGCATTAGCAATGTGTGAGGGGGTGTAACTGGGGCATTAATAATTTGGGAGGGGTGTCTCTGGGGCATTAATAATGTGGGAGGGGTGTCACTGGGGCATTAACAATGTGGGAGTGGGTGTAACCGGGGAATTAATAATGTGGGAGGGGTGTCACTGGGGCATTAATAACATGGGAGGTGTGTCACTGGGGCATTAATAATGTGGGAGGGTGTGACTGCACTATTAATAATATGGGAGGGGGGAGTCATTGGTGCATTAATAATGTGGGAGGGAGTTACTGGGGCATTAACAATGTGGGTGGGTGTCACTGGGGTATTAACAATGTGGGAGGGGGGTCACTGGGGCATTAACAATGTGGTAGGGGGTCACTGGGGCATTAACAGTGTGGGAGGGGGGGTCACCGGAGCATAAATAATGTGGGAGTGGTGTCTGCATTGATAATGTGGGAGGGGTGTCACTGGGGCATTAATAATGTGGGAGGGTATCACTGGGGTATTAACAATGTGGGAGGGGGGTCACTGGGGCATTAACAATGTGGGAGGGTGTCACTGGGGCATTAATAATGTGGGAGGGGTGTCACTGGGGCATTAACAATTTGGGAGGGTTTCACTGGGGTATTAACAATGTGGGAGGGGTGTCACTGGGGCATTAATAATGTGGGAGGGAGTCACTGGGGCATTAACAATGTGGGAGGGTGTCACTGGGGTATGAACAATGTGGGAGGGGTGTCACTGGGGCATTAATGTGCGAGGGGTGTTACTGGGGCATTATCAATGTGGGAGGGTATCACTGGGGCATTAACAATGTGGGAGGGTGTCATTGGGGTACTAACAATCTTGGAGGGGTGTCACTGGTGCATTAATAATATAGGAGGGGGTGTCACTGGAGCATTAACAGTATAGGAGGGCGTGTCACTGGGGCATTAATAATGTGGGAGGGTGTCACTGGGGCATTAACAATGTAGGAGGGGGTGTCACTGGGGCATTAATAATGTGGGAGGGGGGTCACTGGGGCATTAACAATGTGGGAGGGGGTGTCACTGGGGCATTATTAATGTGGGAGGGTGTCACTGGGACATTAACAGTGTGGGAGGGGGTGTCACTGGGGCATGAATAATATGGGAGGGTGTCACTGGGGCATTAACAATGTGGGAGGAGTGTCACTGGGGCATTAACAATGTGGGAGGGTGTCACTGGGGCATTAACAATATAGGAAGGAGAGTCACTGGGGCATTAACAATGTGGGAGGGTGTCACTGGGGCATTAATAATATGGGAGGGTGTCACTGGGGCATTAACAATGTGGGAGGGGTGTCACTGGGGCATTAATAATATGGGAGGGTGTCACTGGGGCATTAATAATATGGGAGGGTGTCACCGGGGCATTAACAATGTGGGAGGAGTGTCACTGGGGCATTAATAATGTGGGAGGGGTGTCACTGGGGCAATAATAATGTGGGAGGGGGTGTCACTGGGGCATTAACAATGTGGGAGGGGGTGTAACTGGGGCATTAATAATGTGGGAGGGGTGTCACAGGGGCATTAATAATATGGAAGGGTGTCACTGGGTTATTAACAATGTGGGAGGGGGGTCACTGGGGCATTAACAATGTGGTAGGGGGTCACTGGGGCATTAATAATGTGGGAGGGTGTCACTGGGGCATTAATAATGTGGGAGGGGTGTCACTGGGGCAATAACAATGTGGGAGGGTTTCACTGGGGTATTAACCATGTGGTAGGGATGTCACTGGGGCATTAATAATGTGGGAGGGGTGTCACTGGGGCATTAGCAATGTGGG
This sequence comes from Chiloscyllium plagiosum, assembly GCF_037043375.1. Classification (NCBI taxonomy): domain Eukaryota; kingdom Metazoa; phylum Chordata; class Chondrichthyes; order Orectolobiformes; family Hemiscylliidae; genus Chiloscyllium; species Chiloscyllium plagiosum. The sequence continues at coordinate 153,911,818 of NW_028270140.1, forward strand.
AGGGGGTGTAACTGGGGCATTAATAATTTGGGAGGGGTGTCTCTGGGGCATTAATAATGTGGGAGGGGTGTCACTGGGGCATTAACAATGTGGGAGTGGGTGTAACCGGGGAATTAATAATGTGGGAGGGGTGTCACAGGGGCAATAATAACATGGGAGGTGTGTCACTGGGGCATTAATAATGTGGGAGGGTGTGACTGCACTATTAATAATATGGGAGGGGGGAGTCATTGGTGCATTAATAATGTGGGAGGGAGTTACTGGGGCATTAACAATGTGGTGGGTGTCACTGGGGTATTAACAATATGGGAGGGGGGGTCACTGGGGCATTAACAATGTGGGTGGGTGTCACTGGGGTATTAACAATGTGGGAGGGGGGTCACTGGGGCATTAACAATGTGGTAGGGGGTCACTGGGGCATTAACAGTGTGGGAGGGGGGGTCACCGGAGCATAAATAATGTGGGAGTGGTGTCTGCATTGATAATGTGGGAGGGGTGTCACTGGGGCATTAATAATGTGGGAGGGTATCACTGGGGTATTAACAATGTGGGAGGGGGTCACTGGGGCATTAACAATGTGGGAGGGTGTCACTGGGGCATTAATAATGTGGGAGGGGTGTCACTGGGGCATTAACAATTTGGGAGGGTTTCACTGGGGTATTAACAATGTGGGAGGGGTGTCACTGGGGCATTAATAATGTGGGAGGGAGTCACTGGGGCATTAACAATGTGGGAGGGTGTCACTGGGGTATGAACAATGTGGGAGGGGTGTCACTGGGGCATTAATGTGCGAGGGGTGTTACTGGAGCATTATCAATGTGGGAGGGTATCACTGGGGCATTAACAATGTGGGAGGGTGTCACTGGGACATTAACAGTGTGGGAGGGGGTGTCCCTGGGGCATGAATAATATGGGAGGTTGTCACCGGGGCATTAACAATGTGGGAGGAGTGTCACTGGGGCATGAACAATGTGGGAGGGTGTCACTGGGGCATTAACAATATAGGAAGGAGAGTCACTGGGGCATTAACAATGTGGGAGGGTGTCACTGGGGCATTAATAATATGGGAGGGTGTCACTGGGGCATTAACAATGTGGGAGGGGTGTCACTGGGGCATTAATAATATGGGAGGGTGTCACTGGGGCATTAATAATATGGGAGGGTGTCACCGGGGCATTAACAATGTGGGAGGAGTGTCACTGGGGCATTAATAATGTGGGAGGGGTGTCACTGGGGCAATAATAATGTGGGAGGGGGTGTCACTGGGGCATTAACAATGTGGGAGGGGGTGTAACTGGGGCATTAATAATGTGGGAGGGGTGTCACAGGGGCATTAATAATATGGGAGAGGTGTCACTGGGACATTAATAATGTGGGAGGGTGTCACTGCACTATTAATAATATGGGAGGAGGGAGTCATTGGGGCATTAATAATGTGGGAGGGAGTTACTGGGGCATTAACAATGCGGGTAGGTGTCACTGGGATATTAACAATGTGGGAGGGGGGTCACTGGGGCATTAACAATGTGGGTGGGCGTCACTAGGGTAATAACAATGTGGGAGGGGGGTCACTGGGGCATTAAAAATGTGGGAGGGGGGTCACTGAGGCGTTAACAATTTGGGAGGATGTCACTGGGGCATTAATAATGTGGGACAGTGTCACTGGGGCATTAACTATGTGGGAGGGTGTCACTGGGGTATTAATAATGTGGGGGGTCACTGGGGCATTAACAATGTGGGTGGGTGTCACTGGGGTTTTAACAATGTGGGAGGGGTGTCACTGGGACATTAACAATGTGGGAGGGTGTCACTGGGGCATTAATAATGTAGGAGGGGTGTCACTGGGGCATTAACAATGTGGGAGGTTTCACTGGGGTATTACCAATGTGGGAGGGGTGTCACTGGGGCATTAACAATGTGGGAGGGTGTCACTGGGGTATGAACAATGTGGGAAGGGTGTCACTGTGGCATTAATGTGCGAGGGGTGTTACTGGGGCATTAACAATGTGGGAGGGTGTCACTGGGGCATTAATAATGTGGAAGGGCGTCACTGGTGCATTAATAATATGGGAGGGATGTCACTGGGGCATTAACAATGTGGGAGGGAGTCACTGGGGCATTAATAATACGGGAGGGGGAGTAATTTGGGCATTAATAATGTGGGAGGGAGTCACTGGGGCATTAACAATGTGGGAGGGTGTCACTGGGGTATTAATAATGTGGGAGGGGTGTCACTGGGGCATTAATAATGTGGGAGGGGGGTCACTGGGGCATTAATAATATGGGAGGGTGTCACTAGGCATTAACATTGTGGGAGGAGTGTCACTGGAGCATTAACAATGTGGGAGGGTGTCACTGCGGCATTAATAATGTGGAAGGGGTGTCACTGGGGCATGAACAAGGTGGGAGGGTGTCACTGGGGCATTAATAATATGGGAGCGGTGTCACTGGGGCATTAATAATGTGGGAGGGTGTGACTGCACTATTAATAATATGGGAGGGGGGAGTCATTGGGTCATTCATAATGTGGGAGGGAGTTACTGGGGCATTAACAATGTGGGTGGGTGTCACTGGGGTATTAACAATATGGGAGGGGGGTCACTGGGGCATTAACAATGTGGGTGGGTGTCACTGGGGTATTAACAATGTGGGAGGGGGTCACTGGGGCATTAACAATGTGGTAGGGGGTCACTGGGGCATTAACAATGTGGGAGGGTGTCACTGGGGTATTAACAATGTGGGAGGGTGTCACTGCGTCATTAATAATGTGGGAGGGGTGTCACTGGCGCATTAACAATGTGGGAGTGTTTCACTGGGGTATTAACAATGTGGGAGGGGTGTCACTGGGGCATTAACAATGTGGGAGGGTGTCACTGGGGTTTGAACAATGTGTGAAGGGTGTCACTGGGGCATTAAAGTGCGAGGGGTGTTACTGGGGCATTAACAATGTGGGAGGGTGTCACTGGGGTACTAACAATCTGGGAGGGGTGTCACTGGGGCATTAACAATGTGGAAGGGTGTCACTGGGTTATTAACAATGTGGGAGGGGGGTCACTGGGGCATTAACAATGTGGTAGGGGGTCACTGGGGCATTAACAGTGTGGGAGGGGGGTCACTGGGGCATAAACAATTTGGGAGGGTGTCACTGGGGCATTAATAATGTGGGAGGGTGTCACTGGGGCATTAATAATGTGGGAGGATGTCACTGGGGCATTAATAATGTGGGAGGGGTGTCACTGGGGCAATAACAATGTGGGAGGGTTTCACTGGGGTATTAACCATGTGGTAGGGATGTCACTGGGGCATTAATAATGTGGGAGGGGTGTCACTGGGGCATTAGCAATGTGGGAGGGGGTGTAACTGGGGCATTAATAATTTGGGAGGGGTGTCTCTGGGGCATTAATAATGTGGGAGGGGTGTCACTGGGGCATTAACAATGTGGGAGTGGGTGTAACCGGGGAATTAATAATGTGGGAGGGGTGTCACAGGGGCATTAATAACATGGGAGGTGTGTCACTGGGGCATTAATAATGTGGGAGGGTGTGACTGCACTATTAATAATATGGGAGGGGGGAGTCATTGGTGCATTAATAATGTGGGAGGGAGTTACTGGGGCATTAACAATGTGGTGGGTGTCACTGGGGTATTAACAATATGGGAGGGGGGGTCACTGGGGCATTAACAATGTGGGTGGGTGTCACTGGGGTATTAACAATGTGGGAGGGGGGTCACTGGGGCATTAACAATGTGGTAGGGGGTCACTGGGGCATTAACAGTGTGGGAGGGGGGGTCACCGGAGCATAAATAATGTGGGAGTGGTGTCTGCATTGATAATGTGGGAGGGGTGTCACTGGGGCATTAATAATGTGGGAGGGTATCACTGGGGTATTAACAATGTGGGAGGGGGGTCACTGGGGCATTAACAATGTGGGAGGGTGTCACTGGGGCATTAATAATGTGGGAGGGGTGTCACTGGGGCATTAACAATTTGGGAGGGTTTCACTGGGGTATTAACAATGTGGGAGGGGTGTCACTGGGGCATTAATAATGTGGGAGGGAGTCACTGGGGCATTAACAATGTGGGAGGGTGTCACTGGGGTATGAACAATGTGGGAGGGGTGTCACTGGGGCATTAATGTGCGAGGGGTGTTACTGGGGCATTATCAATGTGGGAGGGTATCACTGGGGCATTAACAATGTGGGAGGGTGTCATTGGGGTACTAACAATCTTGGAGGGGTGTCACTGGTGCATTAATAATATAGGAGGGGGTGTCACTGGAGCATTAACAGTATAGGAGGGCGTGTCACTGGGGCATTAATAATGTGGGCAGGTGTCACCGGGGCATTACCAATGTGGGAGGGGTGTCACTGGGGCATTAATAATGTGGGAGGGTGTCACTGGGGCATTAACAATGTAGGAGGGGGTGTCACTGGGGCATTAATAATGTGGGAGGGGGGTCACTTGAGCATTAACAATGTGGGAGGGGGTGTCACTGGGGCATTAATAATGTGGGAGAGTGCCAGTGGGGCATTAACAATGTAGGAGGGGGTGTGACTGGGGCATTAATAATGTGGGAGGGGCGGTCGCTGGGGCATTAACGTTGTGGGAGGGGGTGTCACTGGGGCATTATTAATGTGGGAGGGTGTCACTGGGACATTAACAGTGTGGGAGGAGGTGTCACTGGGGCATGAATAATATGGGAGGTTGTCACCGGGGCATTAACAATGTGGGAGGAGTGTCACTGGGGCATTAACAATGTGGGAGGGTGTCACTGGGGCATTAACAATATAGGAAGGAGAGTCACTGGGGCATTAACAATGTGGGAGGGTGTCACTGGGGCATTAATAATATGGGAGGGGGTGTCACTGGGGCATTAACAATGTGGGCGGGGTGTCACTGGGGCATTAATAATATGGGAGGGTGTCACAGGGGCATTAATAATATGGGAGGGTGTCACCGGGGCATTAACAATGTGGGAGGAGTTTCACTGGGGCATTAATAATGTGGGAGGGGTGTCACTGGGGCAATAATAATGTGGGAGGGGGTGTCACTGGGGCATTAACAATGTGGGAGGGGGTGTAACTGGGGCATTAATAATGTGGGAGGGTGTCACTGGGGCATTAACAATGTAGGAGGGGGTGTCACTGGGGCATTAATAATGTGGGAGGGGGGTCACTTGAGCATTAACAATGTGGGAGGGGGTGTCACTGGGGCATTAATAATGTGGGAGAGTGCCAGTGGGGCATTAACAATGTAGGAGGGGGTGTGACTGGGGCATTAATAATGTGGGAGGGGTGTCACAGGGGCATTAATAATATGGGAGAGGTGTCACTGGGACATTAATAATGTGGGAGGGTGTCACTGCACTATTAATAATATGGGAGGAGGGAGTCATTGGGGCATTAATAATGTGGGAGGGAGTTACTGGGGCATTAACAATGCGGGTGGGTGTCACTGGGATATTAACAATGTGGGAGGGGGGTCACTGGGGCATTAACAATGTGGGTGGGTGTCACTAGGGTAATAACAATGTGGGAGGGGGGTCACTGGGGCATTAAAAATGTGGGAGGGGGGTCACTGAGGCGTTAACAATTTGGGAGGATGTCACTGGGGCATTAATAATGTGGGACAGTGTCACTGGGGCATTAACTATGTGGGAGGGTGTCACTGGGGTATTAATAATGTGGGGGGTCACTGGGGCATGAACAATGTGGGTGGGTGTCACTGGGGTTTTAACAATGTGGGAGGGGTGTCACTGGGACATTAACAATGTGGGATGGTGTCACTGGGGCATTAATAATGTAGGAGTGGTGTCACTGGGGCATTAACAATGTGGGAGGTTTCACTGGGGTATTACCAATGTGGGAGGGGTGTCACTGGGGCATTAACAATGTGGGAGGGTGTCACTGGGGTATGAACAATGTGGGAAGGGTGTCACTGTGGCATTAATAATGTGGAAGGGCGTCACTGGTGCATTAATAATATGGGAGGGATGTCACTCGGGCATTAATAATATGGGACAGTGTCACTGGGGCATTAACTATGTGGGAGGGTGTCACTGGGGCATTAATAATACGGGAGGGGGAGTAATTTGGGCATTAATAATGTGGGAGGGAGTCACTGGGGCATTAATAATACGGGAGGGGGAGTAATTTGGGCATTAATAATGTGGGAGGGAGTCACTGGGGCATTAACAATGTGGGAGGGTGTCACTGGGGTATTAATAATGTGGGAGGGGTGTCACTGGGGCATTAATAATGTGGGAGGGGGGTCACTGGGGCATTAATAATATGGGAGGGTGTCACTAGGCATTAACATTGTGGGAGGTGTGTCACTGGAGCATTAACAATGTGGGAGGGTGTCACTGCGGCATTAATAATGTGGAAGGGGTGTCACTGGGGCATGAACAAGGTGGGAGGGTGTCACTGGGGCATTAATAATATGGGAGCGGTGTCACTGGGGCATTAATAATATGGGTGGGGGGAGTCATTGGGGCATTAACAATGTGGGAGGGAGTTACTGGGACATTAACAATGTGTGAGGGGTGTCACTGTGGTATTAACAATGTGGGAGGGGTGTCACTGGGGCATTAATAATGTGGGAGGGTATCACTGGGGTATTAACAGTGTAGGAGGGGGTCACTGGGGCATTAACAATGTGGAAGGGTGTCACTGGGGCATTAATAATGTGGGAGGGAGTCACTGGGGCATTAACAATTTGGGAGGGGTGTCACTGGGGCATTAATAATGTGGGAGGGAGTCACTGGGGCATTAATAATGTGGGAGGGTATCACTGGGGTATTAACAGTGTAGGAGGGGGTCACTGGGGCATTAACAATGTGGAAGGGTGTCACTGGGGCATTAATAATGTGGGAGGGAGTCACTGGGGCATTAACAATTTGGGAGGGTGTCACTGGGGTATTAACAATTTGGGAGGGGTGTCACTGGGGCATTAATAATGTGGGAGGGAGTCACTGGGGCATTAACAATGTGGGAGGGTGTCACTGGGGTATGAACAATGTGGGAGGGGTGTCACTGGGGTATGAACAATGTGGGAGGGGTGTCACTGGGGCATTAATAATGTGGGAGGGTATCACTGGGGTATTAACAGTGTAGGAGGGGGTCACTGGGGCATTAACAATGTGGAAGGGTGTCACTGGGGCATTAATAATGTGGGAGGGAGTCACTGGGGCATTAACAATTTGGGAGGGGTGTCACTGGGGCATTAATAATGTGGGAGGGAGTCACTGGGGCATTAATAATGTGGGAGGGTATCACTGGGGTATTAACAGTGTAGGAGGGGGTCACTGGGGCATTAACAATGTGGAAGGGTGTCACTGGGGCATTAATAATGTGGGAGGGAGTCACTGGGGCATTAACAATTTGGGAGGGTGTCACTGGGGTATTAACAATTTGGGAGGGGTGTCACTGGGGCATTAATAATGTGGGAGGGAGTCACTGGGGCATTAACAATGTGGGAGGGTGTCACTGGGATATGAACAATGTGGGAGGGGTGTCACTGGGGTATGAACAATGTGGGAGGGGTGTCACTGTGGCATTAATGTGCGAGGGGTGTTACTGGGGCATTAACAATGTGGGAGGGTATCACTGGGGCATTAACAATGTGGGAGGGTGTCATTGGGGTACTAACAATCTTGGAGGGGTGTCACTGGTGCATTAATAATATAGGAGGGGGTGTCACTGGAGCATTAACAGTATAGGAGGGGGTGTCACTGGGGCATTAATAATATGGGCAGGTTTCACCGGGGCATTACCAATGTGGGAGGGGTGTCACTGGGGCATTAATAATGTGGGAGGGTGTCACTGGGGCATTAACAATGTAGGAGGGGGTGTCACTGGGGCATTAATAATGTGGGAGGGGGGTCACTGGGGCATTAATAATGTGGGAGGGGTGTCACTGGGGCATTAATAATGTGGGAGGGTATCACTGGGGCATTAATAATGTGGGAGGGGCGGTCGCTGGGGCATTAACGTTGTGGAGGGGGTGTCACTGGGGCATTATTAATGTGGGAGGGTGTCACTGGGACATTAACAGTGTGGGAGGGGGTGTCACTGGGGCATGAATAATATGGGAGGGTGTCACCGGGGCATTAACAATGTGGGAGGAGTGTCACTGGGGCATTAACAATGTGGGAGGGTGTCACTGGGGCATTAACAATATAGGAAGGAGAGTCACTGGGGCATTAACAATGTGGGAGGGTGTCACTGGGGCAATAATAATATGGGAGGGGGTGTGACTGGGGCATTAACAATGTGGGAGGGGTGTCACTGGGGCATTAATAATATGGGAGGGTGTCACTGGGGCATTAATAATATGGGAGGGTGTCACCGGGGCATTAACAATGTGGGAGGAGTGTCACTGGGGCATTAATAATGTGGGAGGGGTGTCACTGGGGCAATAATAATGTGGGAGGGGGTGTCATTGGGGCATTAACAATGTGGGAGGGGGTGTAACTGGGGCATTAATAATGTGGGAGGGGTGTCACAGGGGCATTAATAATATGGGAGAGGTGTCACTGGGGCATTAATAATGTGGGAGGGAGTCACTGCACTATTAATAATATGGGAGGAGGGAGTCATTGGGGCATTAATAATGTAGGAGGGAGTTACTGAGGCATTAACAATGCGGGTGGGTGTCACTGGGATATTAACAATGTGGGAGGGGGGTCACTGGGGCATTAACAATGTGGGTGGGTGTCACTAGGGTAATAACAATGTGGGAGGGGGGTCACTGGGGCATTAAAAATGTGGGAGGGGGGTCACTGGGGCATTAACAATTTGGGAGGGTGTCACTGGGGCATTAATAATGTGGGACAGTGTCACTGGGGCATTAACAATGTGGGAGGGTGTCACTGGGGCATTATTAATGTGGGAGGGTGACACTGGGACATTAACAGTGTGGGAGGGGGTGTCACTGGGGCATGAATAATATGGGAGGGTGTCACCGGGGCATTAACAATGTGGAAGGAGTGTCACTGGGGCATTAACAATGTGGGAGGGTGTCACTGGGGCATTAACAATATAGGAAGGAGAGTCACTGGGGCATTAACAATGTGGGAGGGTGTCACTGGGGCAATAATAATATGGGAGGGGGTGTGACTGGGGCATTAACAATGTGGGAGGGGTGTCACTGGGGCATTAATAATATGGGAGGGTGTCACTGGGGCATTAATAATATGGGAGGGTGTCACCGGGGCATTAACAATGTGGGAGGAGTGTCACTGGGGCATTAATAATGTGGGAGGGGTGTCACTGGGGCAATAATAATGTGGGAGGGGGTGTCATTGGGGCATTAACAATGTGGGAGGGGGTGTAACTGGGGCATTAATAATGTGGGAGGGGTGTCACAGGGGCATTAATAATATGGGAGAGGTGTCACTGGGGCATTAATAATGTGGGAGGGAGTCACTGCACTATTAATAATATGGGAGGAGGGAGTCATTGGGGCATTAATAATGTAGGAGGGAGTTACTGGGGCATTAACAATGCGGGTGGGTGTCACTGGGATATTAACAATGTGGGAGGGGGGTCACTGGGGCATTAACAATGTGGGTGGGTGTCACTAGGGTAATAACAATGTGGGAGGGGGGTCACTGGGGCATTAAAAATGTGGGAGGGGGGTCACTGGGGCATTAACAATTTGGGAGGGTGTCACTGGGGCATTAATAATGTGGGACAGTGTCACTGGGGCATTAACAATGTGGGAGGGTGTCACTGGGGCATTAATAATGTGGGGGGTCACTGGGGCATTAACAATGTGGGTGGGTGTCACTGGGGTTTTAACAATGTGGGAGGGGTGTCACTGGGACATTAACAATGTGGGAGGGTGTCACTGGAGCATTAATAATGTGGGAGGGGTGTCAGTGGGGCATTAATAATGTGGGCAGGTGTCACCGGGGCATTACCAATGTGGGAGGGGTGTCACTGGGGCATTAATAATGTGGGAGGGTGTCACTGGGGCATTAACAATGTAGGAGGGGGTGTCACTGGGGCATTAATAATGTGGGAGGGGGGTCACTGGGGCATTAACAATGTGGGAGGGAGTGTCACTGGGGCATTAATAATGTGGGAGAGTGTCAGTGGGGCATTAACAATGTAGGAGGGGGTGTGACTGGGGCATTAATAATGTGGGAGGGGCGGTCACTGGGGCATTAACGTTGTGGGAGGGGGTGTCACTGGGGCATTATTAATGTGGGAGGGTGTCACTGGGACATTAACAGTGTGGGAGGGGGTGTCACTGGGGCATGAATAATATGGGAGGGTGTCACCGGGGCATTAACAATGTGGGAGGAGTGTCACTGGGGCATTAACAATGTGGGAGGGTGTCACTGGGGCATTAACAATATAGGAAGGAGAGTCACTGGGGCATTAACAATGTGGGAGGGTGTCACTGGGGCATTAATAATATGGGAGGGGGTGTCACTGGGGCATTAACAATGTGGGCTGGGTGTCACTGGGGCATTAATAATATGGGAGGGTGTCACAGGGGCATTAATAATATGGGAGGGTGTCTCCGGGGCATTAACAATGTGGGAGGAGTTTCACTGGGGCATTAATAATGTGGGAGGGGTGTCACTGGGGCAATAATAATGTGGGAGGGGGTGTCACTGGGGCATTAACAATGTGGGAGGGGGTGTAACTGGGGCATTAATAATGTGGGAGGGGTGTCACAGGGGCATTAATAATATGGGAGAGGTGTCACTGGGACATTAATAATGTGGGAGGGTGTCACTGCACTATTAATAATATGGGAGGAGGGAGTCATTGGGGCATTAATAATGTGGGAGGGAGTTACTGGGGCATTAACAATGCGGGTGGGTGTCACTGGGATATTAACAATGTGGGAGGGGGGTCACTGGGCCATTAACAATGTGGGTGGGTGTCACTAGGGTAATAACAATGTGGGAGGGGGGTCACTGGGGCATTAAAAATGTGGGAGGGGGGTCACTGAGGCGTTAACAATTTGGGAGGATGTCACTGGGGCATTAATAATGTGGGACAGTGTCACTGGGGCATTAACTATGTGGGAGGGTGTCACTGGGGTATTAATAATGTGGGGGGTCACTGGGGCATTAACAATGTGGGTGGGTGTCACTGGGGTTTTAACAATGTGGGAGGGGTGTCACTGGGACATTAACAATGTGGGAGGGTGTCACTGGGGCATTAATAATGTAGGAGGGGTGTCACTGGGGCATTAACAATGTGGGAGGTTTCACTGGGGTATTACCAATGTGGGAGGGGTGTCACTGGGGCATTAACAATGTGGGAGGGTGTCACTGGGGTATGAACAATGTGGGAAGGGTGTCACTGTGGCATTAATAATGTGGAAGGGCGTCACTGGTGCATTAATAATATGGGAGGGATGTCACTGGGGCATTAACAATGTGGGAGGGAGTCACTGGGGCATTAATAATACGGGAGGGGGAGTAATTTGGGCATTAATAATGTGGGAGGGTATCACTGGGGTATTAACAGTGTAGGAGGGGGTCACTGGGGCATTAACAATGTGGAAGGGTGTCACTGGGGCATTAATAATGTGGGAGGGAGTCACTGGGGCATTAACAATTTGGGAGGGGTGTCACTGGGGCATTAATAATGTGGGAGGGAGTCACTGGGGCATTAATAATGTGGGAGGGTATCACTGGGGTATTAACAGTGTAGGAGGGGGTCACTGGGGCATTAACAATGTGGAAGGGTGTCACTGGGGCATTAATAATGTGGGAGGGAGTCACTGGGGCATTAACAATTTGGGAGGGTGTCACTGGGGTATTAACAATTTGGGAGGGGTGTCACTGGGGCATTAATAATGTGGGAGGGAGTCACTGGGGCATTAACAATGTGGGAGGGTGTCACTGGGGTATGAACAATGTGGGAGGGGTGTCACTGGGGTATGAACAATGTGGGAGGGGTGTCACTGTGGCATTAATGTGCGAGGGGTGTTACTGGGGCATTAACAATGTGGGTGGGTATCACTGGGGCATTAACAATGTGGGAGGGTGTCATTGGGGTACTAACAATCTTGGAGGGGTGTCACTGGTGCATTAATAATATAGGAGGGGGTGTCACTGGAGCATTAACAGTATAGGAGGGGGTGTCACTGGGGCATTAATAATATGGGCAGGTGTCACCGGGGCATTACCAATGTGGGAGGGGTGTCACTGGGGCATTAATAATGTGGGAGGGTGTCACTGGGGCATTAACAATGTAGGAGGGGGTGTCACTGGGGCATTAATAATGTGGGAGGGGGGTCACTGGGGCATTAATAATGTGGGAGGGGTGTCACTGGGGCATTAATAATGTGGGAGGGTATCACTGGGGCATTAATAATGTGGGAGGGGCGGTCGCTGGGGCATTAACGTTGTGGAGGGGGTGTCACTGGGGCATTATTAATGTGGGAGGGTGTCACTGGGACATTAACAGTGTGGGAGGGGGTGTCACTGGGGCATGAATAATATGGGAGGGTGTCACCGGGGCATTAACAATGTGGGAGGAGTGTCACTGGGGCATTAACAATGTGGGAGGGTGTCACTGGGGCATTAACAATATAGGAAAGAGATCACTGGGGCATTAACAATGTGGGAGGGGGTGTCACTGGGGCATTAATAATGTGGGAGGAGTGTCACTGGGGCATTAATAATGTGGGAGGGGTGTCACTGGGGCAATAATAATGTGGGAGGGGGTGTCATTGGGGCATTAACAATGTGGGAGGGGGTGTAACTGGGGCATTAATAATGTGGGAGGGGTGTCACAGGGGCATTAATAATATGGGAGAGGTGTCACTGGGGCATTACTAATGTGGGAGGGAGTCACTGCACTATTAATAATATGGGAGGAGGGAGTCATTGGGGCATTAATAATGTAGGAGGGAGTTACTGGGGCATTAACAATGCGGGTGGGTGTCACTGGGATATTAACAATGTGGGAGGGGGGTCACTGGGGCATTAACAATGTGGGAGGGTGTCACTGGGGTATTAATAATGTGGGAGGGGTGTCACTGGGGCATTAATAATGTGGGAGGGGGGTCACTGGGGCATTAATAATATGGGAGGGTGTCACTAGGCATTAACATTGTGGGAGGTGTGTCACTGGAGCATTAACAATATGGGAGGGTGTCACTGCGGCATTAATAATGTGGAAGGGGTGTCACTGGGGCATGAACAAGGTGGGAGGGTGTCACTGGGGCATTAATAATATGGGAGCGGTGTCACTGGGGCATTAATAATATGGGTGGGGGGAGTAATTGGGGCATTAACAATGTGGGAGGGAGTTACTGGGACATTAACAATGTGTGAGGGGTGTCACTGTGGTATTAACAATGTGGGAGGGGTGTCACTGGGGCATTAATAATGTGGGAGGGTATCACTGGGGTATTAACAGTGTAGGAGGGGGTCACTGGGGCATTAACAATGTGGAAGGGTGTCACTGGGGCATTAATAATGTGGGAGGGAGTCACTGGGGCATTAACAATTTGGGAGGGGTGTCACTGGGGCATTAATAATGTGGGAGGGAGTCACTGGGGCATTAATAATGTGGGAGGGTATCACTGGGGTATTAACAGTGTAGGAGGGGGTCACTGGGGCATTAACAATGTGGAAGGGTGTCACTGGGGCATTAATAATGTGGGAGGGAGTCACTGGGGCATTAACAATTTGGGAGGGTGTCACTGGGGTATTAACAATTTGGGAGGGGTGTCACTGGGGCATTAATAATGTGGGAGGGAGTCACTGGGGCATTAACAATGTGGGAGGGTGTCACTGGGGTATGAACAATGTGGGAGGGGTGTCACTGGGGTATGAACAATGTGGGAGGGGTGTCACTGTGGCATTAATGTGCGAGGGGTGTTACTGGGGCATTAACAATGTGGGAGGGTATCACTGGGGCATTAACAATGTGGGAGGGTGTCATTGGGGTACTAACAATCTTGGAGGGGTGTCACTGGTGCATTAATAATATAGGAGGGGGTGTCACTGGAGCATTAACAGTATAGGAGGGGGTGTCACTGGGGCATTAATAATATGGGCAGGTGTCACCGGGGCATTACCAATGTGGGAGGGGTGTCACTGGGGCATTAATAATGTGGGAGGGTGTCACTGGGGCATTAACAATGTAGGAGGGGTGTCACTGGGGCATTAATAATGTGGGAGGGTATCACTGGGGCATTAATAATGTGGGAGAGGCGGTCGCTGGGGCATTAACGTTGTGGAGGGGGTGTCACTGGGGCATTATTAATGTGGGAGGGTGTCACTGGGACATTAACAGTGTGGGAGGGGGTGTCACTGGGGCATGAATAATATGGGAGGGTGTCACCGGGGCATTAACAATGTGGGAGGAGTGTCACTGGGGCATTAACAATGTGGGAGGGTGTCACTGGGGCATTAACAATATAGGAAAGAGATCACTGGGGCATTAACAGTGTGGGAGGGGGTGTCACTGGGGCATTAATAATGTGGGAGGAGTGTCACTGGGGCATTAATAATGTGGGAGGGGTGTCACTGGGGCAATAATAATGTGGGAGGGGGTGTCATTGGGGCATTAACAATGTGGGAGGGGGTGTAACTGGGGCATTAATAATGTGGGAGGGGTGTCACAGGGGCATTAATAATATGGGAGAGGTGTCACTGGGGCATTACTAATGTGGGAGGGAGTCACTGCACTATTAATAATATGGGAGGAGGGAGTCATTGGGGCATTAATAATGTAGGAGGGAGTTACTGGGGCATTAACAATGCGGGTGGGTGTCACTGGGATATTAACAATGTGGGAGGGGGGTCACTGGGGCATTAACAATGTGGGTGGGTGTCACTAGGGTAATAACAATGTGGGGGGGTCACTGGGGCATTAAAAATGTGGGAGGGGGGTCACTGGGGCATTAACAATTTGGGAGGGTGTCACTGGGGCATTAATAATGTGGGACAGTGTCACTGGGGCATTAACAATGTGGGAGGGTGTCACTGGGGCATTATTAATGTGGGAGGGTGACACTGGGACATTAACAGTGTGGGAGGGGGTGTCACTGGGGCATGAATAATATGGGAGGGTGTCACCGGGGCATTAACAATGTGGAAGGAGTGTCACTGGGGCATTAACAATGTGGGAGGGTGTCACTGGGGCATTAACAATATAGGAAGGAGAGTCACTGGGGCATTAACAATGTGGGAGGGAGTCACTGGGGCAATAATAATATGGGAGGGGGTGTGACTGGGGCATTAACAATGTGGGAGGGGTGTCACTGGGGCATTAATAATATGGGAGGGTGTCACTGGGGCATTAATAATATGGGAGGGTGTCACCGGGCCATTAACAATGTGGGAGGAGTGTCACTGGGGCGTTAATAATGTGGGAGGGGTGTCACTGGGGCAATAATAATATGGGAGGGGGTGTCATTGGGGCATTAACAATGTGGGAGGGGGTGTAACTGGGGCATTAATAATGTGGGAGGGGTGTCACAGGGGCATTAATAATATGGGAGAGGTGTCACTGGGGCATTAATAATGTGGGAGGGAGTCACTGCACTATTAATAATATGGGAGGAGGGAGTCATTGGGGCATTAATAATGTAGGAGGGAGTTACTGGGGCATTAACAATGCGGGTGGGTGTCACTGGGATATTAACAATGTGGGAGGGGGGTCACTGGGGCATTAACAATGTGGGTGGGTGTCACTAGGGTAATAACAATGTGGGAGGGGGGTCACTGGGGCATTAAAAATGTGGGAGGGGGGTCACTGGGGCATTAACAATTTGGGAGGGTGTCACTGGGGCATTAATAATGTGGGACAGTGTCACTGGGGCATTAACAATGTGGGAGGGTGTCACTGGGGCATTAATAATGTGGGGGGTCACTGGGGCATTAACAATGTGGGTGGGTGTCACTGGGGTTTTAACAATGTGGGAGGGGTGTCACTGGGGCATTAACAATGTGGGAGGGTGTCACTGGAGCATTAATAATGTGGGAGGGGTGTCAGTGGGGCATTAACAATGTGGGAGGTTTCACTGGGGTATTACCAATGTGGGAGGGGTGTCACTGGGGCATTAACAATGTGGGAGGGTGTCACTGGGGTATGAACAATGTGGGAAGGGTGTCACTGTGGCATTAATGTGCGTGGGGTGTTACTGGGGCATTAACAATGTGGGAGGGTGTCACTGGGGTACTAACAATCTGGGAGGGGTGTCACTGGGGCATTAATAATGTGGGAGGGCGTCACTGGTGCATTAATAATATGGGAGGGATGTCACTGGGGCATTAACAATGTGGGAGGGAGTCACAGGGGCATTAATAATATGGGAGGGGGAGTAATTTGGGCATTAATAATGTGGGAGGGAGTCACTGGGGCATTAACAATGTGGGAGGGTGTCACTGGGGTATTAACAATGTGGGAGGTTTCACTGGGGTATTACCAATGTGGGAGGGGTGTCACTGGGGCATTAACAATGTGGGAGGGTGTCACTGGGGTATGAACAATGTGGGAAGGGTGTCACTGTGGCATTAATGTGCGAGGGGTGTTACTGGGGCATTAACAATGTGGGAGGGTGTCACTGGGGTACTAACAATCTGGGAGGAGTGTCACTGGGGCATTAATAATGTGGGAGGGCGTCACTGGTGCATTAATAATATGGGAGGGCTGTCACTGGGGCATTAACAATGTGGGAGGGAGTCACAGGGGCATTAATAATATGGGAGGGGGAGTAATTTGGGCATTAATAATGTGGGAGGGAGTCACTGGGGCATTAACAATGTGGGAGGGTGTCACTGGGGTATTAACAATGTGGGAGGGGTGTCACTGGGGCATTAATAATGTGGGAGGGTGTCACTGGGGCATTAATAATATTGGAGGGGTGTCACTGGGGCATTAATAATGTGGGAGGGTGTCACTGGGGCATTAATAATATGGGAGGGGGGAGTCATTGGGGCATTAATAATGTGGGAGGGAGTCACTGGGGCATTAACAATGTGGGAGGTTGTCACTGGGGTATTAACAATGTGGGCGGGGTGTCACTGGGGCATTAATAATGGGGGAGGGTGTCACTGGGGCATTAATAATATGGGAGGGGGTAGTCACTGGGGCATTAACAATGTGGGAGTGGTGTCACTGGGGCATTAATAATGTGGGAAGGGTGTCTCTGGGGCATTAATAATATGGGAGGGAGTCACTGGGGCATTAATAATGTTGGGGGGTCACTGGGGCATTAACAGTGTGGGAGGGGTGTCACTGGGGCATTAATAATGTGGAAGGGGGTCACTGGGTAATTAACAATGTGGGAGGGGGGTCACTGGGGCATTAACAATGTGGGAGGGTGTCACTGGGGCATTAATAACGTGGGAGGGGTGTCACTGGGGCATTAACAATTTGGGAGGGTTTCACTGGGGTATTAACAATGTGGGAGGGGTGTCACTGGGGCATTAATAATGTGGGAGGGAGTCACTGGGGCATTAACAATGTGGGAGGGTGTCACTGGGGTATGAACAATGTGGGAGGGGTGTCACTGTGGCATTAATGTGCGAGGGGTGTTACTGGGGCATTAACAATGTGGGAGGGTATCACTGGGGCATTAACAATGTGGGAGGGTGTCATTGGGGTACTAACAATCTTGGAGGGGTGTCACTGGTGCATTAATAATATAGGAGGGGGTGTCACTGGGGCATTAATAATGTGGGCGGGTGTCACCGGGGCATTACCAATGTGGGAGGGGTGTCACTGGGGCATTAATAATGTGGGAGGGTGTCACTGGGGCATTAACAATGTAGGAGGGTGTGTCACTGGGGCATTAATAATGTGGGAGGGGGGTCACTGGGGCATTAACAATGTGGGAGGGGGTGTCACTGGGGCATTAATAATGTGGGAGAGTGTCAGTGGGGCATTAACAATGTAGGAGGGGGTGTGACTGGGGCATTAATAATGTGGGAGGGGCGGTCGCTGGGGCATTAACGTTGTGGGAGGGGGTGTCACTGGGGCATTATTAATGTTGGAGGGTGTCACTGGGACATTAACAGTGTGGGAGGGGGTATCACTGGGGCATGAATAATATGGGAGGGTGTCACCGGGGCATTAACAATGTGGGAGGAGTGTCACTGGGGCATTAACAATGTGGGAGGGTGTCACTGGGGCATTAACAATATAGGAAGGAGAGTCACTGGGGCATTAACAATGTGGGAGGGTGTCACTGGGGCATTAATAATATGGGAGGGGGTGTCACTGGGGCATTAACAATGTGGAAGGGGTGTCACTGGGGCATTAATAATATGGGAGGGTGTCACAGGGGCATTAATAATATGGGAGAGGTGTCACTGGGGCATTAATAATGTGGGAGGGTGTCACTGCACTATTAATAATATGGGAGGAGGGAGTCATTGGGGCATTAATAATGTGGGAGGGAGTTACTGGGGCATTAACAATGCGGGTGGGTGTCACTGGGATATTAACAATGTGGGAGGGGGGTCACTGGGGCATTAACAATGTGGGTGGGTGTCACTAGGGTAATAACAATGTGGGAGGGGGGTCACTGGGGCATTAAAAATGTGGGAGGGGGGTCACTGGGGCGTTAACAATTTTGGAGGGTGTCACTGGGGCATTAATAATGTGGGACAGTGTCACTGGGGCATTAACAATGTGGGAGGGTGTCACTGGGGCATTAATAATGTGGGGGGTCACTGGGGCATTAACAATGTGGGAGGGGTGTCACTGGGGCAATAATCATGTGGGAGGGGGTGTCATTGGGGCATTAACAATGTGGGAGGGGGTGTAACTGGGGCATTAATAATGTGGGAGGGGTGTCACTGGGGCATTAATAATATGGGAGAGGTGTCACTGGGGCATTAATAATGTGGGAGGGTGTCACTGCACTATTAATAATATGGGAGGAGGGAGTCATTGGGGCATTAATAATGTAGGAGGGAGTTACTGGGGCATTAACAATGCGGGTGGGTGTCACTGGGATATTAACAATGTGGGAGGGGGGTCACTGGGGCATTAACAATGTGGGTGGGTGTCACTAGGGTAATAACAATGTGGGAGGGGGGTCACTGGGGCATTAAAAATGTGGGAGGGGGGTCACTGGGGCATTAACAATTTGGGAGGGTGTCACTGGGGCATTAATAATGTGGGACAGTGTCACTGGGGCATTAACAATGTGGGAGGGTGTCACTGGGGCATTAATAATGTGGGGGGTCACTGGGGCATTAACAATGTGGGTGGGTGTCACTGGGGTTTTAACAATGTGGGAGGGGTGTCACTGGGACATTAACAATGTGGGAGGGTGTCACTGGAGCATTAATAAGGTGGGAGGGGTGTCACTGGGGCATTAACAATGTGGGAGGTTTCACTGGGGTATTACCAATGTGGGAGGGGTGTCACTGGGGCATTAACAATGTGGGAGGGTGTCACTGGGGTATGAACAATGTGGGAAGGGTGTCACTGTGGCATTAATGTGCGAGGGGTGTTACTGGGGCATTAACAATGTGGGAGGGTGTCACTGGGGCATTAATAATGTGGGAGGGCGTCACTGGTGCATTAATAATATGGGTGGGATGTCACTGGGGCATTAATAATATGGGAGGGGGAGTAATTTGGGCATTAATAATGTGGGAGGGTGTCACTGGGGCATTAATAATATGGGAGGGGGGAGTCATTGGGGCATTAATAATGTGGGAGGGAGTCAGTGGGGCATTAACAATGTGGGAGGTTGTCACTGGGGTATTAACAATGTGGGCGGGGTGTCACTGGGGCATTAATAATGGGGGAGGGTGTCACTGGGGCATTAATAATATGGGAGGGTGTAGTCACTGGGGCATTAACAATGTGGGAGTGGTGTCACTGGGGCATTAAAAATGTGGGAAGGGTGTCTCTGGGGCATTAATAATATGGGAGGGAGTCACTGGGGCTTTAATAATGTTGGGGGGTCACTGGGGCATTAACAGTGTGGGAGGGGTGTCACTGGGGCATTAATAATGTGGAAGGGGGTCACTGGGTAATTAACAATGTGGGAGGGGGGTCACTGGGGCATTAACAATGTGGGAGGGTGTCACTGGGGCATTAACAATTTGGGAGGGTTTCACTGGGGTATTAACAATGTGGGAGGGGTGTCACTGGGGCATTAATAATGTGGGAGGGAGTCACTGGGGCATTAACAATGTGGGAGGGTGTCACTGGGGTATGAACAATGTGGGAGGGGTGTCACTGTGGCATTAATGTGCGAGGGGTGTTACTGGGGCATTAACAATGTGGGAGGGTATCACTGGGGCATTAACAATGTGGGAGGGTGTCATTGGGGTACTAACAATCTTGGAGGGGTGTCACTGGTGCATTAATAATATAGGAGGGGGTGTCACTGGGGCATTAATAATGTGGGCGGGTGTCACCGGGGCATTACCAATGTGGGAGGGGTGTCACTGGGGCATTAATAATGTGGGAGGGTGTCACTGGGGCATTAACAATGTAGGAGGGTGTGTCACTGGGGCATTAA
This sequence comes from Chiloscyllium plagiosum, assembly GCF_037043375.1. NCBI lineage: Eukaryota > Metazoa > Chordata > Chondrichthyes > Orectolobiformes > Hemiscylliidae > Chiloscyllium > Chiloscyllium plagiosum. Next base: position 153,932,297 of record NW_028270140.1, read on the forward strand.
TAATGTGGGGGGGGGGTCACTGGGGCATTAACAATGTGGGAGGGGGTGTCACTGGGGCATTAATAATGTGGGAGAGTGTCAGTGGGGCATTAACAATGTAGGAGGGGGTGTGACTGGGGCATTAATAATGTGGGAGGGGCGGTCGCTGGGGCATTAACGTTGTGGGAGGGGGTGTCACTGGGGCATTATTAATGTGGGAGGGTGTCACTGGGACATTAACAGTGTGGGAGGGGGTGTCACTGGGGCATGAATAATATGGGAGGGTGTCACCGGGGCATTAACAATGTGGGAGGAGTGTCACTGGGGCATTAACAATGTGGGAGGGTGTCACTGGGGCATTAACAATATAGGAAGGAGAGTCACTGGGGCATTAACAATGTGGGAGGGTGTCACTGGGGCATTAATAATATGGGAGGGGGTGTCACTGGGGCATTAACAATGTGGGAGGGGTGTCACTGGGGCATTAATAATATGGGAGGGTGTCACTGGGGCATTAATAATATGGGAGGGTGTCACCGGGGCATTAACAATGTGGGAGGAGTGTCACTGGGGCATTAATAATGTGGGAGGGGTGTCACTGGGGCAATAATAATGTGGGAGGGGGTGTCACTGGGGCATTAACAATGTGGGAGGGGGTGTAACTGGGGCATTAATAATGTGGGAGGGGTGTCACAGGGGCATTAATAATATGGGAGAGGTGTCACTGGGACATTAATAATGTGGGAGGGTGTCACTGCACTATTAATAATATGGGAGGAGGGAGTCACTGGGGCATTAATAATGTGGGAGGGAGTTACTGGGGCATTAACAATGCGGGTGGGTGTCACTGGGATATTAACAATGTGGGAGGGGGGTCACTGGGGCATTAACAATGTGGGTGGGTGTCACTAGGGTAATAACAATGTGGGAGAGGGGTCACTGGGGCATTAAAAATGTGGGAGGGGGGTCACTGAGGCGTTAACAATTTGGGAGGATGTCACTGGGGCATTAATAATGTGGGACAGTGTCACTGGGGCATTAACTATGTGGGAGGGTGTCACTGGGGTATTAATAATGTGGGGGGTCACTGGGGCATTAACAATGTGGGTGGGTGTCACTGGGGTTTTAACAATGTGGGAGGGGTGTCACTGGGACATTAACAATGTGGGAGGGTGTCACTGGGGCATTAATAATGTAGGAGGGGTGTCACTGGGGCATTAACAATGTGGGAGGTTTCACTGGGGTATTACCAATGTGGGAGGGGTGTCACTGGGGCATTAACAATGTGGGAGGGTGTCACTGGGGTATGAACAATGTGGGAAGGGTGTCACTGTGGCATTAATGTGCGAGGGGTGTTACTGGGGCATTAACAATGTGGGAGGGTGTCACTGGGGCATTAATAATGTGGAAGGGCGTCACTAGTGCATTAATAATATGGGAGGGATGTCACTGGGGCATTAACAATGTGGGAGGGAGTCACTGGGGCATTAATAATACGGGAGGGGGAGTAATTTGGGCATTAATAATGTGGGAGGGAGTCACTGGGGCATTAACAATGTGGGAGGGTGTCACTGGCGTATTAATAATGTGGGAGGGGTGTCACTGGGGCATTAATAATGTGGGAGGGGGGTCACTGGGGCATTAATAATATGGGAGGGTGTCACTAGGCATTAACATTGTGGGAGGTGTGTCACTGGAGCATTAACAATGTGGGAGGGTGTCACTGCGGCATTAATAATGTGGAAGGGGTGTCACTAGGGCATGAACAAGGTGGGAGGGTGTCACTGGGGCATTAATAATGTGGGAGGGGGGTCACTGGGGCATTAATAATATGGGTGGGGGGAGTCATTGGGGCATTAACAATGTGGGAGTTACTGGGACATTAACAATGTGTGAGGGGTGTCACTGTGGTATTAACAATGTGGGAGGGATGTCACTGGGGCATTAATAATGTGGGAGGGTATCACTGAGGTATTAACAGTGTAGGAGGGGGTCACTGGGGCATTAACAATGTGGAAGGGTGTCACTGGGGCATTAATAATGTGGGAGGGAGTCACTGGGGCATTAACAATTTGGGAGGGTGTCACTGGGGTATTAACAATTTGGGAGGGGTGTCACTGGGGCATTAATAATGTGGGAGGGAGTCACTGGGGCATTAACAATGTGGGAGGGTGTCACTGGGGTATGAACAATGTGGGAGGGGTGTCACTGGGGTATGAACAATGTGGGAGGGGTGTCACTGTGGCATTAATGTGCGAGGGGTGTTACTGGGGCATTAACAATGTGGGAGGGTATCACTGGGGCATTAACAATGTGGGAGGGTGTCATTGGGGTACTAACAATCTTGGAGGGGTGTCACTGGTGCATTAATAATATAGGAGGGGGTGTCACTGGAGCATTAACAGTATAGGAGGGGGTGTCACTGGGGCATTAATAATATGGGCAGGTGTCACCGGGGCATTACCAATGTGGGAGGGGTGTCACTGGGGCATTAATAATGTGGGAGGGTGTCACTGGGGCATTAACAATGTAGGAGGGGGTGTCACTGGGGCATTAATAATGTGGGAGGGGGGTCACTGGGGCATTAATAATGTGGGAGGGGTGTCACTGGGGCATTAATAATGTGGGAGGGTATCACTGGGGCATTAATAATGTGGGAGGGGCGGTCGCTGGGGCATTAACGTTGTGGAGGGGGTGTCACTGGGGCATTATTAATGTGGGAGGGTGTCACTGGGACATTAACAGTGTGGGAGGGGGTGTCACTGGGGCATGAATAATATGGGAGGGTGTCACCGGGGCATTAACAATGTGGGAGGAGTGTCACTGGGGCATTAACAATGTGGGAGGGTGTCACTGGGGCATTAACAATATAGGAAGGAGAGTCACTGGGGCATTAACAATGTGGGAGGGTGTCACTGGGGCAATAATAATATGGGAGGGGGTGTGACTGGGGCATTAACAATGTGGGAGTGGTGTCACTGGGGCATTAATAATATGGGAGGGTGTCACTGGGGCATTAATAATATGGGAGGGTGTCACCGGGGCATTAACAATGTGGGAGGAGTGTCACTGGGGCATTAATAATGTGGGAGGGGTGTCACTGGGGCAATAATATTGTGGGAGGGGGTGTCATTGGGGCATTAACAATGTGGGAGGGGGTGTAACTGGGGCATTAATAATGTGGGAGGGGTGTCACAGGGGCATTAATAATATGGGAGAGGTGTCACTGGGGCATTAATAATGTGGGAGGGAGTCACTGCACTATTAATAATATGGGAGGAGGGAGTCATTGGGGCATTAATAATGTAGGAGGGAGTTACTGGGGCATTAACAATGCGGGTGGGTGTCACTGGGATATTAACAATGTGGGAGGGGGGTCACTGGGGCATTAACAATGTGGGTGGGTGTCACTAGGGTAATAACAATGTGGGAGGGGGGTCACTGGGGCATTAAAAATGTGGGAGGGGGGTCACTGGGGCATTAACAATTTGGGAGTGTGTCACTGGGGCATTAATAATGTGGGACAGTGTCACTGGGGCATTAACAATGTGGGTGGGTGTCACTGGGGTTTTAACAATGTGGGAGGGGTGTCACTGGGACATTAACAATGTGGGAGGGTGTCACTGGAGCATTAATAATGTGGGAGGGGTGTCAGTGGGGCATTAACAATGTGGGAGGTTTCACTGGGGTATTACCAATGTGGGAGGGGTGTCACTGGGGCATTAACAATGTGGGAGGGTGTCACTGGGGTATGAACAATGTGGGAAGGGTGTCACTGTGGCATTAATGTGCGAGGGGTGTTACTGGGGCATTAACAATGTGGGAGGGTGTCACTGGGGTACTAACAATCTGGGAGGGGTGTCACTGGGGCATTAATAATGTGGGAGGGCGTCACTGGTGCATTAATAATATGGGAGGGATATCACTGGGGCATTAACAATGTGGGAGGGAGTCACAGGGGCATTAATAATATGGGAGGGGGAGTAATTTGGGCATTAATAATGTGGGAGGGAGTCACTGGGGCATTAACAATGTGGGAGGGTTTCACTGGGGTATTAACAATGTGGGAGGTTTGACTGGGATATTACCAATGTGGGAGGGGTGTCACTGGGGCATTAACAATGTGGGAGGGTGTCACTGGGGTATGAACAATGTGGGAAGGGTGTCACTGTGGCATTAATGTGCGAGGGGTGTTACTGGGGCATTAACAATGTGGGAGGGTGTCACTGGGGTACTAACAATCTGGGAGGGGTGTCACTGGGGCATTAATAATGTGGGAGGGCGTCACTGGTGCATTAATAATATGGGAGGGATGTCACTGGGGCATTAACAATGTGGGAGGGAGTCACAGGGGCATTAATAATATGGGAGGGGGAGTAATTTGGGCATTAATAATGTGGGAGGGAGTCACTGGGGCATTAACAATGTGGGAGGGTGTCACTGGGGTATTAACAATGTGGGAGGGGTGTCACTGGGGCATTAATAATGTGGGAGGGTGTCACTGGGGCATTAATAATTTTGGAGGGGTGTCACTGGGGCATTAATAATGTGGGAGGGTGTCACTGGGGCATTAATAATATGGGAGGGGGGAGTCATTGGGGCATTAATAATGTGGGAGGGAGTCACTGGGGCATTAACAATGTGGGAGGTTGTCACTGGGGTATTAACAATGTGGGCGGGGTGTCACTGGGGCATTAATAATGGGGGAGGGTGTCACTGGGGCATTAATAATATGGGAGGGGGTAGTCACTGGGGCATTAACAATGTGGGAGTGGTGTCACTGGGGCATTAATAATGTGGGAAGGGTGTCTCTGGGGCATTAATAATATGGGAGGGAGTCACTGGGGCATTAATAATGTTGGGGGGTCACTGGGGCATTAACAGTGTGGGAGGGGTGTCACTGGGGCATTAATAATGTGGAAGGGGGTCACTGGGTAATTAACAATGTGGGAGGGGGGTCACTGGGGCATTAACAATGTGGGAGGGTGTCACTGGGGCATTAATAATGTGGGAGGGGTGTCACTGGGGCATTAACAATTTGGGAGGGTTTCACTGGGGTATTAACAATGTGGGAGGGGTGTCACTGGGGCATTAATAATGTGGGAGGGAGTCACTGGGGCATTAACAATGTGGGAGGGTGTCACTGGGGTATGAACAATGTGGGAGGGGTGTCACTGTGGCATTAATGTGCGAGGGGTGTTACTGGGGCATTAACAATGTGGGAGGGTATCACTGGGGCATTAACAATGTGGGAGGGTGTCATTGGGGTACTAACAATCTTGGAGGGGTGTCACTGGTGCATTAATAATATAGGAGGGGGTGTCACTGGGGCATTAATAATGTGGGCGGGTGTCACCGGGGCATTACCAATGTGGGAGGGGTGTCACTGGGGCATTAATAATGTGGGAGGGTGTCACTGGGGCATTAACAATGTAGGAGGGTGTGTCACTGGGGCATTAATAATGTGGGAGGGGGGTCACTGGGGCATTAACAATGTGGGAGGTTTCACTGGGGTATTACCAATGTGGGAGGGGTGTCACTGGGGCATTAACAATGTGGGAGGGTGTCACTGGGGTATGAACAATGTGGGAAGGGTGTCACTGTGGCATTAATGTGCGAGGGGTGTTACTGGGGCATTAACAATGTGGGAGGGTTTCACTGGGGTATTAACAATGTGGGAGGTTTGACTGGGATATTACCAATGTGGGAGGGGTGTCACTGGGGCATTAACAATGTGGGAGGGTGTCACTGGGGTATGAACAATGTGGGAAGGGTGTCACTGTGGCATTAATGTGCGAGGGGTGTTACTGGGGCATTAACAATGTGGGAGGGTGTCACTGGGGTACTAACAATCTGGGAGGGGTGTCACTGGGGCATTAATAATGTGGGAGGGCGTCACTGGTGCATTAATAATATGGGAGGGATGTCACTGGGGCATTAACAATGTGGGAGGGAGTCACAGGGGCATTAATAATATGGGAGGGGGAGTAATTTGGGCATTAATAATGTGGGAGGGAGTCACTGGGGCATTAAAAATGTGGGAGGGTGTCACTGGGGTATTAACAATGTGGGAGGGGTGTCACTGGGGCATTAATAATGTGGGAGGGTGTCACTGGGGCATTAATAATTTTGGAGGGGTGTCACTGGGGCATTAATAATGTGGGAGGGTGTCACTGGGGCATTAATAATATGGGAGGGGGGAGTCATTGGGGCATTAATAATGTGGGAGGGAGTCACTGGGGCATTAACAATGTGGGAGGTTGTCACTGGGGTATTAACAATGTGGGCGGGGTGTCACTGGGGCATTAATAATGGGGGAGGGTGTCACTGGGGCATTAATAATATGGGAGGGGGTAGTCACTGGGGCATTAACAATGTGGGAGTGGTGTCACTGGGGCATTAATAATGTGGGAAGGGTGTCTCTGGGGCATTAATAATATGGGAGGGAGTCACTGGGGCATTAATAATGTTGGGGGGTCACTGGGGCATTAACAGTGTGGGAGGGGTGTCACTGGGGCATTAATAATGTGGAAGGGGGTCACTGGGTAATTAACAATGTGGGAGGGGGGTCACTGGGGCATTAACAATGTGGGAGTGTGTCACTGGGGCATTAATAATGTGGGACAGTGTCACTGGGGCATTAACAATGTGGGTGGGTGTCACTGGGGTTTTAACAATGTGGGAGGGGTGTCACTGGGACATTAACAATGTGGGAGGGTGTCACTGGAGCATTAATAATGTGGGAGGGGTGTCAGTGGGGCATTAACAATGTGGGAGGTTTCACTGGGGTATTACCAATGTGGGAGGGGTGTCACTGGGGCATTAACAATGTGGGAGGGTGTCACTGGGGTATGAACAATGTGGGAAGGGTGTCACTGTGGCATTAATGTGCGAGGGGTGTTACTGGGGCATTAACAATGTGGGAGGGTGTCACTGGGGTACTAACAATCTGGGAGGGGTGTCACTGGGGCATTAATAATGTGGGAGGGCGTCACTGGTGCATTAATAATATGGGAGGGATATCACTGGGGCATTAACAATGTGGGAGGGAGTCACAGGGGCATTAATAATATGGGAGGGGGAGTAATTTGGGCATTAATAATGTGGGAGGGAGTCACTGGGGCATTAACAATGTGGGAGGGTTTCACTGGGGTATTAACAATGTGGGAGGTTTGACTGGGATATTACCAATGTGGGAGGGGTGTCACTGGGGCATTAACAATGTGGGAGGGTGTCACTGGGGTATGAACAATGTGGGAAGGGTGTCACTGTGGCATTGATGTGCGAGGGGTGTTACTGGGGCATTAACAATGTGGGAGGGTGTCACTGGGGTACTAACAATCTGGGAGGGGTGTCACTGGGGCATTAATAATGTGGGAGGGCGTCACTGGTGCATTAATAATATGGGAGGGATGTCACTGGGGCATTAACAATGTGGGAGGGAGTCACAGGGGCATTAATAATATGGGAGGGGGAGTAATTTGGGCATTAATAATGTGGGAGGGAGTCACTGGGGCATTAACAATGTGGGAGGGTGTCACTGGGGTATTAACAATGTGGGAGGGGTGTCACTGGGGCATTAATAATGTGGGAGGGTGTCACTGGGGCATTAATAATTTTGGAGGGGTGTCACTGGGGCATTAATAATGTGGGAGGGTGTCACTGGGGCATTAATAATATGGGAGGGGGGAGTCATTGGGGCATTAATAATGTGGGAGGGAGTCACTGGGGCATTAACAATGTGGGAGGTTGTCACTGGGGTATTAACAATGTGGGCGGGGTGTCACTGGGGCATTAATAATGGGGGAGGGTGTCACTGGGGCATTAATAATATGGGAGGGGGTAGTCACTGGGGCATTAACAATGTGGGAGTGGTGTCACTGGGGCATTAATAATGTGGGAAGGGTGTCTCTGGGGCATTAATAATATGGGAGGGAGTCACTGGGGCATTAATAATGTTGGGGGGTCACTGGGGCATTAACAGTGTGGGAGGGGTGTCACTGGGGCATTAATAATGTGGAAGGGGGTCACTGGGTAATTAACAATGTGGGAGGGGGGTCACTGGGGCATTAACAATGTGGGAGGGTGTCACTGGGGCATTAATAATGTGGGAGGGGTGTCACTGGGGCATTAACAATTTGGGAGGGTTTCACTGGGGTATTAACAATGTGGGAGGGGTGTCACTGGGGCATTAATAATGTGGGAGGGAGTCACTGGGGCATTAACAATGTGGGAGGGTGTCACTGGGGTATGAACAATGTGGGAGGGGTGTCACTGTGGCATTAATGTGCGAGGGGTGTTACTGGGGCATTAACAATGTGGGAGGGTATCACTGGGGCATTAACAATGTGGGAGGGTGTCATTGGGGTACTAACAATCTTGGAGGGGTGTCACTGGTGCATTAATAATATAGGAGGGGGTGTCACTGGGGCATTAATAATGTGGGCGGGTGTCACCGGGGCATTACCAATGTGGGAGGGGTGTCACTGGGGCATTAATAATGTGGGAGGGTGTCACTGGGGCATTAACAATGTAGGAGGGTGTGTCACTGGGGCATTAATAATGTGGGAGGGGGGTCACTGGGGCATTAACAATGTGGGAGGGGGTGTCACTGGGGCATTAATAATGTGGGAGAGTGTCAGTGGGGCATTAACAATGTAGGAGGGGGTGTGACTGGGGCATTAATAATGTGGGAGGGGCGGTCGCTGGGGCATTAACGTTGTGGGAGGGGGTGTCACTGGGGCATTATTAATGTGGGAGGGTGTCACTGGGACATTAACAGTGTGGGAGGGGGTGTCACTGGGGCATGAATAATATGGGAGGGTGTCACCGGGGCATTAACAATGTGGGAGGAGTGTCACTGGGGCATTAACAATGTGGGAGGGTGTCACTGGGGCATTAACAATATAGGAAGGAGAGTCACTGGGGCATTAACAATGTGGGAGGGTGTCACGGGCATTAATAATATGGGAGGGGGTGTCACTGGGGCATTAACAATGTGGGAGGGGTGTCACTGGGGCATTAATAATATGGGAGGGTGTCACAGGGGCATTAATAATATGGGAGAGGTGTCACTGGGGCATTAATAATGTGGGAGGGTGTCACTGCACTATTAATAATATGGGAGGAGGGAGTCATTGGGGCATTAATAATGTGGGAGGGAGTTACTGGGGCATTAACAATGCGGGTGGGTGTCACTGGGATATTAACAATGTGGGAGGGGGGTCACTGGGGCATTAACAATGTGGGTGGGTGTCACTAGGGTAATAACAATGTGGGAGGGAGGTCACTGGGGCATTAAAAATGTGGGAGGGGGGTCACTGGGGCGTTAACAATTTGGGAGGGTGTCACTGGGGCATTAATAATGTGGGACAGTGTCACTGGGGCATTAACAATGTGGGAGGGTGTCACTGGGGCATTAATAATGTGGGGGGTCACTGGGGCATGAACAATGTGGGTGGGTGTCACTGGGGTTTTAACAATGTGGGGGGTGTCACTGGGACATGAACAATGTGGGAGGGTGTCACTGGGGCATTAATAATGTGGGAGGGGTGTCACTGGGGCATTAACAATGTGGGAGGTTTCACTGGGGTATTACCAATGTGGGAGGGGTGTCACTGGGGCATTAACAATGTGGGAGGGTGTCACTGGGGTATGAACAATGTGGGAAGGGTGTCACTGTGGCATTAATGTGCGAGGGGTCTTACTGGGGCATTAACAATGTGGGAGGGTGTCACTGGGGTACTAACAATCCGGGAGAGGTGTCACTGGGGCATTAATAATGTGGGAGGGCGTCACTGGTGCATTAATAATATGGGAGGGATGTAACTGGGGCATTAACAATGTGGGAGGGAGTCACTGGGGCATTAATAATATGGGAGGGGGTGTAATTTGGGCATTAATAATGTGGGAGGGAGTCACTGGGGCATTAACAATGTGGGAGGGTGTCACTGGGGTATTAACAATGTGGGAGGGGTGTCACTGGGGCATTAATAATGTGGGAGGGTGTCACTGGGGCATTAATAATATTGGAGGGGTGTCACTGGGGCATTAATAATGTGGGAGGGTGTCACTGGGGCATTAATAATATGGGAGGGGGGGTCATTGGGGCATTAATAATGTGGGAGGGAGTCACTGGGGCATTAACAATGTGGGAGGTTGTCACTGGGGTATTAACAATGTGGGCGGGGTGTCACTGGGGCATTAATAATGTGGGAGGGTGTCACTGGGGCATTAATAATATGGGAGGGGGTAGTCACTGGGGCATTAACAATGTGGGAGTGGTGTCACTGGGGCATTAATAATGTGGGAAGGGTGTCTCTGGGGCATTAATAATATGGGAGGGAGCCATTGGGGCATTAATAATGTTGGGGGGTCACTGGGGCATTAACAGTGTGGGAGGGGTGTCACTGGGGCATTAATAATGTGGGAGGGGGTCACTGGGAAATTAACAATGTGGGAGGGGGGTCACTGGTGCATTAACAATGTGGAGGGTGTCACTGGGGCATTAATAATGAGGGAGGGGTGGTCACCGGAGCATTAATAATGTGGGAGGGATGTCACAGGTGCATTAATAATGTGGGAGGGGTGTCACTGGGGCATTAATAATGTCGGAGGGTATCACTGGGGCATTCGTTCTGTGGGAGGGTGTCACTGGGGCATTAACAATGTGGGAGGGGTGTCACTGGAGCATTAATAATGTGGGAGGGTGTCACTGGGGCATTAATAATATGGGAGAGGTGTCACTGGGGCATTAATAATGTGGGAGGGTGTCACTGGGGCATTAATAATATGGGAGGGGGGAGTCATTGGGGCATTAATAATGTGGGAGGGAGTCACTGGGGCATAAACAATGTGGGAGTGGTGTCACTGGGGCATTAATAATATGGGAGGGGGGAGTCATTGGGGCATTAACAATGTGGGAGGTGTGTTACTCGGGCATTAATAATGTGGGAGAGAGTCACTGTGGCATTAATAATGTGGGGGGTGTCACTGGGGCGTTAACAATGTGAGAGGGGTGTCACTGGGGCATTAATAATGTGGGAGGGGGGTCACTGGGGCATTAACAATGTGGGAGGGTGTCACTGGGGCATTAATAATGTGTGAGGGGGGATCACCGGAGCATAAATAATGTGGGAGTGGTGTCACAGGTGCCTTGATAATGTGGGAGGGGTGTCACTGGGGCATTAATAATGTGGGAGGGTATCACTGGGGCATTAATAATGTGGGAGGGTGTCACTGGGGCATTAACAATGTGGGAGGGTGTCACTGGGGCATTAACAATGTGGGAGGGGTGTCACTGGCGTATTAATACTGTGGGAGGGTGTCACTGGGGCATTAATAATGTGGGAGGGTGTCACTGGAGCATTAACAATGTGGGAGTGGTGTCACTGGGGCATTAATAATGTGGGAAGGGTGTCACTCGTGCATTAATAATATGGGAGGGGGCGTCATTGGGGCATTAATAATGTGGGAAGGAGTCACTGAGGCATTCATAATGTGGGGGGGTCACTGGGGCATTAACTATGTGGGAGGGGTGTCACTCGGGCATTAATAATGTGGGAGGGGGGTCACTGGGGCATTAATAATACGGGAGGGTGTCACTAGGCATTAACAATGTGGGAGGGGTGTCACTGGGGCATTAATAATGTGGGAGGGTGTCACTGTGGCATTAATAATGTGGAAGGGGTGTCACTGGGGCATGAACAAGGTGGGAGGGTGTCACTGTGGCATTAATAATATGGGAGCGGTGTCACTGGGGCATTAATAATGTGGGAGGGTGTCACTGGGGCATTAACAATGTGGGAGGGGTGTCACTGGCGTATTAATAATGTGGGAGGGTGTCACTGGGGCATTAATAATGTGGGAGGCTGTCACTGGAGCATTAGAAATGTGGGAGGGGTGTCACTTGGGCATTAACAATGTGGGAGTGGTGTCACTGGGGCATTAATAATGTGGGAAGGGTGTCACTCGTGCATTAATAATATGGGAGGGGGCGTCATTGGGGGATTAATAATGTGGGAGGGAGTCACTGGGGCATTCATAACATGGGGCGGTCACTGGGGCATTAACTATGTGGGAGGGGTGTCACTCGGGCATTAATAATGTGGGAGGGGGGTCACTGGGGCAATAATAATATGGGAGGGTGTCACTGGGGCATTAATAATGTGGGGGGTGTCACTGGGGCATTAATAATGTGGGAGGGTGTCACTGCGGCATTAATAATGTGGAAGGGATGTCACTGGGGCATGAACAAGGTGGGAGGGTGTCACTGGGGCATTAATTATATGGGAGGGGTGTCACTGGGGCATTAATAATGTGGGAGGGTGTCACTGCGGCATTAATAATGTGGAAGGGGTGTCACTGGGGCATGAACAAGGTGGGAGGATGTCACTGGGGCATTAATAATATGGGAGCGGTGTCACTGGGGCATTAATAATGTGGGAGGGTGTCACTGGGGCATTAATAATATGGGAGGGGGGAGTCATTGGGGCATTAACAATGTGGGAGGGAGTCACTGGGACATGAACAATGTGTGAGGGGTGTCACTGTGGTATTAACAATGTGGGAGGGGTGTCACTGGGGCATTAATAACATGGGAGGGGGTAGTCATTGGGGAATTAATAATGTGGGAGGGGTGTCACTGGGGCATTAACAATGTGGGAATGGTGTCACTGGGGCATTAATAATGTGGGAAGGGTGTCACTGGGGCATTAATAATATGGGAGGGGGTGTCATTGGGGCGTTAATAATGTGGGAGGAAGTCACTGGGGCATTAACAATGTGGGAGGGGTGTCACTGGGATATTAATAATGTAGGAGGGAGTCACTGGGGCATTAACTATGTGGGAGGGGTGTCACTGGGATATTAATAATGTGGGAGGGTGTCACTGGGGCATTAACTATGTGGGAGGGGTGTCACTCGGGCATTAATAATGTGGGAGGGGGTCACTGGGGCATTAACAATGTGGTAGGGTGTCACTGGGGCATTAATATTGTGGGAGGGGGGTCACTGGGGTATTAACAATGTGGGAGGGTGTCACTGGGGCATTAGTAATGTGGGAGGGAGTCACCGGGGCATTAACAATGTGGGAGGGGTGTCACCGGGGCATTAACAATGTGGGAGAGTGTCACTGGGGCATTAATAATGTGTGAGGGGTGTCACTGGGGCATTAACAATGTGGGAGATGGTGTAACTGGGGCATTAATAATGTGGGAGGGGTGTCACTGGGGCATTAACAATGTGGGAGGGGGTGTAACTGGGGCATTAATAATGTGGGAGGGGTGTCACAGTGGCATTAATAATATGGGAGGGGTGTCACTGGGGCATTAATAATGTGGGAGGGTGTCACTGCGGCATTAATAATGTGGAAGGGATGTCATTGGGGCATGAACAAGGTGGGAGGGTGTCACTGGGGCATTAATTATATGGGAGGGGTGTCACTGGGGCATTAATAATGTGGGAGGGTGTCACTGCGGCATTAATAATGTGGAAGGGGTGTCACTGGGGCATGAACAAGGTGGGAGGATGTCACTGGGGCATTAATAATATGGGAGCGGTGTCACTGGGGCATTAATAATGTGGGAGGGTGTCACTGGGGCATTAATAATATGGGAGGGGGGAGTCATTGGGGCATTAACAATGTGGGAGGGAGTCACTGGGACATTAACAATGTGTGAGGGGTGTCACTGTGGTATTAACAATGTGGGAGGGGTGTCACTGGGGCATTAATAACATGGGAGGGGGTAGTCATTGGGGAATTAATAATGTGGGAGGGGTGTCACTGGGGCATTAACAATGTGGGAATGGTGTCACTGGGGCATTAATAATGTGGGAAGGGTGTCACTGGGGCATTAATAATATGGGAGGGGGTGTCATTGGGGCGTTAATAATGTGGGAGGAAGTCACTGGGGCATTAACAATGTGGGAGGGGTGTCACTGGGATATTAATAATGTAGGAGGGAGTCACTGGGGCATTAACTATGTGGGAGGGGTGTCACTGGGATATTAATAATGTGGGAGGGTGTCACTGGGGCATTAACTATGTGGGAGGGGTGTCACTCGGGCATTAATAATGTGGGAGGGGGTCACTGGGGCATTAACAATGTGGTAGGGTGTCACTGGGGCATTAATATTGTGGGAGGGGGGTCACTGGGGTATTAACAATGTGGGAGGGTGTCACTGGGGCATTAGTAATGTGGGAGGGAGTCACCGGGGCATTAACAATGTGGGAGGGGTGTCACCGGGGCATTAACAATGTGGGAGAGTGTCACTGGGGCATTAATAATGTGTGAGGGGTGTCACTGGGGCATTAACAATGTGGGAGATGGTGTAACTGGGGCATTAATAATGTGGGAGGGGTGTCACTGGGGCATTAACAATGTGGGAGGGGGTGTAACTGGGGCATTAATAATGTGGGAGGGGTGTCACAGTGGCATTAATAATATGGGAGGGGTGTCACTGGGGCATTAATAATGTGGGAGGGTGTGACTGCACTAATAATAATATGGGAGAGGGGAGTCATTGGGGCATTAACAATATGGGAGGGGGTCACTGGGGCATTAACAATGTGGGTGGGTGTCACTGGCGTATTAACAATGTGGGAGGGGTGTCACTGGGGCATTAATAATGTGGGAGGGAGTTACTGGGGCATTAACAATGTGGGAGGGGTGTCACTGGGGCATTAACAATGTGGGAGGGTTTCACTGGGGTATTAACAATGTGGGAGGGGTGTCACTGGGGCATTTCTGTGCGAGGGGTGTTACTGGGGTATTAACAATGTGGGAGGGGCGTCACTGGGGCATTAACAATGTGGTAGGGGGTCACTGGGGCATTAACAATGTGGGCGGGGGGGTCACTGGGGCATTAATAATGTGGGAGGGTGTCACCGGGGCATTAACAATGTGGGAGGCAGTGTCCCTGGGGCATTAATAATGTGGGGGGGGGCGGTGTCACTGGGGCATTAATAATAAAGGAGGGGGTGTCACTGGAGCATTAACAGTATAGGAAGGGGAGTCACTGGGGCATTAACAATGTGGGAGGGTGTCACTGGGGCATTAACAATGTGGGAGGGTGTCACTGGGGCATTAACAATGTTGGAGGGGTGTCACTGGGGCATTAATATATGGGAGGGTGTCACTGGGGCATTAACAATGTGGTAGGGGGGTCACTGGGGCATTAACAATGTGGTAGGGGGTCACTGGTCATTAACAATGTGGGAGGGGGGTCACTGGGGCATTAACAATTTGGGAGGGTGTCACTGGGGCATTAATAATGTGGGAGAGTGTTACTGGGGCATTAACAATGTGGGAGAGTGTCACTGGGGCATTAACAATGTGGGAGGGTGTCACTGGGGCATTAATAATGTGGGAGGAGTGTCACTGGGGCATTAATAATGTGGGAGGGGTGTCACTGGGGCATTAACAATGTGGAAGGGGGTGTAACTGGGGCATTAATAATGTGGGAGGGGTGTCACTGGGGCAGTAATAATGTGGGAGGGGTGTCACTGGGGCATTAACAATGTGGGAGGGGGTGTAACTGGGGCATTAATAATGTGGGAGGGGTGTCACTGGGGCATTAATAATGTGGAAGGGGTGTCACTGGGGCATGAACAAGGTGGGAGGGTGTCACTGGGGCATTAATAATATGGGAGCGGTGTCACTGGGGCATTAATAATGTGGGAGGGTGTCACTGGGGCATTAACAATGTGGGAGGGGTGTCACTGGCGTATTAATAATGTGGGAGGGTGTCACTCGGGTATGAACAATGTGGGAGGGGTGTCACTGGGGCATTAATGTGCGAGGGGTGTTACTGGGGTATTAACAATGTGGGAGGGGGTCATTGGGGCATTCACAATGTGGTAGGGGCTCACTGGGGCATTAACAATGTGGGCGGGTGGGTCCCTGGGGCATTAATAATGTGGGAGGGTGTCACCGGGGCATTAACAATGTGGGAGGGGGTGTCCCTGGGGCATTTGTAATGTGGGGGGGCGGTGTCACTGGGGCATTAATAATATAGGAGGGGGTGTCACTGGAGCATTAACAGTATAGGAAGGGGAGTCACTGGGGCATTAACAATGTGGGAGGGTGTCACTGGGGCATTAACAATGTGGGAGGGTGTCACTGGGGCATTAACAATGTGGGAGGGGTGTCACTGGGGCATTAATATATGGGAGGGTGTCACTGGGGCATTAACAATGTGGGAGGGGGGTCACTGGGGCATTAACAATGTGGTAGGGGGTCACTGGGGCATTAACAATGTGGGAGGGCGGTCACTGGGGCATTAACAATTTGGGAGGGTGTCACTGGGGCATTAATAATGTGGGAGGGTGTCACTGGGGCATTAACAATGTGGGAGGGTGTCACTGGGGCATTAATAATGTGGGAGGAGTGTCACTGGGGCATTAATAATGTGGGAGGGGTGTCATTGGGGCATTAACAATATGGGAGGGGGTGTAACTGGGGCATTAATAATGTGGGAGGAGTTTCACTGGGGCCTTAATAATGTGGGAGGGGTGTCACTGGGGCATTAACAATGTGGGAGGGGGTGTAACTGGGGCATTAAAATGTGGGAGGGGTGTCACTGGGGCATTAATAATGTGGGAGGGTGTCACTGGGGCATGAACAAGGTGGGAGGGTGTCACTGGGGCATTAATAATATGGGAGCGGTGTCACTGGGGCATTAATAATGTGGGAGGGTGTCACTGGGGCATTAACAATGTGGGAGGGGTGTCACTGGCGTATTAATAATGTGGGAGGGTGTCACTGGGGCATTAATACTGTGGGAGGCTGTCACTGGAGCATTAACAATGTGGGAGGGGTGTCACTTGGGCATTAACAATGTGGGAGTGGTGTCACTGGGGCATTAATAATGTGGGAAGGGTGTCAATCGTGCATTAATAATATGGGACGGGGCGTCATTGGGGGATTAATAATGTGGGAGGGGGTCACTGGGGCATTCATAACGTGGGGCGGTCACTGGGGCATTAACTATGTGGGAGGGGTGTCACTCGGGCATTAATAATGTGGGAGGGGGGTCACTGGGGCAATAATAATATGGGAGGGTGTCACTGGGGCATTAATAATGTGGGGGGTGTCACTGGGGCATTAATAATGTGGGAGGGTGTCACTGCGGCATTAATAATGTTGAAGGGGTGTCACTGGGGCATGAACAAGGTGGGAGGGTGTCACTGGGGCATTAATAATATGGGAGGGGTGTCACTGGGGCATTAATAATGTGGGAGGGTGTCACTGCGGCATTAATAATGTGGAAGGGGTGTCACTGGGGCATGAACAAGGTGGGAGGGTGTCACTGGGGCATTAATAATATTGGGGCGGTGTCACTGGGGCATTAATAATGTGGGAGGGTGTCACTGGGGCATTAATAATATGGGAGGGGGGAGTCATTGGGGCATTAACAATGTGGGAGGGAGTCACTGGGACATTAACAATATGTGTGGGGTGTCACTGTGGTATTAACAATGTGGGAGGGGTGTCACTGGGGCATTAATAACATGGGAGGGGGTAGTCATTGGGGAATTAATAATGTGGGAGGGGTGTCACTGGGGCATTAACAATGTGGGAATGGTGTCACTGGGGCATTAATAATGTGGGAAGGGTGTCACTGGGGCATTAATAATATGGGAGGGGGTGTCATTGGGGCATTAATAATGTGGGAGGGAGTCACTGGGGCATTAACAATGTGGGAGGGGTGTCACTGGGATATTAATAATGTAGGAGGGAGTCACTGGGGCATTAACTATGTGGGAGGGGTGTCACTGGGATATTAATAATGTGGGAGGGTGTCACTGGGGCATTAACTATGTAGGAGGGGTGTCACTCGGGCATTAATAATGTGGGAGGGGGTCACTGGGGCATTAACAATGTGGTAGGGTGTCACTGGGGCATTAATATTGTGGGAGGTGGGTCACTGGGGTATTAACAATGTGGGAGGGTGTCACTGGGGCATTAATAATGTGGGAGGGAGTCACCGGGGCATTAACAATGTGGAAGGGGTGTCACCGGGGCATTAACAATGTGGGAGAGTGTCACTGGGGCAATAACAATGTGGGAGGGGTGTCACTGGGGCATTAATAATGTGGGAGGGGTGTCACTGGGGCATTAACAACGTGGGAGGGGGTGTAACTGGGGCATTAATATTGTGGGAGGGGTGTCACAGTGGCATTAATAAAATGGGAGGGATGTCACTGGGGCATTAATAATGTGGGAGGGTGTGACTGCACTATTAATAATATGAGAGGGGGGAGTCATTGGGGCATTAATAATGTGGGAGGGAGTTATTGGGGCATTAACAATGTGGGTGGGTGTCACTGGGGTATTAACAATATGGGAGGGGGTCACTGGGGCATTAACAATGTGGGTGGGTGTCACTGGGGTATTAACAATGTGGGAGGGGTGTCACTGGGGCATTAATAATGTGGGAGGGAGTTACTGGGGCATTAAAAATGTGGGAGGGGTGTCACTGGGGCATTAACAATGTGGGAGGGTTTCACTGGGGTATTAACAATGTGGGATGGGTGTCACTGGGGCATTAATAATGTGGGAGGGAGTTACTGGGGCATTAACATTGTGGGAGGGTGTCACTGGGGTATGAACAATGTGAGAGGGGTGTCACTGGGGCATTAATGTGCGAGGGGTGTTACTGGGGTATTAACAATGTGGGAGGGGTGTCACTGGGGCATTAACAATGTGGTAGGGGGTCACTGGGGCATTAACAATGTGGGCGGGGGGGTCACTGGGGCATTTATAATGTGGGAGGGTGTCACCGGGGCATTAACAATGTGGGAGGGGGTGTCCCTGGGGCATTAATAATGTGGGGGGGCGGTGTCACTGGGGCATTAATAATATAGGAGGGGGTGTCACTGGAGCATTAACAGTATAGGAAGGGGAGTCACTGGGGCATTAACAATGTGGGAGGGTGTCACTGGGGCATTAACAATGTGGGAGGGGTGTCACTGGGGCATTAATATATGGGAGGGTGTCACTGGGGCATTAACAATGTGGGATGGGGGTCACTTGGGCATTAACAATGTGGTAGGGGGTCACTGGGGCATTAACAATGTGGGAGGGGGGTCACTGGGGCATTAACAATTTGGGAGGGTGTCACTGGGGCATTAATAATGTGGGAGGGTGTCACTGGGGCATTAATAATGTGGGAGGAGTGTCACTGGGGCATTAATAATGTGGGAGGGGTGTCACTGGGGCATTAACAATGTGGGAGGGGTGTCACTGGCGTATTAATAATGTGGGAGGGTGTTACTGGGGCATTAACAATGTGGGTGGGTGTCACTGGGGTATTAACAATATGGGAGGGGGTCACTGGGGCATTAACAATGTGGGTGGGTGTCACTGGGGTATTAACAATGTGGGAGGGGTGTCACCTGGGCATTAATAATGTGGGAGGGAGTTACTGGGGCATTAAAAATGTGGGAGGGGTTTCACTGGGGCATTAACAATGTGGGAGGGTTTCACTGGTGTATTAACAATGTGGGATGGGTGTCACTGGGGCATTAATAATGTGGGAGGGAGTTACTGGGGCATTAACATTGTGGGAGGGTGTCACTGGGGTATGAACAATGTGGGAGGGGTGCCACTGGGGCATTAATGTGCGAGGGGTGTTACTGGGGTATTAACAATGTGGGAGGGGGGGTCACTGGGGCATTAACAATGTGGTAGGGGGTCACTGGGGCATTAACAATGTGGGCGGGGGGGTCACTGGGGCATTTATAATGTGGGAGGGTGTCACCGGGGCATTAACAATGTGGGAGGGGGTGTCCCTGGGGCATTAATAATGTGGGGGTGGGGGCGGTGTCACTGGGGCATTAATAATATAGGAGGGGGTGTCACTGGAGCATTAACAGTATAGGAAGGGGAGTCACTGGGGCATTAACAATGTGGGAGGGTGTCACTGGGGCATTAACAATGTGGGAGGGGTGTCACTGGGGCATTAATATATGGGAGGGTGTCACTGGGGCATTAACAATGTGGGATGGGGGTCACTTGGGCATTAACAATGTGGTAGGGGGTCACTGGGGCATTAACAATGTGGGAGGGGTGTCACTGGGGCATTAACAATTTGGGAGGGTGTCACTGGGGCATTAATAATGTGGGAGGGTGTCACTGGGGCATTAATAATGTGGGAGGAGTGTCACTGGGGCATTAATAATGTGGGAGGGGTGTCACTGGGGCATTAACAATGTGGGAGGGGTGTCACTGGCGTATTAATAATGTGGGAGGGTGTCACTGGGGCATTAACAATGTGGGAGGGTGTCACTGGGGCATTAATAATGTGGGAGGAGTGTCACTGGGGCATTAATAATGTGGGAGGGGTGTCACTGGGGCATTAACAATGTGGGAGGGGTGTCACTGGCGTATTAATAATGTGGGAGGGTGTTACTGGGGCATTAACAATGTGGGAGGGTGTCACTGGAGCATTAACAATGTGGGAGGGGTGTCACTTGGGCATTAACAATGTGGGAGGGTTTCACTGGGGTATTAACAATGTGGGATGGGTGTCACTGGGGCATTAATAATGTGGGAGGGAGTTACTGGGGCATTAACATTGTGGGAGGGTGTCACTGGGGTATGAACAATGTGGGAGGGGTGTCACTGGGGCATTAATGTGCGAGGGGTGTTACTGGGGTATTAACAATGTGGGAGGGGGGTCACTGGGGCATTAACAATGTGGGCGGGGGGGTCACTGGGGCATTTATAATGTGGGAGGGTGTCACCGGGGCATTAACAATGTGGGAGGGGGTGTCCCTGGGGCATTAATAATGTGGGGGGGGGGGCGGTGTCACTGGGGCATTAATAATATAGGAGGGGGTGTCACTGGAGCATTAACAGTATAGGAAGGGGAGTCACTGGGGCATTAACAATGTGGGAGGGTGTCACTGGGGCATTAACAATGTGGGAGGGGTGTCACTGGGGCATGAACAATGTGGGAGGGGTGTCACTGGCGTATTAATAATGTGGGATGGTGTCACTGGGGCATTAATAATGTGGGAGGGTGTCACTGGAGCATTAACAATGTGGGAGGGGTGTCACTTGGGCATTAACAATGTGGGAGTGGTGTCACTGGGGCATTAATAATGTGGGAAGGGTGTCACTCGTGCATTAATAATATGGGAGGGGGCGTCATTGGGGCATTAATAATGTGGGAGGGAGTCACTGAGGCATTCATAACGTGGGGGGGTCACTGGGGCATTAACTATGTGGGAGGGGTGTCACTCGGGCATTAATAATGTGGGAGGGGGGTCACTGGGGCATTAATAATATGGGAGGGTGTCACTAGGCATTAACAATGTGGGAGGGGTGTCACTGGGGCATTAATAATGTGGGAGGGTGTCACTGCGGCATTAATAATGTGGAAGGGGTGTCACTGGGGCATGAACAAGGTGGGAGGGTGTCACTGGGGCATTAATAATATGGGAGGGGTGTCACTGGGGCATTAATAATGTGGGAGGGTGTCACTGCGGCATTAATAATGTGGAAGAGGTGTCACTGGGGCATGAACAAGGTGGGAGGGTGTCACTGGGGCATTAATTATATGGGAGCGGTGTCACTGGGGCATTAATAATGTGGGAGGGTGTCACTGGGGCATTAATAATATGGGAGGGGGGAGTCATTGGGGCATTAACAATATGGGAGGGGGTCACTGGGGCATTAACAATGTGGGTGGGTGTCACTGGGGTATTAACAATGTGGGAGGGGTGTCACTGGGGCATTAATAATGTGGGAGGGTGTCACTGGGGCATTAATAATGTGGGAGGAGTGTCACTGGGGCATTAATAATGTGGGAGGGGTGTCACTGGGGCATTAACAATGTGGGAGGGGTGTCACTGGCGTATTAATAATGTGGGAGGGTGTCACTGGGGCATTAATAATGTGGGAGGGTGTCACTGGAGCATTAACAATGTGGGAGGGGTGTCACTTGGGCATTAACAATGTGGGAGTGGTGTCACTGGGGCATTAATAATGTGGGAAGGGTGTCACTCGTGCATTAATAATATGGGAGGGGGCGTCATTGGGGCATTAATAATGTGGGAGGGTGTCACTGCGGCATTAATAATGTGGGAGGAGTGTCACTGGGGCATTAATAATGTGGGAGGGGTGTCACTGGGGCATTAACAATGTGGGAGGGGTGTCACTGGCGTATTAATAATTTGGGAGGGTGTTACTGGGGCATTAACAATGTGGGTGGGTGTCACTCGGGTATTAACAATATGGGAGGGGGTCACTGGGGCATTAACAATGTGGGTGGGTGTCACTGGGGTATTAACAATGTGGGAGGGGTGTCACTGGGGCATTAATAATGTGGGAGGGAGTTACTGGGGCATTAAAAATGTGGGAGGGGTGTCACTGGGGCATTAACAATGTGGGAGGGTTTCACTGGGGTATTAACAATGTGGGATGGGTGTCACTGGGGCATTAATAATGTGGGAGGGACTTACTGGGGCATTAACATTGTGGGAGGGTGTCACTGGGGTATGAACAATGTGGGAGGGGTGTCACTGGGGCATTAATGTGCGAGGGGTGTTACTGGGGTATTAACAATGTGGGAGGGGTGTCTCTGGGGCATTAACAATGTGGTAGGGGGTCACTGGGGCATTAACAATGTGGGCGGGTGGGTCACTGGGGCATTTATAATGTGGGAGGGTGTCACCGGGGCATTAACAATGTGGGAGGGGGTGTCCCTGGGGCATTAATAATGTGGGGGGGGGCGGTGTCACTGGGGCATTAATAAGATAGGAGGGGGTGTCACTGGAGCATTAACAGTATAGGAAGGGGAGTCACTGGGACATTAACAATGTGGGAGGGTGTCACTGGGGCATTAACAATGTGGGAGGGGTGTCACTGGGGCATTAATATATGGGAGGGTGTCACTGGGGCATTAACAATGTGGGATGGGGGTCACTTGGGCTTTAACAATGTGGTAGGGGGTCACTGGGGCATTAACAATGTGGGAGGGGGGTCACTGGGGCATTAACAATTTGGGAGGGTGTCACTGGGGCATTAATAATGTGGGAGGAGTGTCACTGGGGCATTAATAATGTGGGAGGGGTGTCATGGGGCATTAACAATGTGGGAGGGGTGTCACTGGCGTATTAATAATGTGGGAGGGTGTCACTGGGGCATTAACAATGTGGGAGGGTGTCACTGGGGCATTAATAATGTGGGAGGAGTGTCACTGGGGCATTAATAATGTGGGAGGGGTGTCACTGGGGCATGAACAATGTGGGAGGGGTGTCACTGGCGTATTAATAATGTGGGAGGGTGTCACTGGGGCATTAATAATGTGGGAGGGTGTCACTGGAGCATTAACAATGTGGGAGGGGTGTCACTTGGGCATTAACAATGTGGGAGTGGTGTCACTGGGGCATTAATAATGTGGGAAGGGTGTCACTCGTGCATTAATAATATGGGAGGGGG
Organism: Chiloscyllium plagiosum; assembly: GCF_037043375.1. Lineage (NCBI taxonomy): Eukaryota > Metazoa > Chordata > Chondrichthyes > Orectolobiformes > Hemiscylliidae > Chiloscyllium > Chiloscyllium plagiosum. Next base: position 153,955,726 of record NW_028270140.1, read on the forward strand.
CGTCATTGGGGCATTAATAATGTGGGAGGGAGTCACTGAGGCATTCATAACGTGGGGGGGTCACTGGGGCATTAACTATGTGGGAGGGGTGTCACTCGGACATTAATAATGTGGGAGGGGGGTCACTGGGGCATTAATAAAATGGGAGGGTGTCACTAGGCATTAACAATGTGGGAGGGGTGTCACTGGGGCATTAATAATGTGGGAGGGTGTCACTGCGGCATTAATAATGTGGAAGGGGTGTCACTGGGGCATGAACAAGGTGGGAGGGTGTCACTGGGGCATTAATAATATGGGAGGGGTGTCACTGGGGCATTAATAATGTGGGAGGGTGTCACTGCGGCATTAATAATGTGGAAGAGGTGTCACTGGGGCATGAACAAGGTGGGAGGGTGTCACTGGGGCATTAATAATATGGGAGCGGTGTCACTGGGGCATTAATAATGTGGGAGGGTGTCACTGGGGCATTAATAATATGGGAGGGGGAGTCATTGGGGCATTAACAATATGGGAGGGGGTCACTGGGGCATTAACAATGTGGGTGGGTGTCACTGGGGTATTAACAATGTGGGAGGGGTGTCACTGGGGCATTAATAATGTGGGAGGGAGTTACTGGGGCATTAATAATGTGGGAGGGTGTCACTGCGGCATTAATAATGTGGAAGGGGTGTCACTGGGGCATGAACAAGGTGGGAGGGTGTCACTGGGGCATTAATAATGTGGGAGGGTGTCACTGCGGCATTAATAATGTGGAAGAGGTGTCACTGGGGCATGAACAAGGTGGGAGGGTTTCACTGGGGCATTAATTATATGGGAGCGGTGTCACTGGGGCATTAATAATGTGGGAGGGTGTCACTGGGGCATTAATAATATGGGAGGGGGGAGTCATTGGGGCATTAACAATATGGGAGGGGGTCACTGGGGCATTAACAATGTGGGTGGGTGTCACTGGGGTATTAACAATGTGGGAGGGGTGTCACTGGGGCATTAATAATGTGGGAGGGTGTCACTGTGGCATTAATAATGTGGGAGGAGTGTCACTGGGGCATTAATAATGTGGGAGGGGTGTCACTGGGGCATTAACAATGTGGGAGGGGTGTCACTGGCGTATTAATAGTGTGGGAGGGTGTCACTGGGGCATTAATAATGTGGGAGGGTGTCACTGGAGCATTAACAATGTGGGAGGGGTGTCACTTGGGCATTAACAATGTGGGAGTGGTGTCACTGGGGCATTAATAATGTGGGAAGGGTGTCACTCGTGCATTAATAATATGGGAGGGGGCGTCATTGGGGCATTAATAATGTGGGAGGGTGTCACTGCGGCATTAATAATGTGGGAGGAGTGTCACTGGGGCATTAATAATGTGGGAGGGGTGTCACTGGGGCATTAACAATGTGGGAGGGGTGTCACTGGCGTATTAATAATGTGGGAGGGTGTCACTGGGGCATTAACAATGTGGGTGGGTGTCACTGGGGTATTAACAATATGGGAGGGGGTCACTGGGGCATTAACAATGTGGGTGGGTGTCACTGGGGTATTAACAATGTGGGAGGGGTGTCACTGGGGCATTAATAATGTTGGAGGGAGTTACTGGGGCATTAAAAATGTGGGAGGGGTGTCACTGGGGCATTAACAATGTGGGAGGGTTTCACTGGGGTATTAACAATGTGGGATGGGTGTCACTGGGGCATTAATAATGTGGGAGGGACTTACTGGGGCATTAACATTGTGGGAGGGTGTCACTGGGGTATGAACAATGTGGGAGGGGTGTCACTGGGGCATTAATGTGCGAGGGGTGTTACTGGGGTATTAACAATGTGGGAGGGGGGTCACTGGGGCATTAACAATGTGGTAGGGGGTCACTGGGGCATTAACAATGTGGGCGGGGGGGTCACTGGGGCATTTATAATGTGGGAGGGTGTCACCGGGGCATTAACAATGTGGGAGGGGGTGTCCCTGGGGCATTAATAATGTGGGGGGGCGGTGTCACTGGGGCATTAATAATAGAGGAGGGGGTGTCACTGGAGTATTAACAGTATAGGAAGGGGAGTCACTGGGGCATTAACAATGTAGGAGGGTGTCACTGGGGCATTAACAATGTGGGAGGGGTGTCACTGGGGCATTAATATATGGGAGGGTGTCACTGGGGCATTAACAATGTGGGATGGGGGTCACTTGGGCATTAACAATGTGGTAGGGGGTCACTGGGGCATTAACAATGTGGGAGGGGGGTCACTGGGGCATTAGCAATTTGGGAGGGTGTCACTGGGGCATTAATAATGTGGGAGGGTGTCACTGGGGCATTAATAATGTGGGAGGAGTGTCACTGGGGCATTAATAATGTGGGAGGGGTGTCACTGGGGCATTAACAATGTGGGAGGGGTGTCACTGGCGTATTAATAATGTGGGAGGGTGTCACTGGGGCATTAACAATGTGGGAGGGTGTCACTGGGGCATTAATAATGTGGGAGGAGTGTCACTGGGGCATTAATAATGTGGGAGGGGTGTCACTGGGGCATGAACAATGTGGGAGGGGTGTCACTGGCGTATTAATAATGTGGGAGGGTGTCACTGGGGCATTAATAATGTGGGAGGGTGTCACTGGAGCATTAACAATGTGGGAGGGGTGTCACTTGGGCATTAACAATGTGGGAGTGGTGTCACTGGGGCATTAATAATGTGGGAAGGGTGTCACTCGTGCATTAATAATATGGGAGGGGGCGTCATTGGGGCATTAATAATGTGGGAGGGAGTCACTGAGGCATTCATAACGTGGGGGGGTCACTGGGGCATTAACTATGTGGGAGGGGTGTCACTCGGGCATTAATAATATGGGAGGGGGGTCACTGGGGCATTAATAATATGGGAGGGTGTCACTAGGCATTAACAATGTGGGAGGGGTGTCATGGGGCATTAATAATGTGGGAGGGTGTCACTGCGGCATTAATAATGTGGAAGGGGTGTCACTGGGGCATGAACAAGGTGGGAGGGTGTCACTGGGGCATTAATAATATGGGAGGGGTGTCCACTGGGGCATTAATAATGTGGGAGGGTGTCACTGCGGCATTAATAATGTGGAAGAGGTGTCACTGGGGCATGAACAAGGTGGGAGGGTGTCACTGGGGCATTAATTATATGGGAGCGGTGTCACTGGGGCATTAATAATGTGGGAGGGTGTCACTGGGGCATTAATAATATGGGAGGGGGGAGTCATTGGGGCATTAACAATATGGGGGGGGTCACTGGGGCATTAACAATGTGGGAGGGGTGTCACTGGGGCATTAATAATGTGGGAGGGTGTCACTGGGGCATTAATAATGTGGGAGGAGTGTCACTGGGGCATTAATAATGTGAGAGGGGTGTCACTGGGGCATTAATAATGTGGGAGGGGTGTCACTGGCGTATTAATAATGTGGGAGGGTGTCACTGGGGCATTAATAATGTGGGAGGGTGTCACTGGAGCATTAACAATGTGGGAGGGGTGTCACTTGGGCATTAACAATGTGGGAGTGGTGTCACTGGGGCATTAATAATGTGGGAAGGGTGTCACTCGTGCATTAATAATATGGGAGGGGGCGTCATTGGGGCATTAATAATGTGGGAGGGTGTCACTGCGGCATTAATAATGTGGGAGGAGTGTCACTGGGGCATTAATAATGTGGGAGGGGTGTCACTGGGGCATTAACAATGTGGGAGGGGTGTCACTGGCGTATTAATAATGTGGGAGGGTGTCACTGGGGCATTAACAATGTGGGTGGGTGTCACTCGGGTATTAACAATATGGGAGGGGGTCACTGGGGCATTAACAATGTGGGTGGGTGTCACTGGGGTATTAACAATGTGGGAGGGGTGTCACTGGGACATTAATAATGTGGGAGGGAGTTACTGGGGCATTAAAAATGTGGGAGGGGTGTCACTGGGGCATTAACAATGTGGGAGGGTTTCACTGGGGTATTAACAATGTGGGATGGGTGTCACTGGGGCATTAATAATGTGGGAGGGACTTACTGGGGCATTAACATTGTGGGAGGGTGTCACTGGGGTATGAACAATGTGGGAGGGGTGTCACTGGGGCATTAATGTGCGAGGGGTGTTACTGGGGTATTAACAATGTGGGAGGGTGTCACTGGGGCATTAATAATGTGGGAGGGGTGTCACTGGGGCATTAATAATGTGGGAGGGTGTCACTGCGGCATTAATAATGTGGAAGGGGTGTCACTGGGGCATGAACAAGGTGGGAGGGTGTCACTGGGGCATTAATAATATGGGAGCGGTGTCACTGGGGCATTAATAATGTGGGAGAGTGTCACTGGGGCATTAACAATGTGGGAGGGGGTGTAACTGGGGCATTAATAATGTGGGAGGGGTGTCACTGGGGCATTAATAATGTGGGAGGGGTGTCTCTGGGGCATTAACAATGTGGGAGGGGGTGTAACCGGGGCATTAATAATGTGGGAGGGGTGTCACTGGGGCATTAATAATGTGGAAGGGGTGTCACTGGGGCATGAACAAGGTGGGAGGGTGTCACTGGGGCATTAATAATATGGGAGCGGTGTCACTGGGGCATTAATAATGTGGGAGGGTGTCACTGGGGCATTAACAATGTGGGAGGGGTGTCACTGGGGCATTAATGTGCGAGGGGTGTTACTTGGGTATTAACAATGTGGGAGGGGGGTCACTGGGGCATTAACAATGTGGTAGGGGGTCACTGGGGCATTAACAATGTGGGCGGGGGGGTCACTGGGGCATTAATAATGTGGGAGGGTGTCACCGGGGCATTAACAATGTGGGAGGGGGTGTCCCTGGGGCATTAATAATGTGGGGGGGCGGTGTCACTGGGGCATTAATAATATAGGAGGGGGTGTCACTGGGACATTAACAGTATAGGAAGGGGAGTCACTGGGGCATTAACAATGTGGGAGGGTGTCACTGGGGAATTAACAATGTGGGAGGGGTGTCACTGGGGCATTAATATATGGGAGGGTGTCACTGGGGCATTAACAATGTGGGAGGGGGATCACTGGGGCATTAACAATGTGGTAGGAGGTCACTGGGGCATTAACAATGTGGGAGGTGGGTCACTGGGGCATTAACAATTTGGGAGGGTGTCACTGGGGCATTAATAATGTGGGAGGGTGTCACTGGGGCATTAACAATGTGGGAGGGTGTCACTGGGGCATTAATAATGTGGGAGGAGTGCCACTGGGGCATTAATAATGTGGGAGGGGTGTCACTGGGGCATTAACAATGTGGGAGGGGTGTCACTGGGGCATTAATGTGCGAGGGGTGTTACTGGGGTATTAACAATGTGGGAGGGGGGTCACTGGGGCATTAACAATGTGGTAGGGAGTCACTGGGGCATTAACAATGTGGGCGGGGGGGTCACTGGGGCATTAATAATGTGGGAAGGTGTCACCGGGGCATTAACAATGTGGGAGGGAGTGTCCCTGGGGCATTAATAATGTGGGGGGGGCGGTGTCACTGTGGCATTAATAATATAGGAGGGGGTGTCACTGGAGCATTAACAGTATAGGAAGGGGAGTCACTGGGGCATTAACAATGTGGGAGGGTGTCACTGGGGCATTAACAATGTGGGAGGGGTGTCACTGGGGCATTAATATATGGGAGGGTGTCACTGGGGCATTAACAATGTGGGAGGGGGGTCACTGGGGCATTAACAATGTGGTAGGAGGTCACTGGGGCATTAACAATGTGGGAGGGAGGTCACTGGGGCATTAACAATGTGGGAGGAGTGTCACTGTTGCATTAATAATGTGGGAGGGGTGTCACTGGGGCATTAACAATGTGGGAGGGGTGTCACTGGGGTATTAATAATGTGGGAGGGTGTCACTGGAGCATTAACAATGTGGGAGGGGTGTCACTCGTGCATTAATAATATGGGAGGGGGCGTCATTGGGGCATTAATAATGTGGGAGGGAGTCACTAAGGCATTCATAACGTGCGGGGGTCACTGGGGCATTAACTATGTGGGAGCGGTGTCACTCGGGCATTAATAATGTGGGAGGGGGGTCACTGGGGCATTAATAATATGGGAGGGTGTCACTAGGCATTAACAATGTGGGAGGGGTGTCACTGGGGCATTAATAATGTGGAAGGGGTGTCACTGGGGCATGAACAAGGTGGGAGGGGTGTCACTCGGGCATTAATAATGTGGGAGGGGGGTCACTGGGGCATTAATAATATGGGAGGGTGTCACTGGGGCATTAACAATGTGGGAGGGGTGTCACTGGGGTATTAATAATGTGGGAGGGTGTCACTGGAGCATTAACAATGTGGGAGGGGTGTCACTCGTGCATTAATAAGATGGGAGGGGCCGTCATTGGGGCATTAATAATGTGGGAGGGAGTCACTAAGGCATTCATAACGTGGGGGGGTCACTGGGGCATTAACTATGTGGGAGGGGTGTCACTCGGGCATTAATAATGTGAGAGGGGGGTCACTGGGGCATTAATAATATGGGAGGGTGTCACTAGGCATTAACAATGTGGGAGGGGTGTCACTGGGGCATTAATAATGTGGAAGGGGTGTCACTGGGGCATGAACAAGGTGGGAGGGGTGTCACTCGGGCATTAATAATGTGGGAGGGGGGTCACTGGGGCATTAATAATATGGGAGGGTGTCACTAGGCATTAACAATGTGGGAGGGGTGTCACTGGGGTATTAATAATGTGGGAGGGTGTCACTGGAGCATTAACAATGTGGGAGGGGTGTCACTCGTGCATTAATAATATGGGAGGGGGCATCATTGGGGCATTAATAATGTGGGAGGGAGTCACTAAGGCATTCATAACGTGCGGGGGTCACTGGGGCATTAACTATGTGGGAGCGGTGTCACTCGGGCATTAATAATGTGGGAGGGGGGTCACTGGGGCATTAATAATATGGGAGGGTGTCACTAGGCATTAACAATGTGGGAGGGGTGTCACTGGGGCATTAATAATGTGGAAGGGGTGTCACTGGGGCATGAACAAGGTGGGAGGGGTGTCACTCGGGCATTAATAATGTGGGAGGGGGGTCACTGGGGCATTAATAATATGGGAGGGTGTCACTGGGGCATTAACAATGTGGGAGGGGTGTCACTGGGGTATTAATAATGTGGGAGGGTGTCACTGGAGCATTAACAATGTGGGAGGGGTGTCACTCGTGCATTAATAATATGGGAGGGGGCGTCATTGGGGCATTAATAATGTGGGAGGGAGTCACTAAGGCATTCATAACGTGGGGGGGTCACTGGGGCATTAACTATGTGGGAGGGGTGTTACTCGGGCATTAATAATGTGAGAGGGGGGTCACTGGGGCATTAATAATATGGGAGGGTGTCACTAGGCATTAACAATGTGGGAGGGGTGTCACTGGGGCATTAATAATGTGGAAGGGGTGTCACTGGGGCATGAACAAGGTGGGAGGGGTGTCACTCGGGCATTAATAATGTGGGAGGGGGGTCACTGGGGCATTAATAATATGGGAGGGTGTCACTAGGCATTAACAATGTGGGAGGGGTGTCACTGGGGTATTAATAATGTGGGAGGGTGTCACTGGAGCATTAACAATGTGGGAGGGGTGTCACTCGTGCATTAATAATATGGGAGGGGGCGTCATTGGGGCATTAATAATGTGGGAGGGAGTCACTAAGGCATTCATAACGTGGGGGGGTCACTGGGGCATTAACTATGCGGGAGGGGTGTCACTTGGGCATTAATAATGTGGGAGGGGGGTCACTGGGGCATTAATAATATGGGAGGGTGTCACTAGGCATTAACAATGTGGGAGGGGTGTCACTGGGGCATTAATAATGTGGAAGGGGTGTCACTGGGGCATGAACAAGGTGGGAGGGTGTCACTGGGGCATTAATAATATGGGAGCGGTGTCACTGGGGCATTAATAATGTGAGAGGGTGTCACTGGGGCATTAACAATGTGGGAGGGGTGTCACTGGCGTATTAATAATGTGGGAGGGTGTCACTGGGGCATTAATAATGTGGGAGGCTGTCACTGGAGCATTAACAATGTGGGAGGGGTGTCACTTGGGCATTAACAATGTGGGAGTAGTGTCACTGGGGCATTAATAATGTGGGAAGGGAGTCACTCGTGCATTAATAATATGGGAGGGGGCGTCATTGGGGGATTAATAATGTGGGAGGGAGTCACTGGGGCATTCATAACGTGGGGCGGTCACTGGGGCATTAACTATGTGGGAGGGGTGTCACTGGGGCATTAATAATGTGGGAGGGTGTCACTGCGGCATTAATAATGTGGGAGGGTGTCATGCGGCATTAATAATGTGGAAGAGGTGTCACTGGGGCATGAACAAGGTGGGAGGGTGTCACTGGGGCATTAATAATATGGGAGGGGTGTCACTGGGGCATTAATAATGTGGGGGGTGTCACTGGGGCATTTATAATGTGGGAGGGTGTCACTGCGGCATTAATAATGTGGAAGCGGTGTCACTGGGGCATGAACAAGGTGGGAGGGTGTCACTGGGGCATTAATAATATGGGAGGGGTGTCACTGGGGCATTAATAATGTGGGAGGGTGTCACTGCGGCATTAATAATGTGGGAGGTTGTCATGCGGCATTAATAATGTGGAAGAGGTGTCACTGGGGCATGAACAAGGTGGGAGGGTGTCACTGGGGCATTAATAATATGGGAGCGGTGTCACTGGGGCATTAATAATGTGGGAGGGTGTCACTGGGGCATTAATAATATGGGAGGGGGGAGTCATTGGGTCATTAACAATGTGGGAGGGAGTCACTGGGACATTAACAATGTGTGAGGGGTGTCACTGTGGTATTAACAATGTGGGAGGGATGTCACTGGGGCATTAATAACATGGGAGGGGGTAGTCATTGGGGAATTAATAATGTGGGAGGGGTGTCACTGGGGCATTAACAATGTGGGAATGGTGTCACTGGGGCATTAATAATGTGGGAAGGGTGTCACTGGGGCATTAATAATATGGGAGGGGGTGTCATTGGGGCATTAATAATGTGGGAGAGAGTCACTGGGGCATTAACAATGTGGGAGGGGTGTCGCTGGGATATTAATAATGTAGGAGGGAGTCACTGGGGCATTAACTATGTGGGAGGGGTGTCACTGGGATATTAATATAGTGGGAGGGTGTCACTGGGGCATTAACTATGTGGGAGGGGTGTCACTCGGGCATTAATAATGTGGGAGGGGGTCACTGGGGCATTAACAATGTGGTAGGGTGTCACTGGGGCATTAATATTGTGGGAGGGGGGTCACTGGGGTATTAGTAATGTGGGAGGGAGTCACCGGGGCATTAACAATGTGGGAGGGGTGTCACCGGGGCATTAACAATGTGGGAGAGTGTCACTGGGGCAATAACAATGTGGGAGGGGTGTCACTGGGGCATTAATAATGTGGGAGGGGTGTCACTGGGGCACTAACAATGTGGGAGACGGTGTAACTGGGGCATTAATAATGTGGGAGGGGTGTCACTGGGGCATTAACAATGTGGGAGGGGGTGTAACTGGGGCATTAATAATGTGGGAGGGGTGTCACTGTGGCATTAATAATATGGGAGGGGTGTCACTGGGGCATTAATAATGTGGGAGGGTGTGACTGCACTATTAATAATATGGGAGGGGGAGTCATTGGGGCATTAATAATGTGGAAGGGAGTTACTGGGGCATTAACAATGTGGGTGGGTGTCAATGGGGTATTAACAATATGGGAGGGGGTCACTGGGGCATTAACAATGTGGGTGGGTGTCACTGGGGTATTAACAATGTGGGAGGGGTGTCACTGGGGCATTAATAATGTGGGAGGGAGTTACTGGGGCATTAAAAATGTGGGAGGGGTGTTACTGGGGTATTAACAATGTGGGAGGGGGGTCCCTGGGGCATTAACAATGTGGGAGGGTGTCACTGGGGCATTAATAATGTGGGAGGGGTGTCACTGGGGCATTAACAATGTGGGAGTGTTTCACTGGGGCATTAATATATGGGAGGGTGTCACTGGGGCATTAACAATTTGGGAGGGTCACAGGGGCATTAATAATATGGGGGGGGTGTCATCGGGGCATTAACAATGTGGGAGGAGTGTCACTGGGGCATTAATAATGTGGGAAGGTTGTCACTGGGGCATTAATAATGTCGGAGGGGGTGTCACTGGGGCATTAACAATGTGGGAGTGTTAGTAACCGGGGCATTAATAATGTGGGAGGGGTGTCACAGGGGCATTAACAATATGGGAGGGGTGTCACTGAGGCATTAATAATGTGGGAGGGCTGTCACTGGGGCATTAATAATGTGGGTGGGGGTGTCACTGGGGCATTAACAATGTGGGAGGGGGTGTAACTGGGGCATTAATAATGTGGGAGGGGTGTCACAGGGGCATTAATAATGTGGGAGGGGTGTCACTGGGGCATGAATAATGTGGGAGGGTGTCACTGCACTATTAATAATATGGGAGGGGGAGTCATTGGGCATTAATAATGTGGGAGGGAGTTACTGGGGCATTAACAATGTGGGTGGGTGTCACTGGGGTATTAACAATGTGGGAGGGGGGTCACTGGGGCATTAACAATGGGGGTGGGTGTCACTGTCGTATTAACAATGTGGGAGGGATGTCACTGGGGCATTAGAAATGTGGGAAGGGGGTCACTGGGGCATTAACAATTTGGGAGTGTGTCAATGGGGCATTAACAATGTGGGAGGGTGTCACTGGGGCATTAATAATGTGGGAGGGGTGTCACTGGGGCATTAACAATGTGGGAGGGAGGTCACTGGGGCATTAACAATGTGGGAGGGTGTCACTGGGGTATGAACAATGTGGGAGGGGTGTCACTGGGCCATTAATGTGCGAGGAGTTTTACTGGGGCATTAACAATGTGGGAGGGTGTCACTGGGGTATTAACAATGTGGGAGGGGGGTCACTGGGGCATTAACAATGTGGGTGGGTGTCACTCGGGTATTAACAATGTGGGAGGAGGTTCACTGGGGCATTAACAATGTGGGAATGGTGTCACTGGGGCATTAATAATGTGGGAAGGGTGTCACTGGGGCATTAATAATATGGGAGGGGGTGTCATTGGGGCATTAATAATGTGGGAGGGAGTCACTGGGGCATTAACAATGTGGGAGGGGTGTCACTGGGATATTAATAATGGAGGAGGGAGTCACTGGGGCATTAACTATGTGGGAGGGGTGTCACTGGGATATTAATAATGTGGGAGGGTGTCACTGGGGCATTAACTATGTGGGAGGGGTGTCACTCGGGCATTATTAATGTGGGAGGGGGTCACTGGGGCATTAACAATGTGGTAGGGTGTCACTGGGGCATTAATATTGTGGGAGGGTGTCACTGGGGCATTAATAATGTGGGAGGGAGTCACCGGGGCATTAACAATGTGGGAGGGGTGTCACCGGGGCATTAACAATGTGGGAGAGTGTCACTGGGGCAATAACAATGTTTGAGGGGTGTCACTGGGGCATTAATAATGTGGGAGGGGTGTCACTGGGGCATTAACAATGTGGGAGGGGGTGTAGCTGGGGCATTAATAATGTGGGAGGGGTGTCACTGTGGCATTAATAATATGGGAGGGGTGTCACTGGGGCATTAATAATGTGGGAGTGTGTGACTGCACTATTAATAATATGGGAGGGGGAAGTCATTGGGGCATTAATAATGTGGGAGGGAGTTACTGGGGCATTTACAATGTGGGTGGGTGTCACTGGGGTATTAACAATATGGGAGGGGGTCACGGGCATTAACAATGTGGGAGACGGTGTAACTGGGGCATTAATAATGTGGGAGGGGTGTCACTGGGGCATTAACAATGTGGGAGGGGGTGTAACTGGGGCATTAATAATGTGGGAGGGGTGTCACTGTGGCATTAATAATATGGGAGGGGTGTCACTGGGGCATTAATAATGTGGGAGGGTGTGACTGCACTATTAATAATATGGGAGGGGGGAGTCATTGGGGCATTAATAATGTGGGAGGGAGTTACTGGGGCATTAACAATGTGGGTGGGTGTCACTGGGGTATTAACAATATGGGAGGGGGTCACTGGGGCATTAACAATGTGGGTGGGTGTCACTGGGGTATTAACAATGTGGGAGGGGTGTCACTGGGGCATTAATAATGTGGGAGGGAGTTACTGGGGCATTAAAAATGTGGGAGGGGTGTCACTGGGGTATTAACAATGTGGGAGGGGGGTCCCTGGGGCATTAACAATGTGGGAGGGTGTCACTGGGGCATTAACAATGTGGGAGGGGGTTCACTGAGGCATTAACAATTTGGGAGGGTGTCACTGGGGCATTAATAATGTGGGAGGGGTGTCACTGTGGCATTAACAATGTGGGAGTGTTTCACTGGGGTATTAACATTGTGGGAGGGGTGTCACTGGGGTATTAACAATGTGAGAGGGGTGTCACTGGGGCATTAACAATTTGGGAGGGTCACAGGGGCATTAATAATATGGGAGGGTGTCATCGGGGCATTAACAATGTGGGAGGAGTGTCACTGGGGCATTAATAATGTGGAGGGGTGTCACTGGGGCATGTATAATGTCGGAGGGGGTGTGACTGGTGCATTAACAATGTGGGAGGGTTAGTAACCGGGGCATTAATAATGTGGGAGGGGTGTCACAGGGGCATTAATAATATGGGAGGGGTGTCACTGAGGCATTAATAATGTGGGAGGGGAGACACTGGGGCATTAATAATGTGGGAGGGGGTGTCACTGGGGCATTAACAATGTGGGAGAGGGTGTAACTGGGGCATTAATAATGTGGGAGGGGTGTCACAGGGGCATTAATAATGTGGGAGGGGTGTCACTGGGGCATTAATAATGTGGGAGGGGTGTCACTGGGGCATTAACAATGTGGGAGGGGGTGTAACTGGGGCATTAATAATGTGGGAGGGGTGTCACAGGGGCATTAATAATGTGGGAGGGGTGTCACTGGGGCATTAATAATGTGGGAGGGGGTGTCAGTGGGGCATTAACAATGTGGGAGGGGGTGTAATTGGGGCATTAATAATATGGGAGGGTGTCATCGGGGCATTAACAATGTGGGAGGAGTGTCACTGGGGCATTAATAATGTGGGAGGGGTGTCACTGGGGCATTAACAATGTGGGAGGGGGTGTAACTGGGGCATTAATAATGTGGGAGTGGTGTAACTGGGGCATTAATAATATGGGAGGGGTGTCACTGGGGCATTAATAATGTGGGAGGGTGTGACTGCACTATTAATAATATGGGAGGGGGGAGTCATTGGGGCATTAATAATGTGGGAGGGAGTTACTGGGGCATTAACAATGTGTGTGGGTGTCACTGGGGTATTAACAATATGGGAGGGGGTCACTGGGGCATTAACAATGTGGGTGGGTGTCACTGGGGTATTAACAATGTGGGAGGGGTGTCACTGGGGCATTAATAATGTGGGAGGGAGTTACTGGGGCATTAAAAATGTGGGAGGGGTGTCACTGGGGTATTAACAATGTGGGAGGGGGGTCCCTGGGGCATTAACAATGTGGGAGGGTGTCACTGGGGCATTAACAATGTGGGAGGGGGTTCACTGAGGCATTAACAATTTGGGAGGGTGTCACTGGGGCATTAATAATGTGGGAGGGGTGTCACTGTGGCATTAACAATGTGGGAGTGTTTCACTGGGGTATTAACATTGTGGGAGGGGTGTCACTGGGGTATTAACAATGTGAGAGGGGTGTCACTGGGGCATTAACAATTTGGGAGGGTCACAGGGGCATTAATAATATGGGAGGGTGTCATCGGGGCATTAACAATGTGGGAGGAGTGTCACTGGGGCATTAATAATGTGGAGGGGTGTCACTGGGGCATGTATAATGTCGGAGGGGGTGTGACTGGTGCATTAACAATGTGGGAGGGTTAGTAACCGGGGCATTAATAATGTGGGAGGGGTGTCACAGGGGCATTAATAATATGGGAGGGGTGTCACTGAGGCATTAATAATGTGGGAGGGGTGTCACTGGGGCATTAATAATGTGGGAGGGGGTGTCACTGGGGCATTAACAATGTGGGAGAGGGTGTAACTGGGGCATTAATAATGTGGGAGGGGTGTCACTGGGGCATTAATAATGTGGGAGGGGTGTCACTGGGGCATTAACAATGTGGGAGGGGGTGTAACTGGGGCATTAATAATGTGGGAGGGGTGTCACAGGGGCATTAATAATGTGGGAGGGGTGTCACTGGGGCATTAATAATGTGGGAGGGGGTGTCAGTGGGGCATTAACAATGTGGGAGGGGGTGTAATTGGGGCATTAATAATATGGGAGGGTGTCATCGGGGCATTAACAATGTGGGAGGAGTGTCACTGGGGCATTAATAATGTGGGAGGGGTGTCACTGGGGCATTAATAATGTCGGAGGGGGTGTCACTGGGGCATTAACAATGTGGGAGGGGTGTAACCGGGGCATTAATAATGTGGGAGGGGTGTCACAGGGGCATTAATAATATGGGAGGGGTGTCACTGAGGCATTAATAATGTGGGAGGGGTGTCACTGGGGCATTAATAATGTGGGAGGGGGTGTCACTGGGGCATTAACAATGTGGGAGGGGGTGTAACTGGGGCATTAATAATGTGGGAAGGGTGTCACATGGGCATTAATAATGTGGGAGGGGTGTCACTGCGGCATTAATAATGTGGGAGGGTGTCACTGCACTATTAATAATATGGGAGGGGGAGTCATTGGGCATTAATAATGTGGGAGGGAGTTACTGGGGCATTAACAATGTGGGTGGGTGTCACTGGGGTATTAACAATATGGGAGGGGGTCACTGGGGCATTAACAATGTGGGTGGGTGTCACTGGGGTATTAACAATGTGGGAGGTGTGTCACTGGGGTATTAACAATGTGAGAGGGGTGTCACTGGGGCATTAACAATTTGGGAGGGTCACAGGGGCATTAATAATATGGGAGGGTGTCATCGGGGCATTAACAATGTGGGAGGAGTGTCACTGGGGCATTAATAATGTGGGAGGGGTGTCACTGGGGCATTAATAATGTCGGAGGGGGTGTCACTGGGGCATTAACAATGTGGGAGGGTTAGTAACCGGGGCATTAATAATGTGGGAGGGGTGTCACAGGGGCATTAATAATATGGGAGGGGTGTCACTGAGGCATTAATAATGTGGGAGGGGTGTCACTGGGGCATTAATAATGTGAGAGGGGGTGTCACTGGGGCATTAACAATGTGGGATGGGGTGTAACTGGGGCATTAATAATGTGGGAGGGGTGTCACAGGGGCATTAATAATGTGGGAGGGGTGTCACTGGGGCATTAATAATGTGGGAGGGTGTCACTGCACTATTAATAATATGGGAGGGGGAGTCATTGGGCATTAATAATGTGGGAGGGAGTTACTGGGGCATTAACAATGTGGGTGGGTGTCACTGGGGTATTAACAATGTGGGAGGGGGGTCACTGGGGCATTAACAATGGGGGTGGGTGTCACTGTCGTATTAACAATGTGGGAGTGGGGTCACTGGGGCATTAGAAATGTGGGAGGGGGGTCACTGGGGCATTAACAATGTGGGAGGGGTGTCACTGGGGCATTAACAATGTGGGAGAGTGTCACTGGGGTATGAACAATGTGGGAGGGGTGTCACTGGGCCATTAATGTGCGAGGAGTTTTACTGGGGCATTAACAATGTGGGAGGGTGTCACTGGGGTATTAACAATGTGGGAGGAGGGTCACTGGGGCATTAACAATGTGGGTGGGTGTCACTGGAGTATTAACAATGTGGGAGGGGGTTCACTGGGGCATTAACAATGTGGGAATGGTGTCACTGGGGCATTAATAATGTGGGAGGGAGTCACTGGGGCATTAACAATGTTGGAGGGGTGTCAATTGGGATATTAATAATGTAGGAGGGAGTCACTGGGGCATTAACTATGTGGGAGGGGTGTCACTGGGATATTAATAATGTGGGAGGGTGTCACTGGGGCATTAACTATGTGGGAGGGGTGTCACTCGGGCATTATTAATGTGGGAGGGGGTCACTGGGGCATTAACAATGTGGTAGGGTGTCACTGGGGCATTAATATTGTGGGAGGGGGGTCACTGGGGTATTAACAATGTGGGAGGGTGTCACTGGGGCATTAATAATGTGGGAGGGAGTCACCGGGGCATTTAACAATGTGGGAGGGGTGTCACCGGGGCATTAACAATGTGGGAGAGTGTCACTGGGGCAATAACAATGTGGGAGGGGTGTCACTGGGGCATTAATAATGTGGGAGAGGTGTCACTGTGGCATTAATAATATGGGAGGGGTGTCACTGGGGCATTAATAATGTGGGAGGGTGTGACTGCACTATTAATAATATGGGAGGGGGAGTCATTGGGGCATTAATAATGTGGGAGGGAGTTACTGGGGCATTAACAATGTGGGTGGGTGTCACTGGGGTATTAACAATATGGGAGGGGGTCACTGGGGCATTAACAATGTGGGTGGGTGTCACTGGGGTATTAACAATGTGGGAGGGGTGTCACTGGGGCATTAATAATGTGGGAGGGAGTTACTGGGGCATTACAAATGTGGGAGGGGTGTCACTGGGGTATTAACAATGTGGGAGGGGGGTCCCTGGGGCATTAACAATGTGGGAGGGTGTCACTGGGGCATTAACAATGTGGGAGGGGGTTCACTGAGGCATTAACAATTTGGGAGGGTGTCACTGGGGCATTAATAATGTGGGAGTGTTTCACTGGGGTATTAACAATGTGGGAGGGGTGTCACTGGTGTATTAACAATGTGAGAGGGGTGTCACTGGGGCATTAACAATTTGGGAGGGTCACAGGGGCATTAATAATATGGGAGGGTGTCATCAGGGCATTAACAATGTGGGAGGAGTGTCACTGGGGCATTAATAATGTGGGAGGGGTGTCACTGGGGCATTAATAATGTCGGAGCGGGTGTCACTGGGGCATTAACAATGTGGGAGGGGGTGTAACCGGGGCATTAATAATGTGGGAGGGGTGTCACAGGGGCATTAATAATATGGGAGGGGTGTCACTGAGGCATTAATAATGTGGGAGGGGTGTCACTGGGGCATTAATAATGTGGGAGGGGGTGTCACTGGGGCATTAACAATGTGGGATGGGGTGTAACTGGGGCATTAATAATGTGGGAGGGGTGTCACAGGGGCATTAATAATGTGGGAGGGGTGTCACCGGGGCATTAATAATGTGGGAGGGTGTCACTGCACTATTAATAATATGGGAGGGGGAGTCATTGGGCATTAATAATGTGGGAGGGAGTTACTGGGGCATTAACAATGTGGGTGCGTGTCACTGGGGTATTAACAATGTGGGAGGGGGGTCACTGGGGCATTAACAATGGGGGTGGGTGTCACTGTCGTATTAACAATGTGGGAGGGGGGTCACTGGGGCATTAGAAATGTGGGAGGGGGTCACTGGGGCATTAATAATGTGGGAGGGGTGTCACTGGGGCATTAACAATGTGGGAGGGGTGTCACTGGGGCATTAACAATGTGGGAGGGTGTCACTGGGGTGTGAACAATGTGGGAGGGGTGTCACTGGGGCATTAACAATGTGGGAGGGGGGTCACTGGGGCATTAACAATGTGGGTGGGTGTCACTGGGGTATTAACAATGTGGGAGGGGGATCACTGGGGCATTAACAATGTGGGTGGGTGTCACTGGGGCATTAACAATGTGCGTGGGTGTCACTGGGGTATTAACAATGTGGCAGAGGGGTCACTGGGGCATTAACAATGTGGTAGGGGGTCACTGGGGCATTAAAAATGTGGTAGGGGGTCACTGGGGCATTAACAATGTGGGACGGGTGTCACTGGGGCATTAATAATGTGGGAGGGGGGTCACTGGGTCATTAACAATGTGGGAGAGTGTCACTGGGGCATTAATAATGTGGGAGGGGTGTCACTGGGGCATTAATGTGCGAGGGGTGTTACTGGGGCATTAACAATGTGGGAGGGTGTCACTGGGGCATTAGCAATGTGGGAGGGTGTTACTGGGGTATTAACAATGTGGGAGGGGTGTCACTGGGGTATTAATAATGTGGGAGGGTGTCACTGGGGCATTAATAATATGGGAGGGGGTAGTCACTGGGGCATTAATAATGTGGGAAGGGTGTCTCTGGGGCATTAATAATATGGGAGGGTGTCACTGGGTCATTAATAATGTGGGGGGTGTCACTGGGGCATTAACAGTGTGGGACGGGTGTCACTGGGGCATTAATAATGTGGGAGGGGGGTCACTGGGTCATTAACAATGTGGGAGGGGGGTCACTGGTGCATTAACAATGTGGAGGGTGTCACTGGGGCATTAATAATGTGGGAGGGGGGTCACCGGAGCATTAATAATGTGGGAGGGGTGTCACAGGTGCAGTAATAATGAGGGAGGGGTGTCACTGGGCCATTAATAATGTTGGAGGGTATCACTGGGGCATTAGTAATGTGGGAGGGTGTCACTGGGGCATTAACAATGTGGGAGGGTGTCACTGGGGCATTAACAATGTGGGAGGGGTGTCACTGGAGCATTAATAATGTGGGAGGATGTCACTGGGGCATTAATAATATGGGAGCGGTGTCACAGGTGCATTAATAATGTGGGAGGTGTGTCACTGGGGCATTAATAATATGGGAGGGGTGTCATTGGGGCATTAATAATGTGGGAGGGTGTCACTGGGGCATTAACAATGTGGGAGGGGTGTTACTTGGGCATTAATAATGTGGGAGGGAGTAATTGGGGCATTAACAATGTGGGAGGGTGTCACTGGGGCATTAATAATGTGGGAGGGGTGTCACTGGGGCATTAATAATATGGGGGGTGTCATTGGGGCATTAATAATGTGGGAGGGCGTCACTGGGGCATTAACAATGTGGGAGTGGTGTCACTGGGGCATTAATAATGTGGGAAGGGTGTCACTGGGGCTTTAATAATATGGGAGGGGCAGTCATTGGGGCATTAATAATGTGGGAGGGAGTCACTGGGGCATTAACAATGTGGGAGTGGTGTTACTCGGGCATTAATAATGTGGGAGGGAGTAATTGGGGCATTAGCAATGTGGGAGGGTGTCACTGGGGCATTAATAATGTGGGAGGGGTGTCACTGAGGCATTAATACTGTGGGAGGGTATCACTGGGGCATTAATAACGTGGGAGGGTGTCACTGGGGCATTAACAATGTGGGAGGGTGTCACTGGGGCATTAGTGGGCGGCACGGTGGCACAGTGGTTAGCACTGCTGCATCACAACGCCAGAGGCCCGGGTTCAATTCCCGCCTCAGGCGACTGACTGTGTGGAGTTTGCATGTTCTCCCCGTGTCTGCGTGGGTTTCCTCCGGGTGCTCTGGTTTCCTCCCACAGTCCAAAGATGTGCAGGGTGAGGTAAATTGGCCATACTAAAATTGCCCATAGTGTGAGGTAAGAGGTAAATGTAGGGGTATGGGTGGGTTTCGCTTCGGTGGGTCGGTGTGGACTTGTTGGGCCGAAGGGCCTGTTTCCACACTGTAATCTAATCTAATCTAATCTTAACAATGTGGGAGGGGTGTCACTGGCGTATTAATAATGTGGGAGGGTGTCACTGGGGAATTAATAATGTGGGAGGGTGTCACTGGGGCATTAACAATGTGGGAGGGGTGTCACTTGGGCATTAACAATGTAGGAGGGGTGTCACGGGGCATTAATAATGTGGGAGTGGTGTCACTGGGGCATTAATAATGTGGGAAGGGTGTCAGTGGTGCATTAATAATATGGGAGGGGGAGTCATTGGGGCAATAATAATGTGGGAGGGAGTCACTGGGGCATTAACAATGTGGGAGGGGTGTCACTGGGGCATTAACAATGTGGGAGGGAGTCACTGGGGCATTCATAATGTGGTGGGATTACTGGGGCATTAATCATGTGGGAGGGAGTCACTGGGCATTAACAATGTGGGAGGGGTGTCACTGGAGCATTAACAATGTGGGAGGGTGTCACTGCGGCATGAAAAATGTGGAAGGGTTGTCACTGGGGCATGAACAAGGTGGGAGGGTGTCACTGGGGCTTTAATAATGTGGGAGGGTGTCACTGGGGCATTAATAATATGGGAGTGGTGTCACTGGGGCATTAATAATGTGGGAGGGTGTCACTGGGGCCTTAATAATATGGGAGGGGGGAGTCATTGGGGCATTAACAATGTGGGAGGGAGTCACAGGGACATTAACAATGTGGGAGGGGTGTCACTGGGGTATTAACAATGTGAGAGGGGTGTCACTAGGGCATTAATAATGTGGGAGGGTGTCACTGGGGCATTAATAATGTGGGAGGGGGTAGTCATTGGGGAATTAATAATGTGGGAGGGGTGTCAGTGGGGCATTAACAATGTGGGAGTGGTGTCACTGGGGCATTAATAATGTGGGAAGGGTGTCACTGGGGCATTAATAATATGGGAGGGGGTGTCATTGGGGCATTAATAATGTAGGAGGGAGTCACTAGGGCATTCATAATGTGGGGGGGTCACTGGGGCATTAACTATGTGGGAGGGGTGTCACTCGGGCATTAATAATGTGGGAGGGGGTCACTGGGGCATTAACATTGTGGTAGGGTGTCACTGGGGCATTAGTATTGTGGGAGGGGGGTCACTGGGGCATTAACAATGTGGGAGGGTGTCACTGGGGCATTAATAATGTGGGAGGGTGTCACCAGGGCATTAACAATGTGGGAGGGGTGTCACCGGGGCATTAACAATGTGGGAGAGTGTCACTGGGGCATTAACAATGAGGGAGGGGTGTCACTGGGGCATTAATAATGTGGGAGAGGTGTCACGGGGGCATTAACAATGTGGGCTGGGTTTCACTTGCGCATTAACAATGTGGGAGGGGTGTCACTGGGGCATTAATAATGTGGGAGGGTGTCACTGGGCATTAATAATGTGGGAGGAGTGTCACTGGGGCATTAATAATGTGGGAGGGGTGTCACTGGGGCATTAACAATGTGGGAGGGGTGTCACTAGGCATTAACAATGAGGGAGATGTGTCACTGGGGCATTAACAATGTGGGAGGAGGTGTCACTGGGGCATTATTACTGTGGGAGTGGGGTCACCGGGGCATTAATAATGTGGGAGGGTGTCACTGGGCATTAACAATGTGGGAGGGAGTCACCGGGGCATTAATAATGTGGGAATGGGGTCACTGGGGCATGAGCAATGTGGGAGGTTGTCACTGGGGCATTATTAATGTGGGAGAGTGTCACTGGGCATTAACAATGTGGGAGGGGTGTCACTGGGGCATTAATAATATGGGAGGGGTGTCACTGGGGCATGAACAATGTGGGAGGGAGTCACCGGGGCATTAATAATATGGGAGGGGTGTCACTGGGGCATGAACAATGTGGGAGGGTGTCACTGGGGCATTAACAATGTGGGAGTGGTTTCACTGGGGCATTAACAATGTGGGAAGGTGTCACCGGGGCGTTAATAATGTGGAAGGGGTGTCACTGGGGAATTAACAAATGTGGGAGGGGTGTCACTGGGGCATGAACAATGTGGGAGGGAGTCACTGGGGCATTAATAATGTGGGAGGGGTGTCACTGGGGCATTAATAATGTGGGAGGGTGTCACTGGGGCATTAATAATATGGGAGGGGGTAGTCATTGGGGCATTAATAATGTGGGAGTGGTGTCACTGGGGCATTAATAATATGGGAGCAGTATCACTGGGGCATTAATAATGTGGGAGTGTGTCACTGGCGGATTAATAATATGGGAGGGGGAGTCATTGGGGCATTGATAATGAGGGAGGGAGTCACTGGGGCATTAACAATGTGGAAGGGGTGTCACTGGGGCATTAATAATGTGGGAGGAGTGTCACTGGGGCATTAATAATATGGGGGGTGTCATTGGGGCATTAATAATGTTGGTGGGAGTTACTGGGGCATTAACAATGTGGGAGGGTGTCGTTGGGGCATTAATAATGTGGGAGGGTGTCACCGGGGCATTAACAATGTGGGAGGGGTGTCACCGGGGCATTAACAATGTGGGAGAGTGTCACTGGGGCATTAACAATGAGGGAGGGGTGTCACTGGGGCATTAATAATGTGGGAGAGGTGTCACGGGGGCATTAACAATGTGGGCTGGGTTTCACTTGCGCATTAACAATGTGGGAGGGGTGTCACTGGGGCATTAATAATGTGGGAGGGTGTCACTGGGCATTAATAATGTGGGAGGAGTGTCACTGGGGCATTAATAATGTGGGAGGGGTGTCACTGGGGCATTAACAATGTGGGAGGGGTGTCACTAGGCATTAACAATGAGGGAGATGTGTCACTGGGGCATTAATAATGTGGGAGGAGGTGTCACTGGGGCATTATTACTGTGGGAGTGGGGTCACCGGGGCATTAATAATGTGGGAGGGTGTCACTGGGCATTAACAATGTGGGAGGGAGTCACCGGGGCATTAATAATGTGGGAATGGGGTCACTGGGGCATGAGCAATGTGGGAGGTTGTCACTGGGGCATTATTAATGTGGGAGAGTGTCACTGGGCATTAACAATGTGGGAGGGGTGTCACTGGGGCATTAATAATATGGGAGGGGTGTCACTGGGGCATGAACAATGTGGGAGGGAGTCACCGGGGCATTAATAATATGGGAGGGGTGTCACTGGGGCATGAACAATGTGGGAGGGTGTCACTGGGGCATTAACAATGTGGGAGTGGTTTCACTGGGGCATTAACAATGTGGGAAGGTGTCACCGGGGCGTTAATAATGTGGAAGGGGTGTCACTGGGGAATTAACAAATGTGGGAGGGGTGTCACTGGGGCATGAACAATGTGGGAGGGAGTCACTGGGGCATTAATAATGTGGGAGGGGTGTCACTGGGGCATTAATAATGTGGGAGGGTGTCACTGGGGCATTAATAATATGGGAGGGGGTAGTCATTGGGGCATTAATAATGTGGGAGTGGTGTCACTGGGGCATTAATAATATGGGAGGGTGTCACTGGGGCATTAATAATGTGGGGGGTGTCACTGGGGCATTAATAATATGGGAGGGTGTCACTGGGGCATTAATAATGTGGGAGGGGTGTCACTTGGGCATTAACAATGTGGGAGGGGTGTCACGAGACATTAATAATGTGGGAGTGGTGTCACTGGGGCATTAATAATGTGGGGGGTGTCACTGGGGCATTAATAATATGGGAGGGTGTCGCTGGGGCATTAATAAAGTTGGAGGGGTGTCACTTGGGCATTAACAATGTGGGAGGGGTGTCACAAGGCATTAATAATGTGGGAGTGGTGTCACTGGGGCATTAATAATGTGGGAGGGGGAGTCATTGGGGCAATAATAATGTGGGAGGGAGTCACTGGGGCATTAACAATGTGGGAGGGGTGTCACTGGGGCATTAACAATGTGGGAGGGAGTCACTGGGGCATTCATAATGTGGGGGGGGGGTCACTGGGGCATTAATCATGTGGGAGGGAGTCACTGGGCATTAACAATGTGGGAGGGGTGTCACTGGGGCATTAACAATGTGGGAGGGAGTCACTGGGGCATTCATAATGTGGGGGGGTCACTGGGGCATTAATCATGTGGGAGGGAGTCACTGGGCATTAACAATGTGGGAGGGGTGTCATTGGGGCATTAATAATGTAGGAGGGAGTCACTAGGGCATTCATAATGTGGGGGTTCACTGGGGCATTAACTATGTGGGAGGGGTGTCACTCGGGCATTAATAATGTGGGAGGGGGTCACTGGGGCATTAACATTGTGGTAGGGTGTCACTGGGGCATTAGTATTGTGGGAGGGGGGTCATTGGGGCTTTAACAATGTGGGAGGGTGTCACTGGGGCATTAATAATGTGGGAGGGTGTCACCAGGGCATTAACAATGTGGGAGGGATGTCACCGGGGCATTAACAATGTGGGACAGTGTTACTGGGGCAATAATAATGTGGGAGGGTGTCACTGGGGCATTAATAATGTGGGAGTGTGTCACTGGGGGATTAATAATATGGGAGGGGGAGTCATTGGGGCATTGAAAATGTGGGAGGGAGTCACTGGGGCATTAACAATGTGGAAGGGTTGTCACTGGGGCATTAATAATGTGGGAGGAGTGTCACTGGGGCATTAATAATATGGGGGGTGTCATTGGGGCATTAATAATATTGGTGGGAGTTACTGGGGCATTAACAATGTGGGAGGGTGTCGTTGGGGCATTAATAATGTGGGAGGGTGTCACCGGGGCAGTAACAATGTGGGAGGGGTGTCACCGGGGCATTAACAATGTGGGAGAGTGTCACTGGGGCATTAACAATGAGGGAGGGGTGTCACTGTGGCATTAATAATGTGGGAGGGTGTCACGGGGGCATTAACAATGTGGGCTGGGTTTCACTTGCGCATTAACAATGTGGGAGGGGTGTCACTGGGGCATTAATAATGTGGGAGGGTGTCACTGGGCATTAATAATGTGGGAGGAGTGTCACTGGGGCATTAATAATGTGGGAGGGGTGTCACTGGGGCATTAACAATGTGGGAGGGGTGTCACTAGGCATTAACAATGAGGGAGGTGTGTCACTGGGGCATTAATAATGTGGGAGGAGGTGTCACTGGGGCATTATTACTGTGGGAGTGGGGTCACCGGGGCATTAATAATGTGGGAGGGTGTCACTGGGCATTAACAATGTGGGAGGGAGTCACCGGGGCATTAATAATGTGGGAATGGGGTCACTGGGGCATGAGCAATGTGGGAGGTTGTCACTGGGGCATTATTAATGTGGGAGAGTGTCACTGGGCATTAACAATGTGGGAGGGGTGTCACTGGGGCATTAATAATATGGGAGGGGTGTCACTGGGGCATGAACAATGTGGGAGGGAGTCACCGGGGCATTAATAATATGGGAGGGGTGTCACTGGGGCATGAACAATGTGGGAGGTTGTCACTGGGGCATTAACAATGTGGGAGGGGTTTCACTGGGGCATTAACAATGTGGGAGGGTGTCACCGGGGCGTTAATAATGTGGAAGGGGTGTCACTGGGGAATTAACAAATGTGGGAGGGGTGTCACTGGGGCATGAACAATGTGGGAGGAAGTCACTGGGGCATTAATAATGTGGGAGGGGTGTCACTGGGGCATTAATAATGTGGGAGGGTGTCACTGGGGCATTAATAATATGGGAGGGGGTAGTCATTGGGGCATTAACAATGTGGGAGTGGTGTCACTGGGGCATTAATAATATGGGAGGGTGTCACTGGGGCATTAATAATGTGGGGGTGTCACTGGGGCATTAATAATGTGGGAGGGTGTCACTGGGGCATTAATAATATGGGAGGGGGTAGTCATTGGGGCATTAACAATGTGGGAGTGGTGTCACTGGGGCATTAATAATATGGGAGGGAGTCACTGGGTCATTAACAATGTGGGAGGGGGGTCACTGGTGCATTAACAATGTGCAGGGTGTCACTGGGGCATTAATAATGTGGGAGGGGTTTCACAGGTGCATTAATAAAGTGGGAGGAGTGTCACTGGGGCATTAATAATATGGGAGGGTATTACTGGGGCATTAATAATGTGGGAGGGTGTCACTGGGGCATTAACAATGTGGGAGGGTATCACTGGGGCATTAACAATGTGGGAGGGGTGTCACTGGGGCATTAAAAATGTGGGAGGGGTGTTACTGGGGCGTTGACAATGTGGGAGGGTGTCACTGCGGCATTAATAATGTGGAAGGGGTGTCACTGGGGCATGAACAAGGTGGGAGGGGTGTCACTGAGGCATTAATAATGTGGGAGGGGTGTCACTGGGGCATTAATAATGTGAGAGGGGGTGTCACTGGGGCATTAACAATGTGGGAGGGGGTGTAACTGGGGCATTAATAATGTGGGAGGGGTGTCACAGGGGCATTAATAATGTGGGAGGGGTGTCACTGGGGCATTAATAATGTGGGAGGGTGTCACTGCACTATTAATAATATGGGAGGGGGAGTCATTGGGCATTAATAATGTGGGAGGGAGTTACTGGGGCATTAACAATGTGGGTGGGTGTCACTGGGGTATTAACAATGTGGGAGGGGGGTCACTGGGGCATTAACAATGGGGGTGGGTGTCACTGTCGTATTAACAATGTGGGAGTGGGGTCACTGGGGCATTAGAAATGTGGGAGGGGGGTCACTGGGGCACTAACAATTTGGGAGGGTGTCACTGGGGCATTAACAATGTGGGAGGGTGTCACTGGGGCATTAATAATGTGGGAGGGGTGTCACTGGGGCATTAACAATGTGGGAGGGGTGTCACTGGGGCATTAACAATGTGGGAGAGTGTCACTGGGGTATGAACAATGTGGGAGGGGTGTCACTGGGCCATTAATGTGCGAGGAGTTTTACCGGGGCATTAACAATATGGGAGGGTGTCACTGGGGTATTAACAATGTGGGAGGGGGGTCACTGGGGCATTAACAATGTGGGTGGGTGTCACTGGGGTATTAACAATGTGGGAGGGGGTTCACTGGGGCATTAACAATGTGGGAATGGTGTCACTGGGGCATTAATAATGTGGGAGGGAGTCACTGGGGCATTAACAATGTTGGAGGGGTGTCAATGGGATATTAATAATGTAGGAGGGAGTCACTGGGGCATTAACTATGTGGGAGGGGTGTCACTGGGATATTAATAATGTGGGAGGGTGTCACTGGGGCATTAACTATGTGGGAGGGGTGTCACTCGGGCATTAATAATGTGGGAGGGGGTCACTGGGGCATTAACAATGTGGTAGGGTGTCACTGGGGCATTAATATTGTGGGAGGGGGGTCACTGGGGTATTAACAATGTGGGAGGGTGTCACTGGGGCATTAATAATGTGGGAGGGAGTCACCGGGGCATTAACAATGTGGGAGGGGTGTCACCGGGGCATTAACAATGTGGGAGAGTGTCACTGGGGCAATAACAATGTGGGAGGGGTGTCACTGGGGCATTAATAATGTGGGAGGGGTGTCACGGGGGCACTAACAATGTGGGAGACGGTGTAACTGGGGCATTAATAATGTGGGAGGGGTGTCACTGGGGCATTAACAATGTGGGAGGGGGTGTAACTGGGGCATTAATAATGTGGGAGGGGTGTCACTGTGGCATTAATAATATGGGAGGGGTGTCACTGGGGCATTAATAATGTGGGAGGGTGTGACTGCACTATTAATAATATGGGAGGGGGGAGTCATTGGGGCATTAATAATGTGGGAGGGAGTTACTGGGGCATTAACAATGTGGGTGGGTGTCACTGGGGTATTAACAATATGGGAGGGGGTCACTGGGGCATTAACAATGTGGGTGGGTGTCACTGGGGTATTAACAATGTGGGAGGGGTGTCACTGGGGCATTAATAATGTGGGAGGGAGTTACTGGGGCATTAAAAATGTGGGAGGGGTGTCACTGGGGTATTAACAATGTGGGAGGGGGGTCCCTGGGGCATTAACAATGTGGGAGGGTGTCACTGGGGCATTAACAATGTGGGAGGGGGTTCACTGAGGCATTAACAATTTGGGAGGGTGTCACTGGGGCATTAATAATGTGGGAGTGTTTCACTGGGGTATTAACAATGTGGGAGGGGTGTCACTGGTGTATTAACAATGTGAGAGGGGTGTCACTGGGGCATTAACAATTTGGGAGGGTCACAGGGGCATTAATAATATGGGAGGGTGTCATCAGGGCATTAACAATGTGGGAGGAGTGTCACTGGGGCATTAATAATGTGGGAGGGGTGTCACTGGGGCATTAATAATGTCGGAGCGGGTGTCACTGGGGCATTAACAATGTGGGAGGGGGTGTAACTGGGGCATTAATAATGTGGGAGGGGTGTCACAGGGGCATTAATAATATGGGAGGGGTGTCACTGAGGCATTAATAATGTGGGAGGGGTGTCACTGGGGCATTAATAATGTGGGAGGGGGTGTCACTGGGGCATTAACAATGTGGGATGGGGTGTAACTGGGGCATTAATAATGTGGGAGGGGTGTCACAGGGGCATTAATAATGTGGGAGGGGTGTCACTGGGGCATTAATAATGTGGGAGGGTGTCACTGCACTATTAATAATATGGGAGGGGGAGTCATTGGGCATTAATAATGTGGGAGGGAGTTACTGGGGCATTAACAATGTGGGTGCGTGTCACTGGGGTATTAACAATGTGGGAGGGGGGTCACTGGGGCATTAACAATGTGGGTGGGTGTCACTGTCGTATTAACAATGTGGGAGGGGGGTCACTGGGGCATTAGAAATGTGGGAGGGGGGTCACTGGGGCATTAACAATTTGGGAGGGTGTCACTGGGGCATTAACAATGTGGGAGGGTGTCACTGGGGCATTAATAATGTGGGAGGGGTGTCACTGGGGCATTAACAATGTGGGAGGGGTGTCACTGGGGCATTAACAAAGTGGGAGGGTGTCACTGGGGTGTGAACAATGTGGGAGGGGTGTCACTGGGGCATTAACAATGTGGGAGGGGGGTCACTGGGGCATTAACAATGTGGGTGGGTGTCACTGGGGTATTAACAATGTGGGAGGGGGATCACTGGGGCATTAACAATGTGGGTGGGTGTCACTGGGGCATTAACAATGTGCGTGGGTGTCACTGGGGTATTAACAATGTGGCAGAGGGGTCACTGGGGCATTAACAATGTGGTAGGGGGTCACTGGGGCATTAAAAATGTGGTAGGGGGTCACTGGGGCATTAACAATTTGGGAGGGTGTCACTGGGGCATTAATAATGTGGGAGGGTCTCACTGGGGCATTAACAATGTGGGACGGGTGTCACTGGGGCATTAATAATGTGGGAGGGGGGTCACTGGGTCATTAACAATGTGGGAGAGTGTCACTGGGGCATTAATAATGTGGGAGGGGTGTCACTGGGGCATTAATGTGCGAGGGGTGTTACTGGGGCATTAACAATGTGGGAGGGTGTCACTGGGGCATTAGCAATGTGGGAGGGTGTTACTGGGGTATTAACAATGTGGGAGGGGTGTCACTGGGGTATTAATAATGTGGGAGGGTGTCACTGGGGCATTAATAATATGGGAGGGGGTAGTCACTGGGGCATTAATAATGTGGGAAGGGTGTCTCTGGGGCATTAATAATATGGGAGGGTGTCACTGGGTCATTAATAATGTGGGGGGTGTCACTGGGGCATTAACAGTGTGGGACGGGTGTCACTGGGGCATTAATAATGTGGGAGGGGGGTCACTGGGTCATTAACAATGTGGGAGGGGGGTCACTGGTGCATTAACAATGTGGAGGGTGTCACTGGGGCATTAATAATGTGGGAGGGGGGTCACCGGAGCATTAATAATGTGGGAGGGGTGTCACAGGTGCAGTAATAATGAGGGAGGGGTGTCACTGGGCCATTAATAATGTTGGAGGGTATCACTGGGGCATTAGTAATGTGGGAGGGTGTCACTGGGGCATTAACAATGTGGGAGGGTGTCACTGGGGCATTAACAATGTGGGAGGGGTGTCACTGGAGCATTAATAATGTGGGAGGGTGTCACTGGGGCATTAATAATATGGGAGCGGTGTCACAGGTGCATTAATAATGTGGGAGGGGTGTCACTGGGGCATTAATAATGTTGGAGGGTATCACTGGGGCATTAGTAATGTGGGAGGGTGTCACTGGGTCATTAACAATGTGGGAGGGTGTCACTGGGGCATTAATAATATGGGAGGGGGTGTCATTGGGGCATTAATAATGTGGGAGGGAGTCACTGGGGCATTAACAATGTGGGAGGGGTGTTACTTGGGCATTAATAATGTGGGAGGGAGTAATTGGGGCATTAACAATGTGGGAGGGTGTCACTGGGGCATTCATAATGTGGGAGGGGTGTCACTGGGGCATTAATAATATGGGGGGGTGTCATTGGGGCATTAATAATGTGGGAGGGCGTCACTGGGGCATTAACAATGTGGGAGTGGTGTCACTGGGGCATTAATAATGTGGGAAGGGTGTCACTGGGGCATTAATAATATGGGAGGGGCAGTCATTGGGGCATTAATAATGTGGGAGGGAGTCACTGGGGCATTAACAATGTGGGAGTGGTGTTACTCGGGCATTAATAATGTGGGAGGGAGTAATTGGGGCATTAGCAATGTGGGAGGGTGTCACTGGGGCATTAATAATGTGGGAGGGGTGTCACTGAGGCATTAATACTGTGGGAGGGGGTGTAACTGGGGCATTAATAATGTGGGAGGGGTGTCACAGGGGCATTAATAATGTGGGAGGGGTGTCACTGGGGCATTAATAATGTGGGAGGGTGTCACTGCACTATTAATAATATGGGAGGGGGAGTCATTGGGCATTAATAATGTGGGAGGGAGTTACTGGGGCATTATCAATGTGGGTGCGTGTCACTGGGGTATTAACAATGTGGGAGGGGGGTCACTGGGGCATTAACAATGTGGGTGGGTGTCACTGTCGTATTAACAATGTGGGAGGGGGGTCACTGGGGCATTAGAAATGTGGGAGGGGGGTCACTGGGGCATTAACAATTTGGGAGGGTGTCACTGGGGCATTAACAATGTGGGAGGGTGTCACTGGGGCATTAATAATGTGGGAGGGGTGTCACTGGGGCATTAACAATGTGGGAGGGGTGTCACTGGGGCATTAACAATGTGGGAGGGTGTCACTGGGGTGTGAACAATGTGGGAGGGGTGTCACTGGGGCATTAACAATGTGGGAGGGGGGTCACTGGGGCATTAACAATGTGAGTGGGTGTCACTGGGGTATTAACAATGTGGGAGGGGGATCACTGGGGCATTAACAATGTGGGTGGGTGTCACTGGGGCATTAACAATGTGCGTGGGTGTCACTGGGGTATTAACAATGTGGCAGAGGGGTCACTGGGGCATTAACAATGTGGTAGGGGGTCACTGGGGCATTAACAAATGTGGTAGGGGGTCACTGGGGCATTAACAATTTGGGAGGGTGTCACTGGGGCATTAATAATGTGGGAGGGTCTCACTGGGGCATTAACAATGTGGGACGGGTGTCACTGGGGCATTAATAATGTGGGAGGGGGGTCACTGGGTCATTAACAATGTGGGAGGGTGTCACTGGTGCATTAACAATGTGGAGGGTGTCACTGGGGCATTAATAATGTGGGAGGGGGGTCACCGGAGCATTAATAATGTGGGAGGGGTGTCACAGGTGCAGTAATAATGAGGGAGGGGTGTCACTGGGCCATTAATAATGTGCGAGGGGTGTTACTGGGGTATTAACAATGTGGGAGGGGTGTCACTGCGGTATTAATAATGTGGGAGGGTGTCACTGGGGCATTAATAATATGGGAGGGGGTAGTCACTGGGGCATTAATAATGTGGGAAGGGTGTCTCTGGGGCATTAATAATATGGGAGGGTGTCACTGGGTCATTAATAATGTGGGGGGTGTCACTGGGGCATTAACAGTGTGGGACGGGTGTCACTGGGGCATTAATAATGTGGGAGGGGGGTCACTGGGTCATTAACAATGTGGGAGGGGGGTCACTGGTGCATTAACAATGTGGAGGGTGTCACTGGGGCATTAATAATGTGGGAGGGGGGTCACCGGAGCATTAATAATGTGGGAGGGGTGTCACAGGTGCAGTAATAATGAGGGAGGGGTGTCACTGGGCCATTAATAATGTTGGAGGGTATCACTGGGGCATTAGTAATGTGGGAGGGTGTCACTGGGGCATTAACAATATGGGAGGGTGTCACTGGGGCATTAACAATGTGGGAGGGGTGTCACTGGAGCATTAATAATGTGGGAGGGTGTCACTGGGGCATTAACAATGTGGGAGGGGTGTCACTGGGGCATTAATAATGTTGGAGGGTATCACTGGGGCATTAGTAATGTGGGAGGGTGTCACTGGGTCATTAACAATGTGGGAGGGTGTCACTGGGGCATTAATAATATGGGAGGGGGTGTCATTGGGGCATTAATAATGTGGGAGGGAGTCACTGGGGCATTAACAATGTGGGAGGGGTGTTACTTGGGCATTAATAATGTGGGAGGGAGTAATTTGGGCATTAACAATGTGGGAGGGTGTCACTGGGGCATTAATAATGTGGGAGGGGTGTCACTGGGGCATTAATAATATGGGGGGGTGTCATTGGGGCATTAATAATGTGGGAGGGCGTCACTGGGGCATTAACAATGTGGGAGTGGTGTCACTGGGGCATTAACAATGTGGGAGGGGTGTCACTGGAGCATTAATAATGTGGGAGGGTGTCGTTGGGGCATTAATAATGTGGGAGGGTGTCACCGGGGCATTAACAATGTGGGAGGGGTGTCACCGGGGCATTAACAATGTGGGAGAGTGTCACTGGGGCATTAACAATGAGGGAGGGGTGTCACTGGGGCATTAATAATGTGGGAGAGGTGTCACGGGGGCATTAACAATGTGGGCTGGGTTTCACTTGCGCATTAACAATGTGGGAGGGGTGTCACTGGGGCATTAATAATGTGGGAGGGTGTCACTGGGCATTAATAATGTGGGAGGAGTGTCACTGGGGCATTAATAATGTGGGAGGGGTGTCACTGGGGCATTAACAATGTGGGAGGGGTGTCACTAGGCATTAACAATGAGGGAGATGTGTCACTGGGGCATTAATAATGTGGGAGGAGGTGTCACTGGGGCATTATTACTGTGGGAGTGGGGTCACCGGGGCATTAATAATGTGGGAGGGTGTCACTGGGCATTAACAATGTGGGAGGGAGTCACCGGGGCATTAATAATGTGGGAATGGGGTCACTGGGGCATGAGCAATGTGGGAGGTTGTCACTGGGGCATTATTAATGTGGGAGAGTGTCACTGGGCATTAACAATGTGGGAGGGGTGTCACTGGGGCATTAATAATATGGGAGGGGTGTCACTGGGGCATGAACAATGTGGGAGGGAGTCACCGGGGCATTAATAATATGGGAGGGGTGTCACTGGGGCATGAACAATGTGGGAGGGTGTCACTGGGGCATTAACAATGTGGGAGTGGTTTCACTGGGGCATTAACAATGTGGGAAGGTGTCACCGGGGCGTTAATAATGTGGAAGGGGTGTCACTGGGGAATTAACAAATGTGGGAGGGGTGTCACTGGGGCATGAACAATGTGGGAGGGAGTCACTGGGGCATTAATAATGTGGGAGGGGTGTCACTGGGGCATTAATAATGTGGGAGGGTGTCACTGGGGCATTAATAATATGGGAGGGGGTAGTCATTGGGGCATTAATAATGTGGGAGTGGTGTCACTGGGGCATTAATAATATGGGAGGGTGTCACTGGGGCATTAATAATGTGGGGGGTGTCACTGGGGCATTAATAATATGGGAGGGTGTCACTGGGGCATTAATAATGTGGGAGGGGTGTCACTTGGGCATTAACAATGTGGGAGGGGTGTCACGAGACATTAATAATGTGGGAGTGGTGTCACTGGGGCATTAATAATGTGGGGGGTGTCACTGGGGCATTAATAATATGGGAGGGTGTCGCTGGGGCATTAATAAAGTTGGAGGGGTGTCACTTGGGCATTAACAATGTGGGAGGGGTGTCACAAGGCATTAATAATGTGGGAGTGGTGTCACTGGGGCATTAATAATGTGGGAGGGGGAGTCATTGGGGCAATAATAATGTGGGAGGGAGTCACTGGGGCATTAACAATGTGGGAGGGGTGTCACTGGGGCATTAACAATGTGGGAGGGAGTCACTGGGGCATTCATAATGTGGGGGGGGGTCACTGGGGCATTAATCATGTGGGAGGGAGTCACTGGGCATTAACAATGTGGGAGGGGTGTCACTGGGGCATTAACAATGTGGGAGGGAGTCACTGGGGCATTCATAATGTGGGGGGGTCACTGGGGCATTAATCATGTGGGAGGGAGTCACTGGGCATTAACAATGTGGGAGGGGTGTCATTGGGGCATTAATAATGTAGGAGGGAGTCACTAGGGCATTCATAATGTGGGGGTTCACTGGGGCATTAACTATGTGGGAGGGGTGTCACTCGGGCATTAATAATGTGGGAGGGGGTCACTGGGGCATTAACATTGTGGTAGGGTGTCACTGGGGCATTAGTATTGTGGGAGGGGGGTCATTGGGGCTTTAACAATGTGGGAGGGTGTCACTGGGGCATTAATAATGTGGGAGGGTGTCACCAGGGCATTAACAATGTGGGAGGGATGTCACCGGTGCATTAACAATGTGGGACAGTGTTACTGGGGCATTAATAATGTGGGAGGGTGTCACTGGGGCATTAATAATGTGGGAGTGTGTCACTGGGGGATTAATAATATGGGAGGGGGAGTCATTGGGGCATTAATCATGTGGGAGGGAGTCACTGGGCATTAACAATGTGGGAGAGGTGTCACTGGGGCATTAACAATGTGGGAGGGAGTCACTGGGGCATTCATAATGTGGGGGGGTCACTGGGGCATTAATCATGTGGGAGGGAGTCACTGGGCATTAACAATGTGGGAGGGGTGTCATTGGGGCATTAATAATGTAGGAGGGAGTCACTAGGGCATTCATAATGTGGGGGTTCACTGGGGCATTAACTATGTGGGAGGGGTGTCACTCGGGCATTAATAATGTGGGAGGGGGTCACTGGGGCATTAACATTGTGGTAGGGTGTCACTGGGGCATTAGTATTGTGGGAGGGGGGTCATTGGGGCTTTAACAATGTGGGAGGGTGTCACTGGGGCATTAATAATGTGGGAGGGTGTCACCAGGGCATTAACAATGTGGGAGGGATGTCACCGGTGCATTAACAATGTGGGACAGTGTTACTGGGGCATTAATAATGTGGGAGGGTGTCACTGGGGCATTAATAATGTGGGAGTGTGTCACTGGGGGATTAATAATATGGGAGGGGGAGTCATTGGGGCATTGAAAATGTGGGAGGGAGTCACTGGGGCATTAACAATGTGGAAGGGTTGTCACTGGGGCATTAATAATGTGGGAGGAGTGTGACTGGGGCATTAATAATATGGGGGGTGTCATTGGGGCATTAATAATATTGGTGGGAGTTACTGGGGCATTAACAATGTGGGAGGGTGTCGTTGGGGCATTAATAATGTGGGAGGGTGTCACCGGGGCAGTAACAATGTGGGAGGGGTGTCACCGGGGCATTAACAATGTGGGAGAGTGTCACTGGGGCATTAACAATGAGGGAGGGGTGTCACTGTGGCATTAATAATGTGGGAGGGTGTCACGGGGGCATTAACAATGTGGGCTGGGTTTCACTTGCGCATTAACAATGTGGGAGGGGTGTCACTGGGGCATTAATAATGTGGGAGGGTGTCACTGGGCATTAATAATGTGGGAGGAGTGTCACTGGGGCATTAATAATGTGGGAGGGGTGTCACTGGGGCATTAACAATGTGGGAGGGGTGTCACTAGGCATTAACAATGAGGGAGGTGTGTCACTGGGGCATTAATAATGTGGGAGGAGGTGTCACTGGGGCATTATTACTGTGGGAGTGGGGTCACCGGGGCATTAATAATGTGGGAGGGTGTCACTGGGCATTAACAATGTGGGAGGGAGTCACCGGGGCATTAATAATGTGGGAATGGGGTCACTGGGGCATGAGCAATGTGGGAGGTTGTCACTGGGGCATTATTAATGTGGGAGAGTGTCACTGGGCATTAACAATGTGGGAGGGGTGTCACTGGGGCATTAATAATATGGGAGGGGTGTCACTGGGGCATGAACAATGTGGGAGGGAGTCACTGGGGCATTAATAATATGGGAGGGGTGTCACTGGGGCATGAACAATGTGGGAGGTTGTCACTGGGGCATTAACAATGTGGGAGGGGTTTCACTGGGGCATTAACAATGTGGGAGGGTGTCACCGGGGCGTTAATAATGTGGAAGGGGTGTCACTGGGGAATTAACAAATGTGGGAGGGGTGTCACTGGGGCATGAACAATGTGGGAGGAAGTCACTGGGGCATTAATAATGTGGGAGGGGTGTCACTGGGGCATTAATAATGTGGGAGGGTGTCACTGGGGCATTAATAATATGGGAGGGGGTAGTCATTGGGGCATTAACAATGTGGGAGTGGTGTCACTGGGGCATTAATAATATGGGAGGGTGTCACTGGGGCATTAATAATGTGGGGGTGTCACTGGGGCATTAATAATGTGGGAGGGTGTCACTGGGGCATTAATAATATGGGAGGGGGTAGTCATTGGGGCATTAACAATGTGGGAGTGGTGTCACTGGGGCATTAATAATATGGGAGGGAGTCACTGGGTCATTAACAATGTGGGAGGGGGGTCACTGGTGCATTAACAATGTGCAGGGTGTCACTGGGGCATTAATAATGTGGGAGGGGTTTCACAGGTGCATTAATAAAGTGGGAGGAGTGTCACTGGGGCATTAATAATATGGGAGGGTATTACTGGGGCATTAATAATGTGGGAGGGTGTCACTGGGGCATTAACAATGTGGGAGGGTATCACTGGGGCATTAACAATGTGGGAGGGGTGTCACTGGGGCATTAAAAATGTGGGAGGGGTGTTACTGGGGCGTTGACAATGTGGGAGGGTGTCACTGCGGCATTAATAATGTGGAAGGGGTGTCACTGGGGCATGAACAAGGTGGGAGGGGTGTCACTGAGGCATTAATAATGTGGGAGGGGTGTCACTGGGGCATTAATAATGTGAGAGGGGGTGTCACTGGGGCATTAACAATGTGGGAGGGGGTGTAACTGGGGCATTAATAATGTGGGAGGGGTGTCACAGGGGCATTAATAATGTGGGAGGGGTGTCACTGGGGCATTAATAATGTGGGAGGGTGTCACTGCACTATTAATAATATGGGAGGGGGAGTCATTGGGCATTAATAATGTGGGAGGGAGTTACTGGGGCATTAACAATGTGGGTGGGTGTCACTGGGGTATTAACAATGTGGGAGGGGGGTCACTGGGGCATTAACAATGGGGGTGGGTGTCACTGTCGTATTAACAATGTGGGAGTGGGGTCACTGGGGCATTAGAAATGTGGGAGGGGGGTCACTGGGGCACTAACAATTTGGGAGGGTGTCACTGGGGCATTAACAATGTGGGAGGGTGTCACTGGGGCATTAATAATGTGGGAGGGGTGTCACTGGGGCATTAACAATGTGGGAGGGGTGTCACTGGGG
Source organism: Chiloscyllium plagiosum (assembly GCF_037043375.1). Lineage (NCBI taxonomy): Eukaryota > Metazoa > Chordata > Chondrichthyes > Orectolobiformes > Hemiscylliidae > Chiloscyllium > Chiloscyllium plagiosum. The sequence goes on from NW_028270140.1 coordinate 153,992,864, forward strand.
CATTAACAATGTGGGAGAGTGTCACTGGGGTATGAACAATGTGGGAGGGGTGTCACTGGGCCATTAATGTGCGAGGAGTTTTACCGGGGCATTAACAATATGGGAGGGTGTCACTGGGGTATTAACAATGTGGGAGGGGGGTCACTGGGGCATTAACAATGTGGGTGGGTGTCACTGGGGTATTAACAATGTGGGAGGGGGTTCACTGGGGCATTAACAATGTGGGAATGGTGTCACTGGGGCATTAATAATGTGGGAGGGAGTCACTGGGGCATTAACAATGTTGGAGGGGTGTCAATGGGATATTAATAATGTAGGAGGGAGTCACTGGGGCATTAACTATGTGGGAGGGGTGTCACTGGGATATTAATAATGTGGGAGGGTGTCACTGGGGCATTAACTATGTGGGAGGGGTGTCACTCGGGCATTAATAATGTGGGAGGGGGTCACTGGGGCATTAACAATGTGGTAGGGTGTCACTGGGGCATTAATATTGTGGGAGGGGGGTCACTGGGGTATTAACAATGTGGGAGGGTGTCACTGGGGCATTAATAATGTGGGAGGGAGTCACCGGGGCATTAACAATGTGGGAGGGGTGTCACCGGGGCATTAACAATGTGGGAGAGTGTCACTGGGGCAATAACAATGTGGGAGGGGTGTCACTGGGGCATTAATAATGTGGGAGGGGTGTCACGGGGGCACTAACAATGTGGGAGACGGTGTAACTGGGGCATTAATAATGTGGGAGGGGTGTCACTGGGGCATTAACAATGTGGGAGGGGGTGTAACTGGGGCATTAATAATGTGGGAGGGGTGTCACTGTGGCATTAATAATATGGGAGGGGTGTCACTGGGGCATTAATAATGTGGGAGGGTGTGACTGCACTATTAATAATATGGGAGGGGGGAGTCATTGGGGCATTAATAATGTGGGAGGGAGTTACTGGGGCATTAACAATGTGGGTGGGTGTCACTGGGGTATTAACAATATGGGAGGGGGTCACTGGGGCATTAACAATGTGGGTGGGTGTCACTGGGGTATTAACAATGTGGGAGGGGTGTCACTGGGGCATTAATAATGTGGGAGGGAGTTACTGGGGCATTAAAAATGTGGGAGGGGTGTCACTGGGGTATTAACAATGTGGGAGGGGGGTCCCTGGGGCATTAACAATGTGGGAGGGTGTCACTGGGGCATTAACAATGTGGGAGGGGGTTCACTGAGGCATTAACAATTTGGGAGGGTGTCACTGGGGCATTAATAATGTGGGAGTGTTTCACTGGGGTATTAACAATGTGGGAGGGGTGTCACTGGTGTATTAACAATGTGAGAGGGGTGTCACTGGGGCATTAACAATTTGGGAGGGTCACAGGGGCATTAATAATATGGGAGGGTGTCATCAGGGCATTAACAATGTGGGAGGAGTGTCACTGGGGCATTAATAATGTGGGAGGGGTGTCACTGGGGCATTAATAATGTCGGAGCGGGTGTCACTGGGGCATTAACAATGTGGGAGGGGGTGTAACTGGGGCATTAATAATGTGGGAGGGGTGTCACAGGGGCATTAATAATATGGGAGGGGTGTCACTGAGGCATTAATAATGTGGGAGGGGTGTCACTGGGGCATTAATAATGTGGGAGGGGGTGTCACTGGGGCATTAACAATGTGGGATGGGGTGTAACTGGGGCATTAATAATGTGGGAGGGGTGTCACAGGGGCATTAATAATGTGGGAGGGGTGTCACTGGGGCATTAATAATGTGGGAGGGTGTCACTGCACTATTAATAATATGGGAGGGGGAGTCATTGGGCATTAATAATGTGGGAGGGAGTTACTGGGGCATTAACAATGTGGGTGCGTGTCACTGGGGTATTAACAATGTGGGAGGGGGGTCACTGGGGCATTAACAATGTGGGTGGGTGTCACTGTCGTATTAACAATGTGGGAGGGGGGTCACTGGGGCATTAGAAATGTGGGAGGGGGGTCACTGGGGCATTAACAATTTGGGAGGGTGTCACTGGGGCATTAACAATGTGGGAGGGTGTCACTGGGGCATTAATAATGTGGGAGGGGTGTCACTGGGGCATTAACAATGTGGGAGGGGTGTCACTGGGGCATTAACAAAGTGGGAGGGTGTCACTGGGGTGTGAACAATGTGGGAGGGGTGTCACTGGGGCATTAACAATGTGGGAGGGGGGTCACTGGGGCATTAACAATGTGGGTGGGTGTCACTGGGGTATTAACAATGTGGGAGGGGGATCACTGGGGCATTAACAATGTGGGTGGGTGTCACTGGGGCATTAACAATGTGCGTGGGTGTCACTGGGGTATTAACAATGTGGCAGAGGGGTCACTGGGGCATTAACAATGTGGTAGGGGGTCACTGGGGCATTAAAAATGTGGTAGGGGGTCACTGGGGCATTAACAATTTGGGAGGGTGTCACTGGGGCATTAATAATGTGGGAGGGTCTCACTGGGGCATTAACAATGTGGGACGGGTGTCACTGGGGCATTAATAATGTGGGAGGGGGGTCACTGGGTCATTAACAATGTGGGAGAGTGTCACTGGGGCATTAATAATGTGGGAGGGGTGTCACTGGGGCATTAATGTGCGAGGGGTGTTACTGGGGCATTAACAATGTGGGAGGGTGTCACTGGGGCATTAGCAATGTGGGAGGGTGTTACTGGGGTATTAACAATGTGGGAGGGGTGTCACTGGGGTATTAATAATGTGGGAGGGTGTCACTGGGGCATTAATAATATGGGAGGGGGTAGTCACTGGGGCATTAATAATGTGGGAAGGGTGTCTCTGGGGCATTAATAATATGGGAGGGTGTCACTGGGTCATTAATAATGTGGGGGGTGTCACTGGGGCATTAACAGTGTGGGACGGGTGTCACTGGGGCATTAATAATGTGGGAGGGGGGTCACTGGGTCATTAACAATGTGGGAGGGGGGTCACTGGTGCATTAACAATGTGGAGGGTGTCACTGGGGCATTAATAATGTGGGAGGGGGGTCACCGGAGCATTAATAATGTGGGAGGGGTGTCACAGGTGCAGTAATAATGAGGGAGGGGTGTCACTGGGCCATTAATAATGTTGGAGGGTATCACTGGGGCATTAGTAATGTGGGAGGGTGTCACTGGGGCATTAACAATGTGGGAGGGTGTCACTGGGGCATTAACAATGTGGGAGGGGTGTCACTGGAGCATTAATAATGTGGGAGGGTGTCACTGGGGCATTAATAATATGGGAGCGGTGTCACAGGTGCATTAATAATGTGGGGGGGTGTCACTGGGGCATTAATAATGTTGGAGGGTATCACTGGGGCATTAGTAATGTGGGAGGGTGTCACTGGGTCATTAACAATGTGGGAGGGTGTCACTGGGGCATTAATAATATGGGAGGGGGTGTCATTGGGGCATTAATAATGTGGGAGGGAGTCACTGGGGCATTAACAATGTGGGAGGGGTGTTACTTGGGCATTAATAATGTGGGAGGGAGTAATTGGGGCATTAACAATGTGGGAGGGTGTCACTGGGGCATTCATAATGTGGGAGGGGTGTCACTGGGGCATTAATAATATGGGGGGGTGTCATTGGGGCATTAATAATGTGGGAGGGCGTCACTGGGGCATTAACAATGTGGGAGTGGTGTCACTGGGGCATTAATAATGTGGGAAGGGTGTCACTGGGGCATTAATAATATGGGAGGGGCAGTCATTGGGGCATTAATAATGTGGGAGGGAGTCACTGGGGCATTAACAATGTGGGAGTGGTGTTACTCGGGCATTAATAATGTGGGAGGGAGTAATTGGGGCATTAGCAATGTGGGAGGGTGTCACTGGGGCATTAATAATGTGGGAGGGGTGTCACTGAGGCATTAATACTGTGGGAGGGGGTGTAACTGGGGCATTAATAATGTGGGAGGGGTGTCACAGGGGCATTAATAATGTGGGAGGGGTGTCACTGGGGCATTAATAATGTGGGAGGGTGTCACTGCACTATTAATAATATGGGAGGGGGAGTCATTGGGCATTAATAATGTGGGAGGGAGTTACTGGGGCATTATCAATGTGGGTGCGTGTCACTGGGGTATTAACAATGTGGGAGGGGGGTCACTGGGGCATTAACAATGTGGGTGGGTGTCACTGTCGTATTAACAATGTGGGAGGGGGGTCACTGGGGCATTAGAAATGTGGGAGGGGGGTCACTGGGGCATTAACAATTTGGGAGGGTGTCACTGGGGCATTAACAATGTGGGAGGGTGTCACTGGGGCATTAATAATGTGGGAGGGGTGTCACTGGGGCATTAACAATGTGGGAGGGGTGTCACTGGGGCATTAACAATGTGGGAGGGTGTCACTGGGGTGTGAACAATGTGGGAGGGGTGTCACTGGGGCATTAACAATGTGGGAGGGGGGTCACTGGGGCATTAACAATGTGAGTGGGTGTCACTGGGGTATTAACAATGTGGGAGGGGGATCACTGGGGCATTAACAATGTGGGTGGGTGTCACTGGGGCATTAACAATGTGCGTGGGTGTCACTGGGGTATTAACAATGTGGCAGAGGGGTCACTGGGGCATTAACAATGTGGTAGGGGGTCACTGGGGCATTAACAAATGTGGTAGGGGGTCACTGGGGCATTAACAATTTGGGAGGGTGTCACTGGGGCATTAATAATGTGGGAGGGTCTCACTGCGGCATTAACAATGTGGGACGGGTGTCACTGGGGCATTAATAATGTGGGAGGGGGGTCACTGGGTCATTAACAATGTGGGAGGGTGTCACTGGTGCATTAACAATGTGGAGGGTGTCACTGGGGCATTAATAATGTGGGAGGGGGGTCACCGGAGCATTAATAATGTGGGAGGGGTGTCACAGGTGCAGTAATAATGAGGGAGGGGTGTCACTGGGCCATTAATAATGTGCGAGGGGTGTTACTGGGGTATTAACAATGTGGGAGGGGTGTCACTGGGGTATTAATAATGTGGGAGGGTGTCACTGGGGCATTAATAATATGGGAGGGGGTAGTCACTGGGGCATTAATAATGTGGGAAGGGTGTCTCTGGGGCATTAATAATATGGGAGGGTGTCACTGGGTCATTAATAATGTGGGGGGTGTCACTGGGGCATTAACAGTGTGGGACGGGTGTCACTGGGGCATTAATAATGTGGGAGGGGGGTCACTGGGTCATTAACAATGTGGGAGGGGGGTCACTGGTGCATTAACAATGTGGAGGGTGTCACTGGGGCATTAATAATGTGGGAGGGGGGTCACCGGAGCATTAATAATGTGGGAGGGGTGTCACAGGTGCAGTAATAATGAGGGAGGGGTGTCACTGGGCCATTAATAATGTTGGAGGGTATCACTGGGGCATTAGTAATGTGGGAGGGTGTCACTGGGGCATTAACAATGTGGGAGGGTGTCACTGGGGCATTAACAATGTGGGAGGGGTGTCACTGGAGCATTAATAATGTGGGAGGGTGTCACTGGGGCATTAATAATATGGGAGCGGTGTCACAGGTGCATTAATAATGTGGGGGGGTGTCACTGGGGCATTAATAATGTTGGAGGGTATCACTGGGGCATTAGTAATGTGGGAGGGTGTCACTGGGTCATTAACAATGTGGGAGGGTGTCACTGGGGCATTAATAATATGGGAGGGGGTGTCATTGGGGCATTAATAATGTGGGAGGGAGTCACTGGGGCATTAACAATGTGGGAGGGGTGTTACTTGGGCATTAATAATGTGGGAGGGAGTAATTGGGGCATTAACAATGTGGGAGGGTGTCACTGGGGCATTCATAATGTGGGAGGGGTGTCACTGGGGCATTAATAATATGGGGGGGTGTCATTGGGGCATTAATAATGTGGGAGGGCGTCACTGGGGCATTAACAATGTGGGAGTGGTGTCACTGGGGCATTAATAATGTGGGAAGGGTGTCACTGGGGCATTAATAATATGGGAGGGGCAGTCATTGGGGCATTAATAATGTGGGAGGGAGTCACTGGGGCATTAACAATGTGGGAGTGGTGTTACTCGGGCATTAATAATGTGGGAGGGAGTAATTGGGGCATTAGCAATGTGGGAGGGTGTCACTGGGGCATTAATAATGTGGGAGGGGTGTCACTGAGGCATTAATACTGTGGGAGGGGGTGTAACTGGGGCATTAATAATGTGGGAGGGGTGTCACAGGGGCATTAATAATGTGGGAGGGGTGTCACTGGGGCATTAATAATGTGGGAGGGTGTCACTGCACTATTAATAATATGGGAGGGGGAGTCATTGGGCATTAATAATGTGGGAGGGAGTTACTGGGGCATTATCAATGTGGGTGCGTGTCACTGGGGTATTAACAATGTGGGAGGGGGGTCACTGGGGCATTAACAATGTGGGTGGGTGTCACTGTCGTATTAACAATGTGGGAGGGGGGTCACTGGGGCATTAGAAATGTGGGAGGGGGGTCACTGGGGCATTAACAATTTGGGAGGGTGTCACTGGGGCATTAACAATGTGGGAGGGTGTCACTGGGGCATTAATAATGTGGGAGGGGTGTCACTGGGGCATTAACAATGTGGGAGGGGTGTCACTGGGGCATTAACAATGTGGGAGGGTGTCACTGGGGTGTGAACAATGTGGGAGGGGTGTCACTGGGGCATTAACAATGTGGGAGGGGGGTCACTGGGGCATTAACAATGTGAGTGGGTGTCACTGGGGTATTAACAATGTGGGAGGGGGATCACTGGGGCATTAACAATGTGGGTGGGTGTCACTGGGGCATTAACAATGTGCGTGGGTGTCACTGGGGTATTAACAATGTGGCAGAGGGGTCACTGGGGCATTAACAATGTGGTAGGGGGTCACTGGGGCATTAACAAATGTGGTAGGGGGTCACTGGGGCATTAACAATTTGGGAGGGTGTCACTGGGGCATTAATAATGTGGGAGGGTCTCACTGCGGCATTAACAATGTGGGACGGGTGTCACTGGGGCATTAATAATGTGGGAGGGGGGTCACTGGGTCATTAACAATGTGGGAGGGTGTCACTGGTGCATTAACAATGTGGAGGGTGTCACTGGGGCATTAATAATGTGGGAGGGGGGTCACCGGAGCATTAATAATGTGGGAGGGGTGTCACAGGTGCAGTAATAATGAGGGAGGGGTGTCACTGGGCCATTAATAATGTGCGAGGGGTGTTACTGGGGTATTAACAATGTGGGAGGGGTGTCACTGGGGTATTAATAATGTGGGAGGGTGTCACTGGGGCATTAATAATATGGGAGGGGGTAGTCACTGGGGCATTAATAATGTGGGAAGGGTGTCTCTGGGGCATTAATAATATGGGAGGGTGTCACTGGGTCATTAATAATGTGGGGGGTGTCACTGGGGCATTAACAGTGTGGGACGGGTGTCACTGGGGCATTAATAATGTGGGAGGGGGGTCACTGGGTCATTAACAATGTGGGAGGGGGGTCACTGGTGCATTAACAATGTGGAGGGTGTCACTGGGGCATTAATAATGTGGGAGGGGGGTCACCGGAGCATTAATAATGTGGGAGGGGTGTCACAGGTGCAGTAATAATGAGGGAGGGGTGTCACTGGGCCATTAATAATGTTGGAGGGTATCACTGGGGCATTAGTAATGTGGGAGGGTGTCACTGGGGCATTAACAATGTGGGAGGGTGTCACTGGGGCATTAACAATGTGGGAGGGGTGTCACTGGAGCATTAATAATGTGGGAGGGTGTCACTGGGGCATTAACAATGTGGGAGGGGTGTCACTGGGGCATTAATAATGTTGGAGGGTATCACTGGGGCATTAGTAATGTGGGAGGGTGTCACTGGGTCATTAACAATGTGGGAGGGTGTCACTGGGGCATTAATAATATGGGAGGGGGTGTCATTGGGGCATTAATAATGTGGGAGGGAGTCACTGGGGCATTAACAATGTGGGAGGGGTGTTACTTGGGCATTAATAATGTGGGAGGGAGTAATTTGGGCATTAACAATGTGGGAGGGTGTCACTGGGGCATTAATAATGTGGGAGGGGTGTCACTGGGGCATTAATAATATGGGGGGGTGTCATTGGGGCATTAATAATGTGGGAGGGCGTCACTGGGGCATTAACAATGTGGGAGTGGTGTCACTGGGGCATTAATAATGTGGGAAGGGTGTCACTGGGGCATTAATAATATGGGAGGGGCAGTCATTGGGGCATTAATGATGTGGGAGGGAGTCACTGGGGCATTAACAATGTGGGAGTGGTGTTACTCGGGCATTAATAATGTGGGAGGGAGTAATTGGGGCATTAGCAATGTGGGAGGGTGTCACTGGGGCATTAATAACGTGGGAGGGTGTCACTGGGGCATTAACAATGTGGGAGGGTGTCACTGGGGCATTAGTGGGCGGCACGGTGGCACAGTGGTTAGCACTGCTGCATCACAACGCCAGAGGCCCGGGTTCAATTCCCGCCTCAGGCGACTGACTGTGTGGAGTTTGCATGTTCTCCCCGTGTCTGCGTGGGTTTCCTCCGGGTGCTCTGGTTTCCTCCCACAGTCCAAAGATGTGCAGGGTGAGGTAAATTGGCCATACTAAAATTGCCCATAGTGTGAGGTAAGAGGTAAATGTAGGGGTATGGGTGGGTTTCGCTTCGGTGGGTCGGTGTGGACTTGTTGGGCCGAAGGGCCTGTTTCCACACTGTAATCTAATCTAATCTAATCTTAACAATGTGGGAGGGGTGTCACTGGCGTATTAATAATGTGGGAGGGTGTCACTGGGGAATTAATAATGTGGGAGGGTGTCACTGGGGCATTAACAATGTGGGAGGGGTGTCACTTGGGCATTAACAATGTAGGAGGGGTGTCACGGGGCATTAATAATGTGGGAGTGGTGTCACTGGGGCATTAATAATGTGGGAAGGGTGTCAGTGGTGCATTAATAATATGGGAGGGGGGAGTCATTGGGGCAATAATAATGTGGGAGGGAGTCACTGGGGCATTAACAATGTGGGAGGGGTGTCACTGGGGCATTAACAATGTGGGAGGGAGTCACTGGGGCATTCATAATGTGGTGGGATTACTGGGGCATTAATCATGTGGGAGGGAGTCACTGGGCATTAACAATGTGGGAGGGGTGTCACTGGAGCATTAACAATGTGGGAGGGTGTCACTGCGGCATGAAAAATGTGGAAGGGTTGTCACTGGGGCATGAACAAGGTGGGAGGGTGTCACTGGGGCTTTAATAATGTGGGAGGGTGTCACTGGGGCATTAATAATATGGGAGTGGTGTCACTGGGGCATTAATAATGTGGGAGGGTGTCACTGGGGCCTTAATAATATGGGAGGGGGGAGTCATTGGGGCATTAACAATGTGGGAGGGAGTCACAGGGACATTAACAATGTGGGAGGGGTGTCACTGGGGTATTAACAATGTGAGAGGGGTGTCACTAGGGCATTAATAATGTGGGAGGGTGTCACTGGGGCATTAATAGCATGGGAGGGGGTAGTTATTGGGGAATTAATAATGTGGGAGGGGTGTCAGTGGGGCATTAACAATGTGGGAGTGGTGTCACTGGGGCATTAATAATGTGGGAAGGGTGTCACTGGGGCATTAATAATATGGGAGGGGGTGTCATTGGGGCATTAATAATGTAGGAGGGAGTCACTAGGGCATTCATAATGTGGGGGGGTCACTGGGGCATTAACTATGTGGGAGGGGTGTCACTCGGGCATTAATAATGTGGGAGGGGGTCACTGGGGCATTACCATTGTGGTAGGGTGTCACTGGGGCATTAGTATTGTGGGAGGGGGGTCACTGGGGCATTAACAATGTGGGAGGGTGTCACTGGGGCATTAATAATGTGGGAGGGTGTCACCAGGGCATTAACAATGTGGGAGGGGTGTCACCGGGGCATTAACAATGTGGGAGAGTGTCACTGGGGCATTAACAATGAGGGAGGGGTGTCACTGGGGCATTAATAATGTGGGAGAGGTGTCACGGGGGCATTAACAATGTGGGCTGGGTTTCACTTGCGCATTAACAATGTGGGAGGGGTGTCACTGGGGCATTAATAATGTGGGAGGGTGTCACTGGGCATTAATAATGTGGGAGGAGTGTCACTGGGGCATTAATAATGTGGGAGGGGTGTCACTGGGGCATTAACAATGTGGGAGGGGTGTCACTAGGCATTAACAATGAGGGAGATGTGTCACTGGGGCATTAATAATGTGGGAGGAGGTGTCACTGGGGCATTATTACTGTGGGAGTGGGGTCACCGGGGCATTAATAATGTGGGAGGGTGTCACTGGGCATTAACAATGTGGGAGGGAGTCACCGGGGCATTAATAATGTGGGAATGGGGTCACTGGGGCATGAGCAATGTGGGAGGTTGTCACTGGGGCATTATTAATGTGGGAGAGTGTCACTGGGCATTAACAATGTGGGAGGGGTGTCACTGGGGCATTAATAATATGGGAGGGGTGTCACTGGGGCATGAACAATGTGGGAGGGAGTCACCGGGGCATTAATAATATGGGAGGGGTGTCACTGGGGCATGAACAATGTGGGAGGGTGTCACTGGGGCATTAACAATGTGGGAGTGGTTTCACTGGGGCATTAACAATGTGGGAAGGTGTCACCGGGGCGTTAATAATGTGGAAGGGGTGTCACTGGGGAATTAACAAATGTGGGAGGGGTGTCACTGGGGCATGAACAATGTGGGAGGGAGTCACTGGGGCATTAATAATGTGGGAGGGGTGTCACTGGGGCATTAATAATGTGGGAGGGTGTCACTGGGGCATTAATAATATGGGAGGGGGTAGTCATTGGGGCATTAATAATGTGGGAGTGGTGTCACTGGGGCATTAATAATATGGGAGGAGTATCACTGGGGCATTAATAATGTGGGAGTGTGTCACTGGCGGATTAATAATATGGGAGGGGGAGTCATTGGGGCATTGATAATGTGGGAGGGAGTCACTGGGGCATTAACAATGTGGAAGGGGTGTCACTGGGGCATTAATAATGTGGGAGGAGTGTCACTGGGGCATTAATAATATGGGGGGTGTCATTGGGGCATTAATAATGTTGGTGGGAGTTACTGGGGCATTAACAATGTGGGAGGGTGTCGTTGGGGCATTAATAATGTGGGAGGGTGTCACCGGGGCATTAACAATGTGGGAGGGGTGTCACCGGGGCATTAACAATGTGGGAGAGTGTCACTGGGGCATTAACAATGAGGGAGGGGTGTCACTGGGGCATTAATAATGTGGGAGAGGTGTCACGGGGGCATTAACAATGTGGGCTGGGTTTCACTTGCGCATTAACAATGTGGGAGGGGTGTCACTGGGGCATTAATAATGTGGGAGGGTGTCACTGGGCATTAATAATGTGGGAGGAGTGTCACTGGGGCATTAATAATGTGGGAGGGGTGTCACTGGGGCATTAACAATGTGGGAGGGGTGTCACTAGGCATTAACAATGAGGGAGATGTGTCACTGGGGCATTAATAATGTGGGAGGAGGTGTCACTGGGGCATTATTACTGTGGAAGTGGGGTCACCGGGGCATTAATAATGTGGGAGGGTGTCACTGGGCATTAACAATGTGGGAGGGAGTCACCGGGGCATTAATAATGTGGGAATGGGGTCACTGGGGCATGAGCAATGTGGGAGGTTGTCACTGGGGCATTATTAATGTGGGAGAGTGTGTCACTGGGCATTAACAATGTGGGAGGGGTGTCACTGGGGCATTAATAATATGGGAGGGGTGTCACTGGGGCATGAACAATGTGGGAGGGAGTCACCGGGGCATTAATAATATGGGAGGGGTGTCACTGGGGCATGAACAATGTGGGAGGGTGTCACTGGGGCATTAACAATGTTGGAGTGGTTTCACTGGGGCATTAACAATGTGGGAAGGTGTCACCGGGGCGTTAATAATGTGGAAGGGGTGTCACTGGGGAATTAACAAATGTGGGAGGGGTGTCACTGGGGCATGAACAATGTGGGAGGTGGTCACTGGGGCATTAATAATGTGGGAGGGGTGTCACTGGGGCATTAATAATGTGGGAGGGTGTCACTGGGGCATTAATAATATGAGAGGGGGTAGTCATTGGGGCATTAATAATGTGGGAGTGGTGTCACTGGGGCATTAATAATATGGGAGGGTGTCACTGGGGCATTAATAATGTGGGGGGTGTCACTGGGGCATTAATAATATGGGAGGGTGTCACTGGGGCATTAATAATGTGGGAGGGGTGTCACTTGGGCATTAACAATGTGGGAGGGGTGTCACGAGACATTAATAATGTGGGAGTGGTGTCACTGGGGCATTAATAATGTGGGGGGTGTCACTGGGGCATTAATAATATGGGAGGGTGTCGCTGGGGCATTAATAAAGTTGGAGGGGTGTCACTTGGGCATTAACAATGTGGGAGGGGTGTCACAAGGCATTAATAATGTGGGAGTGGTGTCACTGGGGCATTAATAATGTGGGAGGGGGAGTCATTGGGGCAATAATAATGTGGGAGGGAGTCACTGGGGCATTAACAATGTGGGAGGGGTGTCACTGGGGCATTAACAATGTGGGAGGGAGTCACTGGGGCATTCATAATGTGGGGGGGGGGTCACTGGGGCATTAATCATGTGGGAGGGAGTCACTGGGCATTAACAATGTGGGAGGGGTGTCACTGGGGCATTAACAATGTGGGAGGGAGTCACTGGGGCATTCATAATGTGGGGGGGTCACTGGGGCATTAATCATGTGGGAGGGAGTCACTGGGCATTAACAATGTGGGAGGGGTGTCATTGGGGCATTAATAATGTAGGAGGGAGTCACTAGGACATTCATAATGTGGGGGTTCACTGGGGCATTAACTATGTGGGAGGGGTGTCACTCGGGCATTAATAATGTGGGAGGGGGTCACTGGGGCATTAACATTGTGGTAGGGTGTCACTGGGGCATTAGTATTGTGGGAGGGGGGTCATTGGGGCATTAACAATGTGGGAGGGTGTCACTGGGGCATTAATAATGTGGGAGGGTGTCACCAGGGCATTAACAATGTGGGAGGGATGTCACCGGGGCATTAACAATGTGGGACAGTGTTACTGGGGCATTAATAATGTGGGAGGGTGTCACTGGGGCATTAATAATGTGGGAGTGTGTCACTGGGGGATTAATAATATGGGAGGGGGAGTCATTGGGGCATTGAAAATGTGGGAGGGAGTCACTGGGGCATTAACAATGTGGAAGGGTTGTCACTGGGGCATTAATAATGTGGGAGGAGTGTGACTGGGGCATTAATAATATGGGGGGTGTCATTGGGGCATTAATAATATTGGTGGGAGTTACTGGGGCATTAACAATGTGGGAGGGTGTCGTTGGGGCATTAATAATGTGGGAGGGTGTCACCGGGGCATTAACAATGTGGGAGGGGTGTCACCGGGGCATTAACAATGTGGGAGAGTGTCACTGGGGCATTAACAATGAGGGAGGGGTGTCACTGTGGCATTAATAATGTGGGAGGGTGTCACGGGGGCATTAACAATGTGGGCTGGGTTTCACTTGCGCATTAACAATGTGGGAGGGGTGTCACTGGGGCATTAATAATGTGGGAGGGTGTCACTGGGCATTAATAATGTGGGAGGAGTGTCACTGGGGCATTAATAATGTGGGAGGGGTGTCACTGGGGCATTAACAATGTGGGAGGGGTGTCACTGGGGCATTAACAATGAGGGAGGTGTGTCACTGGGGCATTAATAATGTGGGAGGAGGTGTCACTGGGGCATTATTACTGTGGGAGTGGGGTCACCGGGGCATTAATAATGTGGGATGGTGTCACTGGGCATTAACAATGTGGGAGGGAGTCACCGGGGCATTAATAATGTGGGAATGGGGTCACTGGGGCATGAGCAATGTGGGAGGTTGTCACTGGGGCATTATTAATGTGGGAGAGTGTCACTGGGCATTAACAATGTGGGAGGGGTGTCACTGGGGCATTAATAATATGGGAGGGGTGTCACTGGGGCATGAACAATGTGGGAGGGAGTCACCGGGGCATTAATAATATGGGATGGGTGTCACTGGGGCATGAACAATGTGGGAGGTTGTCACTGGGGCATTAACAATGTGGGAGGGGTTTCACTGGGGCATTAACAATGTGGGAGGGTGACACCGGGGCGTTAATAATGTGGAAGGGGTGTCACTGGGGAATTAACAAATGTGGGAGGGGTGTCACTGGGGCATGAACAATGTGGGAGGAAGTCACTGGGGCATTAATAATGTGGGAGGGGTGTCACTGGAGCATTAATAATGTGGGAGGGTGTCACTGGGGCATTAATAATATGGGAGGGGGTAGTCATTGGGGCATTAACAATGTGGGAGTGGTGTCACTGGGGCATTAATAATATGGGAGGGTGTCACTGGGGCATTAATAATGTGGGGGGTGTCACTGGGGCATTAATAATGTGGGAGGGTGTCACTGGGGCATTAATAATATGGGAGGGGGTAGTCATTGGGGCATTAACAATGTGGGAGTGGTGTCAATGGGGCATTAATAATATGGGAGGGAGTCACTGGGTCATTAACAATGTGGGAGGGGGGTCACTGGTGCATTAACAATGTGCAGGGTGTCACTGGGGCATTAATAATGTGGGAGGGGTTTCACAGGTGCATTAATAAAGTGGGAGGAGTGTCACTGGGGCATTAATAATATGGGAGGGTATTACTGGGGCATTAATAATGTGGGAGGGTGTCACTGGGGCATTAACAATGTGGGAGGGTATCACTGGGGCATTAACAATGTGGGAGGGGTGTCACTGGGGCATTAAAAATGTGGGAGGGGTGTTACTGGGGCGTTGACAATGTGGGAGGGTGTCACTGCGGCATTAATAATGTGGAAGGGGTGTCACTGGGGCATGAACAAGGTGGGAGGGGTGTCACTGGGGCATTAATAATGTGGGAGGGGTGTTTCTGGGGCGTTGACAATGTGGTAGGGTGTCACTGGGGTATTAACAATCTGGGACGCGTGTCACTGGAGCATTAATAATGTGAGAGGGTGTCACTGGGGCATTAATGATATGTGAGCGGTGTCACTGGGGCATTAATAATGTGGGAGGGTGTCACTGGGGCATTAATAATATGGGAGGGGGGAGTCATTGGGGCATTAATAATGTGGGAGGAAGTCACTGGGGCATTAGCAATGTGGGAGTGGTGTCACTGGGGCATTAATAATGTGGGAAGGGTGTCGCTGGGGCATTAATAATATGGGAGAGGGAGTCATTGGGGCATTAATATTGTGGGAGGGAGTCACTGGGGCATTAGAAATGTGGGAGGGGTGTTACTCGGGCATTAATAATGTGGGAGGGAGTAATTGGGGCATTAACAATGTGGGAGAGTGTCACTGGGGCATTAATAATGTGGGAGGGGTGTCACTCGGGCATTAATAGTGTGGGAGGGGGGTCACTGGGGTATTAATAATATGGGAGGGTGTCACTGGACATTAACAATGTGGGAGGGATGTCACTGGGGCTTTAATAATATGGGAGGGAGTCACTGGGCATTAACAATGTGGGAGGGGTGTCACTGGAGCATTAACAATGTGGGAGGGTGTCACTGGGGCATTAATAATGTGGGAGGGGTGTCACTCGGGCATTAATAGTGTGGGAGGGGGGTCACTGGGGTATTAATAATTTGGGAGGGTGTCACTGGGCATTAACAATGTGGGAGGGATGTCACTGGGGCTTTAATAATATGGGAGGGAGTCACTGGGCATTAACAATGTGGGAGGGGTGTCACTGGAGCATTAACAATGTGGGAGGGTGTCACTGCGGCATTAATAATGTGGAAGGGGTGTCACTGGGGCATGCACAAGGTGGGAGGGTGTCATTGGGGCATTAATAATGTGGAAGGGTATCACTGGGGCATTAATAATATGGGAGTGGTGTCACTGGGACATTAATAATGTGGGAGGGTATCACTGGGGCATTAATAATATGGGAGTGGTGTCACTGGGGCATTAATAATGTGGGAGGGTGTCACTGGGGCCTTAATAATATGGGAGGGAGGAGTCATTGGGGCATTAACAATGTGGGAGGGAGTCACAGGGACATTAACAATGTGGGAGGGGTGTCACTGGGGTATTAACAATGTGAGAGGTGTGTCACTGGGGCATTAATAATGTGGGTGTGTGTCACTGGGGCATTAATAACATGGGAGGGGGTAGTCATTGGGGAATTAATAATGTGGGAGGGGTGTCACTGGGGCATTAACAATGTGGGAGTGGTGTCACTGGGGCATTAATAATATGGGAGGGGGTGTCATTGGGGCATTAATAATGTGGGAGGGAGTCACTGGGGCATTAACAATGTGGGAGGGGTGTCACTGGGATATTAATAATATAGGAGGAAGTCACTAGGGCATTCATAATGTGGTGGGGGTCACTGGGGCATTAACTATGTGAGAGGGGTGTCACTCGGGCATTAATAATGTGGGAGGGTGTCACTGGGGCATTAATAATGTGGGAGGGTGTCACCAGGGCATTAACAATGTGGGAGGGTGTCACCGGGGCATTAATAATGTGGGACAGTGTTACTGGGGCATTAACAATGTGGGCGGGGTGTCACTGGGGCATTAATAACTTGGGAGGGGTGTCACTGGGGCATTAACAATGTGGGAGGGGTGTCACTGCGGCATTAATAATGTGGGAGGGTGTCACTGGGGCATTAATAATATGGGAGCAGTGTCACTGGGGCATTAATAATGTGGGAGGTGTGTCACTGGGGCATTAATAATATGGGGGGTGTCATTGGGGCATTAATAATGTGGGTGGAGTTACTGGGGCATTAACAATGTGGGAGGGTGTCGTTGGGGCATTAATAATGTGGGAGGGTGTCACCGGGGCATTAACAATGTGGGAGGGGTGTCACCGGGGCATTAACAATGTGGGAGAGTGTCACTGGGGCATTAACAATGTGGGAGGGGTGTCACTGGGGCATTAATAATATGGGAGGGTGTCACTGGGGCATTAATAATTTGGGAGGGGTGTCACTGGCGCATTAACAATGTGGGCTGGGTTTCACTTGCGCATTAACAATGTGGGAGGGGTGTCACTGGGGCATTAATAATGTGGGAGGGTGTCACTGGGGCATTAACAATGTGGGAGGGGTGTCACTAGGCATTAACAATGAGGGAGGTGTGTCACTGGGGCATTAATAATGTGGGAGGAGGTGTCACTGGGCATTAACAATGTGGGAGGGAGTCACCGGGGCATTAATAATGTGGGAGTGGGGTCACTGGGGCATGAGCAATGTGGGAGGTTGTCACTGGGGCATTAACAATGTGGGAGAGTGTCACTGGGCATTAACAATGTGGGAGGGGTGTCACTGGGGCATTAATAATATGGGAGGGGTGTCACTGGGGCATTAAAAATGTGGGAGGGGTGTTACTGGGGCGTTGACAATGTGGGAGGGTGTCACTGCGGCATTAATAATGTGGAAGGGGTGTCACTGGGGCATGAACAAGGTGGGAGGGGTGTCACTGGGGCATTAATAATGTGGGAGGGGTGTTTCTGGGGCGTTGACAATGTGGTAGGGTGTCACTGGGGTATTAACAATCTGGGACGCGTGTCACTGGAGCATTAATAATGTGAGAGGGTGTCACTGGGGCATTAATGATATGTGAGCGGTGTCACTGGGGCATTAATAATGTGGGAGGGTGTCACTGGGGCATTAATAATATGGGAGGGGGGAGTCATTGGGGCATTAATAATGTGGGAGGAAGTCACTGGGGCATTAGCAATGTGGGAGTGGTGTCACTGGGGCATTAATAATGTGGGAAGGGTGTCGCTGGGGCATTAATAATATGGGAGAGGGAGTCATTGGGGCATTAATATTGTGGGAGGGAGTCACTGGGGCATTAGAAATGTGGGAGGGGTGTTACTCGGGCATTAATAATGTGGGAGGGAGTAATTGGGGCATTAACAATGTGGGAGAGTGTCACTGGGGCATTAATAATGTGGGGGGGTGTCACTCGGGCATTAATAGTGTGGGAGGGGGGTCACTGGGGTATTAATAATATGGGAGGGTGTCACTGGACATTAACAATGTGGGAGGGATGTCACTGGGGCTTTAATAATATGGGAGGGAGTCACTGGGCATTAACAATGTGGGAGGGGTGTCACTGGAGCATTAACAATGTGGGAGGGTGTCACTGGGGCATTAATAATGTGGGAGGGGTGTCACTCGGGCATTAATAGTGTGGGAGGGGGGTCACTGGGGTATTAATAATTTGGGAGGGTGTCACTGGGCATTAACAATGTGGGAGGGATGTCACTGGGGCTTTAATAATATGGGAGGGAGTCACTGGGCATTAACAATGTGGGAGGGGTGTCACTGGAGCATTAACAATGTGGGAGGGTGTCACTGCGGCATTAATAATGTGGAAGGGGTGTCACTGGGGCATGCACAAGGTGGGAGGGTGTCATTGGGGCATTAATAATGTGGAAGGGTATCACTGGGGCATTAATAATATGGGAGTGGTGTCACTGGGACATTAATAATGTGGGAGGGTATCACTGGGGCATTAATAATATGGGAGTGGTGTCACTGGGGCATTAATAATGTGGGAGGGTGTCACTGGGGCCTTAATAATATGGGAGGGAGGAGTCATTGGGGCATTAACAATGTGGGAGGGAGTCACAGGGACATTAACAATGTGGGAGGGGTGTCACTGGGGTATTAACAATGTGAGAGGTGTGTCACTGGGGCATTAATAATGTGGGTGTGTGTCACTGGGGCATTAATAACATGGGAGGGGGTAGTCATTGGGGAATTAATAATGTGGGAGGGGTGTCACTGGGGCATTAACAATGTGGGAGTGGTGTCACTGGGGCATTAATAATATGGGAGGGGGTGTCATTGGGGCATTAATAATGTGGGAGGGAGTCACTGGGGCATTAACAATGTGGGAGGGGTGTCACTGGGATATTAATAATGTAGGAGGAAGTCACTAGGGCATTCATAATGTGGTGGGGGTCACTGGGGCATTAACTATGTGAGAGGGGTGTCACTCGGGCATTAATAATGTGGGAGGGTGTCACTGGGGCATTAATAATGTGGGAGGGTGTCACCAGGGCATTAACAATGTGGGAGGGTGTCACCGGGGCATTAATAATGTGGGACAGTGTTACTGGGGCATTAACAATGTGGGCGGGGTGTCACTGGGGCATTAATAACTTGGGAGGGGTGTCACTGGGGCATTAACAATGTGGGAGGGGTGTCACTGCGGCATTAATAATGTGGGAGGGTGTCACTGGGGCATTAATAATATGGGAGCAGTGTCACTGGGGCATTAATAATGTGGGAGGTGTGTCACTGGGGCATTAATAATATGGGGGGTGTCATTGGGGCATTAATAATGTGGGTGGAGTTACTGGGGCATTAACAATGTGGGAGGGTGTCGTTGGGGCATTAATAATGTGGGAGGGTGTCACCGGGGCATTAACAATGTGGGAGGGGTGTCACCGGGGCATTAACAATGTGGGAGAGTGTCACTGGGGCATTAACAATGTGGGAGGGGTGTCACTGGGGCATTAATAATATGGGAGGGTGTCACTGGGGCATTAATAATTTGGGAGGGGTGTCACTGGCGCATTAACAATGTGGGCTGGGTTTCACTTGCGCATTAACAATGTGGGAGGGGTGTCACTGGGGCATTAATAATGTGGGAGGGTGTCACTGGGGCATTAACAATGTGGGAGGGGTGTCACTAGGCATTAACAATGAGGGAGGTGTGTCACTGGGGCATTAATAATGTGGGAGGAGGTGTCACTGGGCATTAACAATGTGGGAGGGAGTCACCGGGGCATTAATAATGTGGGAGTGGGGTCACTGGGGCATGAGCAATGTGGGAGGTTGTCACTGGGGCATTAACAATGTGGGAGAGTGTCACTGGGCATTAACAATGTGGGATGGGTGTCACTGGGGCATTAATAATATGGGAGGGGTGTCACTGGGGCATGAACAATGTGGGAGGGTGTCACCGGGGCATTAACAATGTGGGAGGGGTTTCACTGGGGCGTTAATAATGTGGAAGGGGTGTCACTGGGGAATTAACAAATGTGGGAGGGGTGTCACTGGGGCATTAATAATGTGGGAGGGTGTCACTGGGGCATTAATAATTTGGGAGGGGTGTCACCGGGGCATTAACAATGTGGAAGGGGTGTCACTGGGGAATTAACAAATGTGGGAGGGGTGTCACTGGTGCATTAATAATATGGGAAGGTGTCACTGGGGCATTAACAATGTGGGAGGGTGTCACCGGTGCATTAACAATGTGGGAGGGTATCACTGGGGCATTAACAATGTGGGAGGGTGTCACCGGGGCATTAATAATGTGGGAGGGGTGTCACTGGGGCATTAACAATGTGTGAGGGTGTCACTGGGGCATTATAAATGTGGGAGGGGTGTCACTGGGGCATTAACAATGTGGGAGGGTGTCGCTGGTGCATTAACAATGTGGAAGGGGTGTCACCGGGGCATTAACAATGTGGGAGCGTGTCACTGGTGCATTAATAATATGGGAGGGGTGTCACTGGGGCATTAACAATGTGGGAAGGTGTCACTGGGGCATTAACAATGTGGGAGCGTGTCACTGGGGCTTTAACAATGTGGGAGGGGTGTCACCAGGGCATTAACAATGTGAGAGGTTGTCACTGGTGCATTAATAATGTGGGAGGATGTCACTGGGGCATTGGGATTGGAAGAGAATCACTGGGAGATTGCGAATGGAAGCAGTCACTCTGGCATTGGGAAAGGGGGATCACTGGGGCATTGGGTATGGGGGTCACTGTGGCATTAGGAATGGGGGGATCACTGGCATTAACGATGGAGAGGAGTTCACTGGGGCATTAATAATGGGGGATCTCTGGGTCATTGGGAATGGAGGAGTGTGACTAGGGCATTGTGAATGAAGTGGCGGTCATTGGGGTGTTTAGAATGGAACGGTCACTGGGTCATTGGGAATGGAGGGATGTCGCGGGCATTGGGAATAAAGGGTGAGTCACTGGGACATTGGGAATGGAGGGGTTAGTCCCTGGGACATTGGGAATGAAGGGGTTAGTCACTGGGGCATTAGTCATGGAGGGGGGTTACTGGGGCATTAGTAATGGAGGGGGAGTTACTGGGGCATTGGGAATGGAGGGGCGTCACTGGTGCATTGGGAATGGGTAGTCACTGGGGCATTGGGAATGGCGGGGTTAGTCACTGGGGCATTAGTAATGGAGGGGGGTTACTGGGGCATTAGTAATGGAGGGTGAGTCACTGGGACATTGGGAATGGAGAGGTTAGTCACTGAGGCATTAGTCATGGAGGGGGGTTACTGGGGCATTAGTAATGGAGGGGGAGTTACTAGGGCATTGGGAAGGGAGGGGCATCACTGGGGCATTGGGAATGGAGGGGTTAGTCACTGGGGCATTAGTAATGGAGGTGGAGTTATTGGGGCATTGGGAATGGAGGGGCGTCACTGGGGCATTGGGAATGGGTAGTCACTGGGGCATTGGGAATGGAGGGGGTTTACTTGGGCATTAGTAATGGAGGGGGAGTTACTGGGGCATTAGTAATGGAGGGGGAGTTACTGGGGCATTGGGAATAGAGGGGCATCACTGGGGCATTGGGAATGGGCAATTACTGGGGTATTGAGAAACGGGGGTCACTGGGGCATTGGGAATAGAGGGAGTCACTGCAACATTAGGAATGGAGGTGTTCACTGGGGCATTAGTAATGGAGATGGTTCATTGGGGCATTGGGAATGGGGGTTCACTAGGGCATTAGTAATGGAGATGGTTCATTGGGGCATTGGGAATGGGGGTTCACTGGGGCATTAGTGATGAAGAGAAGAGTCACTGGGGCAATGGGCATAGAGAGGAGTCACTGCAGCTTTAGGAATGAGGGGCGTCACTGGAGCATTGGGAATGGCTGTCACTGGGGAATTGGGAATTGGGGTGTCACTGGAGTATTGGGTATTGAGGGGAGTCGTTGCAGCATTAGTAATGGAAGGGATTCATTGGGACTTTGGGAATGGAAGGGCATCACTGGGGTATTGGGAATGGGGGGGTCACGGGCATGAGTGATGGAGGGGGAGTTACTGGGGCATTGGGAATGGGGGATCACTGGAGCATTGGGCATAGAGCTGGAGTCACTACAGCATTAGCAATGGGAGCTCACTGGTGCATTGGTAGTAGAGGGGGCTCACTGGGGCATTGGTAATGGAAGGGGTTCCTGTGGCATGGGGTATTGGGAGAGGGAGTGGTGTGTGGAGTATAGGGAAATGGAGGTCATTGGGGGAGAGGAGTATTGGGAAAGTAGGGGGGGGAGTCCTTGACGTGGATAGTGGGTAAAGAGAGGTTCATGGTCTAGTGGGTATTGGGAGAAAGGGGTCATTGGGAAGTAGAGCATTGGGAAAGTGGGTTCACTAGGTAATTGGCGATTGGGTTAGGGAGAGTTCAGTGGGGAGTGAGGTTTTGGGAAAAGGGGGTTAGTAGGCTATGGGGTGTTGGGAATGGGATTTGAGGAGGGTCATTGAGGGGAGGGAACATTGGGAGAAAGAGAGAAGGGCATTGCTGTTCAGGATCTGGGGTAGTTGGTGAAGGCAGAGAAAGAAATAGTGGTAAGATTAGGCAAAAGCATCAGAAGAGATGCTATGGGAGCTGGGCCAAAGGGAAACCATGATTTATTGAATATCATAGGCTTAATGGCATATTTCTACTCCTAATTCATGCGTAATGTGGAGTTGGTTTGGAGTGGAGACTGTCTCTACTAGGGCTTTTATAATTCTTGGAAAGTGGGCTTTGCTGGCCAGGCCATCACTTGCTGCCTATCCCTAATGGCCCTTGAGAATAAAAACAAGAAATTGCTGAAAACTCAGCAGGTCTGGCAGTATCTGTGGAGAGAAAGCAGAGTTAATGTTTTGTATCTAGTGATTCCTCTTCAGCCTTTCAGAATTAGTTGTCAGCTGCCTTTTTGAACAGCTGCAGTTTATGTGGAGTGGGGACATGCTGTTCGAAATGGAGTTAGAGATTTTGATCAAGAAAGAGTGACAGAACAGTGATATATTTCAGGGTGTTGTGTGTCTTGGACGAGAACTTGCAGGTGGTGGTATCTGCTGCCCTCATACTTCTAGACGAAAGTGGTCGTGGCTTTGGAAGGTGCTGTATAAAGATCTTTGGTGAATTCCTGAAGTGCATTTCAGTAGATGGTACAGGCTGCTGAGGAAGATGGAGTGACATAACCATAAAAAACAAGGTACATCACCAATTAAGAGCAGAGCTAAAGTGAAGAAGAGACAATTTATGAAGTCCCACTAGCAAGAATTGGGAGCTGGAGCACTATGTGGTAGGAGGAGTGAGAGTCTAATGTTGGCAACAAGAGAAAGTAAAAATCAGGAAAGAACAAGCTAGATCAGAGAAGGAATGGATGTACTCCATCAGAAACTGGAAGGAAAAGGGAGTGACAAGGGCTTACAGAATTACCATGAACAGAGAGAAAAGGTGACTATCACGGAATTGTCGATTATGAAGAAGGAATTGAGTGCTAACCAAGCAAACTGCTTTGTCCTGGATGTTGCCAAGCTTTCTCACCTTGACTATTCTTCCATTGTCTAAAACAAGTTCTTCAAGTGGTCAGCTACAAAGCAATTAAATCTATTGTACTGCTTTCATTGATAATATGTGTAGTTATACCTTGTATTATTTCAAAATGTTTTATATTTTTCAGGAGCTGGACCTGTGTTCAATCGAGTATGCAAAATTAACTTTTTTGCAACTGCAGATAGGCGTTCAAGTTTAATCAACCTGTTTGGATGATGACATACTGGATCAGAAGGCAGGATTTAAAAACACTTGTGTCTGATTGCTGATCATTGAAGATCTCAGGTGATTACAATCTTGGGTAGGTAAGATCATCCACCTGTCACCTCTGCTGATTTGGTGATGGGAAATAAAACCTGTGAAATGTGACTTGATGTGACTTGGGAATATGAAACTGAAATAAACCAAGTAATCAGTTGCAATAATTTTGGATACATTGTTCTGCGACAGTTAAGAACTCAAAATTAGTTGAGAGCAATAGTACAAATATAGTACAGCCTCTACACTGGGGAAATGGAGCATAGACTGGGTGACCGCTTTGCAGAACATCTACTTTCTGCCCTCAAAAAAGACCCTGAGTTCCTGTACCCTGCCACTTTAACATGCTATCCTTGGCCAACATCTCTGTCTCAGGCTTGCTGTGCTGCTGCAGCGAAGCTCTGTGCAAAATGGAAGAACAACACCTCATTTTTCACGTGGGGACCCTGTAGCTCTCCAGACCCAATACCAAGTTCAATAATTTTAGAGTCTGAACTCCCCCATGTCCTAGCCCCATACTCCACACACCAGGCTTTGTTATCACCATTACACATTACCAATTGTTAGCCACTAACAGTCTCCATTAACAACTATTCACCCTCCCAGCCAGATTGTTATCATTACCTCTGTCTATCTAACTGTTCTCCTCTCTCTTTGCACTCTATCTTTACCTATCGTTCACTCCTTACCCCCTGCCCAACCCTATCTTCTGCCATTTTCTGAGCTACCATCAGTTCTGAGGAAGGGTCACTGGACCCAAACGTTAACTTTGATTTCTCTTGACAGATGCTATCCGACCTGTTTTCCAGCATCTTCTGTTTTTGCTTCTGATTTACAGCATCCATGGTTCTTTCAGATTTTATTTTATAGACAATAGGCGCAGGAGTAGGCCATTCTGCCCTTCGAGCCTGCACCACCATTCATTATGATCATGGCTGATCATCCTCAATCAGTATCCTGTTCCTGCCTTATCTCCATAACCCTTGATTCTCCTATCCTTGAGAGCTCTATTCAACTCTTTCTTAAACAAATCCAGAGACTGGGCCTCCACTGCCCTCTGGGGCAGAGCATTCCACACACCCACCACTCTCTGGGTGAAGAAGTTTCTCCTCATCTCTATTCTAAATGGCCTACCCCTTATTTTTAAGCTGTGTCCTCTGGTTTGGGACTCACCCATCTGCGGAAACATGTTTCCTGCCTCCAGAGTGTCCAATCCTTTAATAATCTTATACGTCTCAATCAGATCCCCTCTCAGTCTTCTAAACTCAAGGGTATACAAGCCCAGTTGCTCCAATCTTTCAACATAAGATAGTCCCACCATTCCAGGAATTGACCTTGTGAACCTACGCTGCACTCCCTCAATAGTCAGAATGTCTTTCCTCAAATTTGGAGACCAGAACTGCACACAATATTCCAGGTGCGGTCTCACTGGGCCCCTTTACAGCTGTAGAAGAACCTCTTTGCTTCTATACTCAATCCCTCTTGTTATGAAGGCCAGCATGCTATTAGCTTTCTTCACTACCTGCTGTACCTGCATGCTTGCCTTCATTGACTGGTATACAAGAACACCCAGATCTCTTTGTATTGTCCCTTTACCTAACTTGACTCCATTTAGGTATTAATCTGCCTTCCTGTTCTTGCCACCAAAGTGGATAACCATACATTTATCCACATTAAACTGCATCTGCCATGCATCTGTCCACTCACCTAACCTGTCCAGGTCACCCTGTAATCTCCTAACATCCTCCTCACATTTCACCCTGCCACCCAGCTTTGTATCATCAGCAAATTTGCTAATGTTACTATTAATACTATCTTCTATATCATTAATATATATTGTAAAAAGCTGCGGTCCCAGCACTGATCCCTGCGGTACCCCACTGGTCACCGCCTGCCATTCCGAAATGGAGCCGTTTATCACTACTCTTTGTTTCCTGTCAGCCAACCAATTTTCAATTCAAGTCAGTACTTTGCACCCAGTACCATGCGCCCTAATTTTGCTCACTAACCTCCTATGTGGGACTTTATCAAAGGCTTTCTGAAAGTCCAGGTACACTACATCCACTGGATCTCCCTTGTCCATCTTCAGAGATACATCCTCAAAAAATTCCAGAAGATTAGTCAAGCATGATTCCCCCTTCATAAATCCATGCTGACTCTGACCTATCCTGTTACTACTATCCAGATGTGTTGTAATTTCATCCTTTATAATTGACTCCAGCATCTTTCCCACCACTGAGGTCAGACTAACTGGTCTATAATTTCCTGCTTTCTCTCTCACTCCTTTCTTAAAAAGTGGTACAACATTAGCCAACCACCAATCTGCAGGAACTGATCCTGAATCTATCGAACTCTGGAAAATAATCACCAATGCATCCACAATTTCTAGAGCCACTTCCTTCAGTACCCTGGGATGTAGAGCATCAGGCCCCGGGGACTTATCAGCCTTCAGACCTAACAGTCTCTCCAACACCAATTCCTGGCAAATACAAATTCCCTTCAGTTCAGATCCTTCAGCCACTGTTACCTCTGGGAGATTGCTTGTGTCTTCCCCAGTGAACACAGATCTGAAGTACCAATTCAACTCTTCTGCCATTTCTTTGTTTCCCCGTAATATATTCCCCTGTTTCTGTCTTCAAGGATCCAATTTTAGTCCGAACCATTTTTTTGCCTTTCACATACCTAAAAAAGCTTTTACTATTCTCCTTTATATTTTTGGCCAGTTTACAAGATGATTAGGGGGTTAGATAGGGTCGACAGTATGAACCTTTTCCCGCGTATTGAGTCGGGTATTACAAGGGGGCATAGCTTTAAATTAAGGGGGGGTAGATATAGGACTGATGTTAGGGGTAGGTTCTTCACTCAGCGAGTCGTTAGTTCATGGAATGCCCTGCCAGTAACAGTGGTGGACTCTCCCTCTTTATGGGCATTTAAGAGGGCATTGGATAGGTATATGGAGGATAGTGGGTTAGTGTAGTTTAGGTGGGCTTGGATCGGCGCAACATCGAGGGCCCAAGGGCCTGTACTGCGCTGTATTCTTCTATGTTCTATGTTCTATGTTTACCTTCGTACCAGGGCAGCACGGTGGCACAGTGGTTAGCACTGCTGCCTCACAGCGCCAGAGACCCGGCTTCAATTCCCGCCTCAGGTGACTGACTGTGTGGAGTTTGCACGTTCTCCTCGTGTCTGCAAGGGTTTCCTCGGGTGCTCCGGTTTCCTCCCACCATCCAAAGATGTGCAGGATCAGGTGAATTGGCCATACTAAATTGCCTGTCGTGTTAGATAAGGGGTAAATGTAGGGGTATGGGTGGGTTTCGCTTTGGCGGGTCGGTGTGGACTTGTTGGGCCGAAGGGCCTGTTTCCACACTGTAATCTAATCTAATCTAATCTAACCTCATTTTTTTCTCTGCATATTTCCTTCTTAGTAATCCTCTGTTGTTCTTTAAAGCTTCCCAGTCCTCCATTTTCCCACTCATATTTGCTATGTTATACTTTTTCTCTTTTACTTTATATGTTTCTTAACTTCCCTCGTCAGCCACGGCCACCCCTGCCTCCTCATCCTTTTTGGAATGAACTGATCCTGCATCTTCTGCATTATACCCAGAAATATCTGCCATTGTTCCTCCACTGTCATCCCTGCTAAGGGACCATTGAACTTTGGCCAGCTCCTCCCTCATAGCTCCATAGTTCCCTTTATTCAACTG
Organism: Chiloscyllium plagiosum; assembly: GCF_037043375.1. NCBI lineage: Eukaryota > Metazoa > Chordata > Chondrichthyes > Orectolobiformes > Hemiscylliidae > Chiloscyllium > Chiloscyllium plagiosum. The sequence continues at coordinate 154,020,471 of NW_028270140.1, forward strand.
AAATATTGTCACTACTGATTGTACCCTCTCCCTTTCAAATTGCAGATTGAAGCTTATTGTATTATGGTCACTACCTCCTAATGGCTCCTTCACTTCGAGGTCCCTGATCAATTCTGGTTCATTGCACAATACCAGATCCAGAATTGCCTTCTCCCTGGTAGGCTCCAGCATTGCTGTTCCAAGAATCCATCTCGGAGGCACTCCACAAAGTCTCTTTGTTGAGGTCCAAAACTATCCTGATTCTCCCAGTCTACCTGCATGTTGAAATCCCCCATAACATCTGTAGTAACATCTTTGCGACAGGCCAATTTCAGCTCCATATTCAACTTACACCCTACATCCATACTACTGTTTTTGTAATTGTACAGACCATCTGAAGGCAATAGCTATAAGTTTTGGAAAATAGTTAGGCAGCTTTAAATGAGAGGACTTTCCAAAACAATTTTCTGTGTTTTTCATTTTAATCGGCAGCCTGTGGTTGATGTCAGCCACTTGAATTTTCCTGTACTTGGGAAAGAAGACCAGAGGATGCATGTCATTAAGTCGCACCTAGGTGTTTTTTAGAAAATCAATTGGTTGTAGTGATAATGCAACTTGATCACACAGTTAATTGACTGAGGCTTGGGCACAAATGGTCAGAAAGATATATACTTTACAATAGGATAGGCAGTGACATTGTGGTTTTGACACTGGATTAGTAATCCAAATGAATGCTCGGTTTTTGGAGTCAAATCTCAAACGATGAGAATTGAATTAAAATTAAACATCTGGAGTTTCCACACAGTTGAACTTCAATGGTTCTGACACTGTACAGTCTTGGTTAACTAACAGTTATAATCATCAGTTAATTACCATGATTGAAACCCCACTATCATCATCCTGAGGATTACCATTGACCAGAAACTAAACTGGATTGACTATATAAATATTGTGGTTGTAAGTGCAGGTACTAGGAATTGTGCAGCTAGTAACTAATTTCTTGTCTCTGCAAAACCTGTGTACCATCTACAAGACACAAGTCGGCAGTGTGACTGAACTCCTTCAGTAGCATGTTCCAAACCCACGTCCACTTAGAATAACAAGGCAGCAGATACAGTGGAACACCACCCTTTGAAAGTTCCCCTCCAAGCCATTCACCACCTTGGTGTTGAACCATATTGCCATTCCTTCAGTGACATTGGATAAAAATTTTGCAAATCTCATCCTTGCAGCATTGTGGGTCAGTGGTTTCCAATCTTTTCAGTAACATGGCACACTTCAATGATGTGGAGGTGCTCGTGTTGGACTAGGGTGTACAAAGTTAAAAATCACACAACACCAGATTATAGTCCAACAGGTTTATTTGGAAGCACTCACTTTTGGAGCACTGCTCCTTCATCGGTAGCTAGTGGGACAGGATCATAGGACACAGAATTTATAGTAAAAGATCAAAGTGTCATCCAACTGATGCGATGTATTGAACAAACTAGATTGCTGTTACATCTTTAACCACTTAGAACAGGCAAGCAGATTTTGATTGATTAATATGTAAATCATTGAAATCACAGTCCCAAGATAATTTAAGATTTCATCAGTATAAAAGAAAGTGATGTTTTAGGTTTGTCCTCACCTCCCTGAAAACCAGTTGAATGTCAGGGTTTGGGGCTTGGCTTTGCCATTCCATTCCCTTGTAAAATTGCAGTTTCTTTGTGTACAGCTGTAAATATTCATTGTTTTGTAAATTGTGAATTGTTTAATAAAATATAAAAGAAAGTGACATCTCAGCACAGACAATGCACTAAAGGTGTGAGATTAGAATCTGTCTGTATCCTAATCTTGAATCAGACTGGTTCTATTTCCAAAATAGGAATTTATAAAATATCACATTGACTGACTGCCTACAGATTGTGTGTCAAGGATGCTCGGCCTCGGATTTTCAGTTGATCATTCTCCAAGGTGGACTTCAGGAAACGCAACAACAGAGTTGCCGAGCAGAGGTTGCTGGCCAAGTTTGGTACCCATGAGGACAGCCTCAACCGGGATCTTGGGTTCATGTCACACTCCAGGTGACCCCACTACACTATACATTCTCACTCACACACAAGCGCACACGCACTCACACACGCACTGTCACACGACCCTCTCTTAAACACACACCCTGCCTCACACACTCACAAGCCTGTACTCCGTCACATTCGTGCACCCACTCTATCAAGTACACACATACACCCTCACACAAGCCTTTGGGGTGAATTTGTAGATTTGTATTTGCAGATATATTCTACTTTGTTCAAAAAGCACATAATTTGTAGGCAGTCAATGTGACATTTTATAAATTCCTACTTTGGAAATAAAATCAGTCTGACTTAAGGTTGGGATACATACAGACTCTAACCTGACACCTTTAGTGCATTGTCTGAGCTGAGATACCACCTTTTGTTTTATACTGATGAAACCAAGTTATCTCGGGGCTTGAAAGAAGTTCTGGGATTTACATATTAATCAAAACCTGCATCCCCATTCTAAGTGATTAAAGACTTAGCAGCAATCTAGGTTTGTTCAATACATCAGTTGTATGACACTTTGATCTTTTACTATAAATTCTGTGTCCTATGATCCTGTGCCACTAGCTACCTGATAAAGGAGGAGTACTTCAAAAGCTTGTACTTCCAAATATACCTGTTGGACTATAATCTGGTGTTGTGTGATTTTTAACTTTGTCCACTTCAATGAGACAAACAACTCTGTGGCTCATCCACTTCTTTCAGCTGAATGTCACAATGTCACATTTACTTGCATTTACTGTGGTTACAGACTTAGTGGAGAGGTTTGCAACATTATGCATACAACAAGCTAAAGAAGGATCAAATGGATTAATGTTTCATAGTCACTGGAAAAAGTACAGTCTTCAACTGTGAGCACAGACACGTTTGCAAAATTTATTCAACTGAACTATTTCTAACTACTCACGGCCTTCTGTTATACACACAGCACTCAGTTCAGGGGCCTAACTGACTCACTTTTAATTTGATAATTAATCTTCATGAGTTTTATAAGTTGTAACTTCTGTTGGAAACAAAATTGTTTATAATCAAACAATGTTTTACATTTCTTTTCATTTTTGTATTTATTTTATACAACGTTTTACACAAAACACCACCTGGAAACCACTGCTCTGGGTAACCTTACACCCCAAATACTGCAACAATGCAAGACAGCTCACTGGGGCATGGGGATGGCAATGAATACTGGCCCAGTCAGTGATGGGCATAATCTGTGAACAGATGAAAAAATATTCAGAAGAAAAGATCCTAACTAGACTTACATATTCCATCACTCTAAATAGTTAACAAGGCCTTTCTCTTAACATCATCTGTATCCCTCAGGGAGGTGATGGCCAAATGGTATTACTGCGAGACTGTTAATCCAGAAATTCAGCTAAAGTCTGGAGGACCTGCGTTCAAATCCTTCTGTAGTAGGTGGTGGAATTTGAATTCAACAAAGAACCTGGAATTAAGGGTCCATTGTTGACTCTGAAACTATTATTAGGGGGAGAATACCCATCTGGTTCACTAATGTTCTTTAAGGAATTAAATCTGTCGTCTTTACCTAGTCTGGCCTACATGTGACGCCAGACCCATAGCAATGTTAGAATATAGAACAATACAGCACCGAACAGGCCCTTCGGCCCACGATGTTGTGACGAACATTTGTCCTAGCTTAAGCACCCATCCATGTACCTATCCAATTGCCACTTAAAGGTCGCCAATGATTCTGACTCTGCCACTCCCACAGGCAGCGCATTCCATGCCCCCACCACTCTCTGGGTAAAGAACCTACCCCTGACATCCCCCCTATACCTTCCACCCTTCACCTTAAATTTATGTCCCCTTGTAACACTCTGTTGTACCCGGGGAAAAAGTTTCTGACTGTCTACTCTATCTATTCCTCTGATCATCTTATAAACCTCTATCAAGTCACCCCTCATCCTTCGCCGTTCCAATGAGAAAAGGCCTAGCACTCTCAACCTATCCTCGTACGACCTATTCTGCATTCCAGGCAACATCCTGATAAATCTTCTCTGCACCCTCTCCAAAGCTTACACATCTTTCCTAAAGTGAGGCGACCAGAACTGCACACAGTACTCCAAATGTGGCCTAACCAAGGTCCTGTACAGCTGCAACATCACTTCACGACTCTTGAATTCAATCCCTCTGCTAATGAACACTAATACACCATAGGCCTTCTTACAAGCTCTATCCATCTGAGTGGCAACTTTCAAAGATCTATGAACATAGACCCCAAGATCCCTCTGCTCCTCCACCTTACTAAGAACCCTACCATTAACCCTGTATTCCGCATTCTTATTTGTCCTTCCAAATGTTGTTGACTCTTAGCTGCTTTCTAGGTGATGAGGGATTGGGAATAAATGCTAGCCTAGCCAGAGAAGCCTACATCCCATGAGTGAATTTAAAAACAAATTCCTTGACTGTTTTCATACATGACCAACTTTCAGGAGTATTTATTAGGGAAATCTGATGTCATTTTGACATAGCTAAAGAATTTAAGATCAGTTATATTTTTATGTGGCATATGTCGTGATCTTATAGAGGTTTACATAATTATGAGGGGCATGGATAGGATAAATAGACAAAGTCTTTTCTCTGGGGTGGGAGTGACCAGAACTAGAGGGCATAGGTTTAGGGTGAGAGGGGAAAGATATAAGAGACCTAAGGGGCAACTTTTTCACGCAGAGGGTGGTACGTGTATGGAATGAGTTCCCAGAGGAAGTGGTGGAGGCTGGTACAATTGCAGCATTTAAAATGTATTTGGATAGGTATATGAATAGGAAGGGTTTAGAAGGATATGGGCCATATGCTGGCAGGTGGGACGAGATTGGGTTGGGATATCTGGTCGGCATGGATGGGTTGGACCGAAGGGTCTGTTTCCGTGCTGTACATCTCTATGACTATAATTTGGTAAAAGAGAAACTAGATGTCCTTTAAATAAGTATTGTTGCAGTGAAGATATTAATTTGATCGCAGATATTTTGTGGGTCTCTGCTAGTTTGTATTAGATGCCATAAGGTTGTTGTGTCACCTTGCTGACTCACAATTATTAATTCAATAGGGGGAAACCGGTTAATGGCTGAATCAGATCAAAGACGATATCCAATCACAGGATTCATTCTTGTTGGATTTCCAGGACATCAAGACTTACAATCACGCTTGTCATCCCTGTTTCTTATTGTATATATATTAATAGTTCTTGGGAACGTTTCTGTATTGTACATGGTTACAACAGACAAGCGGTTGCACATACCAGTGTATTTTCTTGTTGCTAATTTGGCAGCAATGGATGTGGTGTTAACAAGTTCAGTCATTCCTCAAATGTTGGTGAGGCTTATATTCAACATTAAAGTTATTCTGTGGAGTAATTGTTTTATCCAAATGTATTTCTTCCACAGTATATCAACAGCGAAGATATTGCTGCTCACTGTGATGGCTTATGACCGTTCAGTTGCAATATGCAACCCCGAACATTATTTGTCCCTCAGAAGAGATGCTTTTTTTGTCAAATTGGCAGGTCTTACCTGGGTATTAGGAATGGCCTTTTTCTTGCCTCCAATAGTTTTAACTTCTATTTTTCCATTTTGTGGTCCAAATGAAGTTGACAATTCTTTTTGTGAATTGCTGTCGGTAATGAGCCTGATCTGCGCAGATGCAATCTCTGTTAAATTTATCAATTTAGTTTTAAATGTGATATTTGTCTTTTCAAGTTTTCTTACTATTCTCTGGTTTTACATTAAAATATGTAAAATAGTAAAAGTTGCCTCTTCTGAACAGCGAAAGGATTTTGCCACCTGTGTAGGTCATCTGTTGGTCCTCAGCTTATTTTTCCCCTCCCTGGTCCTTTATTCTGCATTATTCTATGTCAGTCACAGCCTCCCAATTATTCATAAAGCTTCTGCTCTTGTATATGTTATTTTAAGCCCTTTATTCAGTCCAATTATTTATATTATAGCAGCCAAAGAAATAAGAATCAAGGTTGCTAAACTCATCAGAGTACAAAAGGTATTTCCTTATGTTGGAAGCACTGTTGCTGTTGAGAGCCATTGAACTGAATTGAAGAATCACTGAAATCGCGATCACACTTGCCATGTGTTTTTCATCTTTGTTCATCACTTGACTGAAATAGCAGCTTTATTTTCTGTTGGTATCACATTGACCCAGCATGGTTTGGATCAGATAGTTGAATATTGGGAAATAAAATTCGCAACATTACATTGATCTTTCAAGAAATAACCTGTTTCCATTGAGCCTTTGTTAATCTCAAAATGGCACAAAGCACTTTCCAGATGAAGGGCCTATGCCCGAAATGTCGATTCTCCTGCTCCTCGGGTGCTGCCTGACCGGCTGTGCTTTTCCAGCACCACACTCTTCGACAAAGTACTTTACAGCCAATTAATTACTTTTAGAGGGTGTTGCAGCAAATTGTCTAAAACAGCAACATTATAATGACCATTTTAATAAGCATATAGTGTCCTAGGCTCAACAACATTTTTCAAGGCTCAACAGTGATCTTTCCTCTACAGGCCTGTGTGTAGCTATTCAGCAAGAAAGCCTACATTTTAATATTGTACAGATCTTATTTAGTTTATTGTTTAAGTGGCATTAAACTGAATTGTCCAGGTTAAATTCTATAATTGCCAACTTTAAGCAGAGTTTTAATATGGTCTCCAGTGAAAGAGAAACTAATTAAGAACTAATTAAGGCTTTACATGAAAAGGTACCTTTGATAAAGAGGGTTTTTTTTTCTGATTTCTTTAAGAGCACGATGTTAGATAGGCAATTAGCTCTCCAGCAGTTTCTCTGTCTCTCTCCACTGTTGTTGCTGTCTGACCAATTTTCAAAATAGCCATGGTCTTTTAGCCCCACCTCCCCCAACATTGGATTGTCTCATTGATTCAATTTTGGCAAACAATAAATTCAGACTCGATTGGGTTTTATTATCCTGGGGCATAATTTAAACTGATTGGTTAAATTCAAATTGTTGTCAAAACAACAACCAAAACTCAGGTATTCATTTCACAGCCAAATAGTATATATTTTCGATTTTCCAGTACACTCTGGGACTCCCATGTAGTCATATGCACAGGTGCTTGTAATCTCTTAGTTCTTTCTCTCTTGCTCTTAAAGGTATAGAACAAGTCTTCAACTTTGTAACAGCTGACAAAAGATAGGGATGATGGTTAGGGATTTAAATTGGCAGGATGTGATCAGTGGTGTGTAATGATGCTGGTCCTTTAAGAAAGTTATTTGTCCTTTTTTTTAATTCATGGTGGTCATAAAAGACACAATTTCTGAAAAGTCTGGGTTCAAAGGGTTTTAGGGGGAGTTTGATTATAGCCAGCAGAAACTGTCTCAGGTAAAAGGCTTTCAAGCTTTTAAAAAAAACACTTGTACAATGAAGGGGAGTGGCTAGGTCTCCCAGCTCAGCTTTTCTCTGGTTTGATTTGGTTTTGGCAGACAGTTTGAGGCTGCTGGTCCAAGGAACAGTTACACGAAAGAAGCAGGTTCATGCTGATTCTCTCTCTGACATCGCTCTCCTGTAATGTCCTGTGTTTGATTTTACCTTTTTTGCTAAGGGGTGTTTGGAAGTATTTGGAATAGCGTCATCAAGTTAGTATAGTCTGTTGGGTTTTTGGGTTATTCTGTAATTCTGTTCTCTTTTGTTTGTGTTTCATTCGGCGATCTTGTAAATAAATTGTGTTTTTTTCAAAACTAAGTAGTTCGACCAGTAGTATCCTAAGTAGTATCAAAACTAAGTAGTATCCTGCTTATAGCAACTAGCAACATTAGTGTCTGGGCTACTTTCTTGAAAGGTTTTGAGGGTCTGGCCTGGTCCATAATGGGTTCCACATGAAATGGTATTAGGGCCTTAATTATTCACATTCTAGATTCCTAGATTCCCTACAGTGTGGAAACAGGCCCTTCAGCCAACAAGTCCATACCGACCCTCCGAAGAGTAACCCACCCAGACCCACTGACTAATACACCTAACACTATGGGCAATTTAGGATGACCTGCACATATTTGGACTGTGGGAGGAAACCGGAGCACCCGGACGATACTCACGCAGACACAGGGAGAATAACACAGATAGTCGCCCAAGGCTGGAATCGAACCTGGGACCCTGGTGCTGTGAGGCAGCAGTGCTAACCACTGAGCCATCATGCTGCCCCATTATTTATTAACCACTTCGATAATGGCATAGAAAGTCATAATATATCCAAATTTGTTGATTGTATAAAGTTAGATGGCATTGTAGAAAGTATTGATGAAAGCAGAAAATTGCAAATGGGTCTTGATAGACTAAGTGAATGGGCAAAACTGTGGAAAGTGCAGTTTAGTAGTTTAACGTAAGCAAGTGTGTGCGTGGGGGCATATCCATTTTGGGCCAAAAAGGGATAGATCAGGGTATTTTCTAGATGGTATGATGTTAACTATACTGGATGTCCAGAGAATTTGGGCTTCAGGTGCATAGCTCTTTAAATTCTATGAACAAGTGCAGAAAATAATCAAGAAAGCTAATAGAATGCTTATCTTTATATCTAGAGAATTATAGTATAAGGATGCAGAAATTATGCTGCAATTATACAAAGTCCCTAGTTAGACCCCACTTGGAGTACTGAGATTGGATCTGGGCACCACACCTTAAGAAGGGTATATAGGCCTTGGGGGGAGTACAATGTTGGTTTACAAGAATGATACGTAGACTTCGGGAATTATGAGGAGAAATTATACAAATTAGACCTGTTTTCTGTACAATTTGAAGTTTAAGGAGTGATCTAATCAAAGTGTTCAATGTATTAAGAGGAAAAGACAGCATTGATAAAGGTAAACTATTTCCACTGTTTAGGGATTCTAGAACTCGGAGGCATTGTCTGAAAATGAGGGCCAGATCATTCATAGAATCCCGACAGTATGGAAGTAGGCCATTCAGCCCATCATGTCCAAACCAACCCTCCAAAGAGCCTCTCATCCAGACTTATCCCCTTACACTATCCCTCCATTTCTCACAATCAATCTGCTTAACCTGCACATTTTTAGACTGAGAGAGGAAACTGGAGCACCCAGAAGAAATCCATGCAGACTTGGGGAGAATGAACACAGTCACCCAAGGGTGGGATTGAACCTAAAACCCAGGCACTATGAGGCAGCAGTGCTAACCACTGTGTCACTGTGTTCAGGGGAGATGTTAGGAAGCATTTCTGCATACAAAGGGTGGTATATGTTTGGAACTCTCTTCCACACATGGCAGAGGATGCTCGGTCAGTTGTCAATTTTAAATCTGAGACACATAACCTTTTGTGAAGCAAAGGTATTGAAAGATATGGGCCAAATACAGGTACATGGAGTTAGGCCACAGACCAGCCCAACATGATTTCATTGAATGGCAGAACAGGCTCAAGAGGCTGTATGGCCTAGTCCTGTTCCTATGCAATTCGGAAATATAATTCACTAACTTTAAATCTACAACTTAAGCTCATTTCCTTCTTACATTTGCCCCTTCACATATGGGTAGACAAGACATGAATATTAAGAATGGGAAAAGAGAAACAAGATCAGGGAAACAGTTCAATAGCACCAGTCCGAACCACGGATTCGATGAGTTTCTTTCTTTCTCTTCCTTTCAATTCCTTTTTTACATTTTTGCTTTTGACACAAAGTTGTTTGGATACTGATATTCCCTTTTGTTCACTGCTTGAGAATTCCTCAACACAGAAGAAGGCTTCTTTTGTTGCTGTCTCTTTAGAACATAGAACATAGAAGAATACAGTGCAGTACAGGCCCTTCGGCCCTCGATGTTGCGCCGATCCAAGCCCACCTAACCTACACTAGCCCACTATCCTCCATATGCCTATCCAATGCCCACTTAAATGCCCATAAAGAGGGAGAGTCCACCACTGCTACTGGCAGGGCATTCCATGAACTCATGACTCGCTGAGTAAAGAATCTACCCCTAACATCTGTCCTATACCTACCACCCCTTAATTTAAAGCTATGCCCCCTCGTAATAGCTGACTCCATACGTGGAAAAAGATTCTCACTGTCGACCCTATCTAAACCCCTAATCATCTTGTACACCTCTATCAAGTCACCCCTAAACCTTCTTTTCTCCAATGAAAACAACCCCAAGTGCCTCAGCCTTTCCTCATATGATCTTCCTACCATACCAGGCAACATCCTGGTAAACCTCCCCTGCACCCGTTCCAGTGCCTCCACATCCTTCCTATAGTATGGCGACCAAAACTGCACACAATACTCCAGATGCGGCCGCACCAGAGTCTTATACAACTGCAACATGACCTCAGTACTCCGGAACTCAATTCCTCTACCAATAAAAGCCAGTATGCCATATGCCTTCTTCACTGCACTATTTACCTGGGTGGCAACTTTGTAGACTAGGCTATTCCCTGCTGCAGTAGGCCCATACAAGCCAGACTCCAATCAGAATGTTGATACCAAACAGTTCATTACTGATCAGCTCCATGGTGAGAGCTTTTTGCTTTCAGTTTCAGGGGAAAACAGCATTGTGTACAACTCATATGGTTTTCATAAAACAGCCATCTCTTTGCACAGTCTCTTTGGCCTATAGCAGTATCTTGCTTTTTTAAAAAAGTTTACAGTATACAAATAAATGAAATGAAAATGTGGTCTTTACACTAAATTTTAATTCTCAGAGTCTCATCTTTGCAGACAGAAAAGAAAGTGCACCATACTTGTTTCAGTTCAATAAAATAGTCATTTGGTGGTTCATTTTTCAGGGCAATGTCCTGACCAATCAGAGTCAACTTGGGGCTAACATTGAAACAATGTCTGGCTGTTAAGTGTCAATTACTTTTAATGGGTGCATTCTTCATGTCAACACCTCTAACAATCAGGATCCATTTGCCAGCCAATTAGCATTATTTTCTCATGCAGTACAAACGTTGATTGTCCCCTAGTTTTGAGAAGATTTGTAGCTCAGGTTGAGGTTTTTGATGTAGGTTTGCTTGCTGAGCTGGAAGGCTCATTTTCAGATGTTTCGTCACCCTACTAGGTAACATCTTCAGTGGGCCTCAGGTGAAGCACTGCTGATAATTCTTGCCTTCTATTTATATTTTTGGGTTTCTTTGGGTCCCCTAGTATTGGTATTTTTTTTCAAAATGTCCTGACAAGTGCAAAATGGAAAGCTTTAACAGAATGTGTCTTTTTTTCACCATTACTCAAATTCTGTCCTGCCAAACCATGTTGAAGTAATTACCTCCAGTAATTTACACTGAGCTGGCTACAAGATTCTTTTGTTCTACCACCATTTGCTGATCTAGACTGCTTCAAACTCATCTTCCTGGATTTCAGAAGGTAATGAGGGAGAAGCACTGGCCCTCTTTGTGTGAATATCAAGATGAAGTCTAGACAGATACCAATTGTCTGAGTACTGGATATCAAGTTCAACTTAGTGTAGAATATCAGGCCTAAGCCTGAATGATACCATGACCTGATGTGTGATCAACGTGCAGAATAAGGAGTTAACAGTGGTTGCTCAGGCACATCCTGAACAGCTTATCCATATTGATGATGTGTTAATGTTTGGGACATGTGCAGCATCATAATTGTTAAATAATTGAAGTTAGTTAGGTTGATAATCAGAAAAAAAAGCATATATTCTATAGAATAAGATTGTATATTGTATAATTAGTATAAACCATATATAAAATTACATCCAGAGCTTCTTTTCACACCTTTGACTATTGTGGAATCTTGTAACAAAACATTGTATAAATAACAGTGAATGTTCTTTGGCGAATTTGGTTACTTCTCTGGTCTATTGTCATTTAAGCTATTCTTAATTTAATACATAGTATGTACATTGGACCAAACCATTGCACAAAACTTAGGACTTTGACTATTTCAATTCAGTGTAATTTATCAATTAGAGAACCACAGAACAATACGGTGCACAGGGAGGTTGTCAACTCTTTCAAAAAGCTAACAAATAGGATCACGACTACTCCTTTCCCTACATCCCTGCCCTGCAATGTTTCAAGTATTTATCCAGTTCCCTTTCTTAAGACCATAAGATGTTGGGCAGAATTATGTCATTCTGCCCATCATGTCTGCTCTGCCACTCGATCATGGCTGATATGTTTCTCCTGCCTGCTCTCCATAATCCTTCTCCTTACTATTGAAGAACCTATCTATCACTGTCGTCAATAAACTCAATGACTTGGCCTCCAGCATTCTGTGGCAATGAGTTCCACAGAGTCACCACCCTCTGGCTGAAGAAATTCCTCCTCATCTCAGTTCTGAGGCTGTGTCCTTGGGTCCTAGTCTCTCCTACTAGTGGAAACATCTTCTCCACATCCACTTGATCCAGGCCTCTCAGGATTTTGTACGTTTCAATGAGATTCACCCTTATTCTTCAAAACTCTATTGAGTACAGACCCAGAGTCCTCAACTGTTCCTCATATAACAAGTCCTTTATCCTCAGGATCATTCTTGCAAACCTATTCTGGACCCCCTCCAAAACCAGCACATTCTTCCTTAGATCCGGGGCCCAAAACTGCTCATAATGTTCCAAATGTGGTTGGACCAGAGTTTATACAGTCTCAGCAGTACATCTCTGCTCTTTTATTGCAGCCCTCTAGAAATAAATGCTAACCTTTCATTTGCCTTCCTAACTGCCAACTGAACCTGCATGTTAACCTTAATAGAATCCTGAACTACAATTTCCAATTCAGATTTCTGAAGTCCTTCTCCATTTAGAAAATAGTCCACATCTCTTTCTGCCTAAAAAAGTACATAACCTCACACTTTCTCAGATTGTATTTCATCTGCCACATCTTTGCCCACTCTCCCAGCCTGTCCAAGCCTTTCTACAGCCTCTGTATTTCCTCAACACTACCTGTCCCTCCACTTATCTTTGTGTCATCTGCAAACTTAGCGACAATGCTCTCAGTTCCTTCGTCCAGATTGTTATAATGTGAATAGTTGTGGTCCAAACACGGATGCCTGTTGATCTTCACTAGTCATCAGCAACCACCCTGAAAAAGACCCCTCTATCCCTCCTCTCTGCCTTCTGCCAATCAGCCAATCCTCTATCCATGCCAGTACCTTGCACCTAACACCATGCGCTCTCATCTTTTTTAGTAGCCTCCTGTGCAGCACTTTATCAAGGGCCTTCTGTAAATCCAGATAGATCACGTCCACTTGTTCTCCTTTGTCTAACTTGCTCACTATCTTCTTAAACAATTCTAACAGATTTGGTTGCAGGTAGATAGGATAGTGAAGAAGGCATTTGGTATGCTTTCTTTTATTGGTCAGAGTATTGAGTACACGAGTTGGGAGGTCACGTTGCGGCTATACAGGATATTAGTTAGTCCACTGTTGGAAGATTGAGTGCAATTCTGGTCTCCTTCCTTTCGGAAAGATGTTGTGAAACTTGAAAGGGTTCAGAAAAGATTTAGAAGGATGTTGCCAGGGTTGAAAGATTTGAGCTATAGGGAGAGGCTGAACAGGCTGGAGCTGTTTTCCCTGGAGCGTCGGAGGCTGAGGGGTGACCTTATAGAGGTTTACAAAATTATGAGGGCATGGATAGGATAAATAGACAAAGTGTTTTCCCTGGGGTGGGGGAGTCCAGAACTAGAGGGCATAGGTTTAGGGTGAGAGGGAAAAGGTATAAAAGAAACCTAAGGGGCAACTTTTTGCAGAGGGTGGTACGTGTATGGAATGAGCTGCCAGAAGAACTGCTGAAGGCTAGTACAATTACAACATTTATAAGGCATTTGGATGGGTATATGAATAGGAAGGGTTTGGAGGGATATGGGCCGGGAGCTGGCAGGTGGGACTAGATTGGGTTGGGATATCTGGTCGGCATGGACGGGTTGGACCGAAGGGTCTGTTTCCATGCTGTACATCTCTATGACTCTATGACTATGATCTCCCCATGATGAAGCCATGCTGACTCCTCGCTATTTTACCATGTACTTCCATATATGCAACAATCTCACAATTGCTTAACAATGGAATCTAAAATCTTACCAACGACCGAGGTCAGGCTAACCAGCCTATAGTTTTCTGTCTTCTGCTTCCCTCCCTCCATTTTCCAGTCCTCTGGGACCCTTCCTGATTCCAGTGACTCCTGAAAGATCACCACCAATTTTCTCAATTATCTCCTTCAGAACTCTGGAGTGTAGTCCATTTGGCCCAGATAATTTATTCAGGTTCGGACCTTTCAGCTTCCGTAGCACCTTCTCTTTGGTGATGGCCACTATACTCACCTCAGCTTCCTGACTCTCTTGAAGCTCTGCTATGCTGCTGATGTCTTCCACTGTGAAAACTGATCCAAAGTACCTATTCAGTTCCTCTGCCATTTCTTTGTTCCCCATTGTGACTTCTTTAGCCTCATTTTCCAACAGTCCAATGTTCACACTTGCCTCTCTCATACCTTTTATATATCTGTAAAATCTTTTATATTAATCGCTAACTTACTCTTATATTTCATTTTCTCACTCCTTGTTGCTTTTTTTAGCAACCCTCTGCTGGTTTTTCAAGGCTTCTCACTAATCTTCACATTTGCTTTTATGCTGTCCCTGACTTCCCTTAGAATCACAGAATCCCCTACAATGTGGAAGCAGGCCATTTGGCCCATCAGGTCCACACTGACCCTTCAAAGAGCATCCCATCCAGACCGACACCCTACCCCTTCTCTGTAACCCTGCATTTTCCGCTACTAATCTACCTAACCTGCAGATGCCTGACAACTACAGAGCAATTGAGCATGGCCAATCTACCCAGCTTTGGACTGGGGGAAGAAACTACACCTACTGGAGGAAACCCACGCAGACACAGGGAGAACATGCAAATTCCACACGGTCAGCCAAGGGTGGAATCAATCATGGGTCCTGGCGATGTGATGCAGCGGTGCTAACCACTGAGCCATCATGCCTCTCTTGTCAGCCCTGGTTACCTCATCCTCTCCTTACCATGTTCCGTCTTCCTTGGGATAAATATCTGCTGTGCCTCCCGAATTACTCCCAGAAACTCCTGCCATTGCTGTTCCACCATCTTCTCTGCCAGGCTCCCCTTCCAATCAACTCTGACCATCTCCTCTCCTCATGTCTTTGTAGTTACTTTTAGAGTCATAGAGTCATACAGATGGAAACAGACCCTTTGGTCCAAACAGTCCATGCTGAACATAATCCCAAACTATACTAGTCCCACCTGCCTACTTCTGGCACATATCCTTCCAAATCTTTCCTATTCAAGTACTTACCCAAATGTCTTTTAAACGTTGTAATTGTACTCACATCCACCACTTCCTCAGGAAGTTCATTGCACAAGTGAAGCACCCTCTGTGTTAAAAAAATTGTCTCCAGTACTTTTTAAATGTCTCTTCTCTCACTTTAAAAATGTGCCCCTGGTCTTGAAATCCCCCACCTTAAAGAAAAGATCTATTTATACCCCCTCATTATTTTATAAACTTCTGTAAGGTCGCTTCTCAACCTTTTACACTCCAGTGAAAAATGCCCCAGCCTTTCTTCATAACTCAAACTCTCTATTCCCGGCAACATCCTGGTAAATCTCTTCTGAACCCTCTCCAACTTAATAATATCCTTCCTATAACTGGGCGACCAGAGCTGGATACAGTATTCCAGAAGAGGCCTCCAGTGTTCTGTACAACCTCAACGTGACTTCCCAACTCCTTTACTCAAAGGACTGAGCAATGAAGGCAAACATGCCAAATGCCTTCTTCACCACCCTGTCTATGTGATGCAAACTTCAAAGAATTATGTACCTGCGTCCCTAGGTCTCTCTGTTCTACAACACTACCCAAGGTGTGTGGTTATAGGTTTGCTCCTTGAGCTGGTCGGTTGTCATGCAAACATTTCATCACCATGCTAGCTAACATCATCAATGCAACTTCCATGAAGCATTGTTGTTCTACTCCTCTTGATATTTATATGCCCCGGTCTGTTAAGGTGGGTGATATTACTTCCGGTTTTCCATTGCAGTGGATTGTATATGGGAATTTATGTCAACGCGCTGGTTGGTGGCATTACAACATACCAGAATTATGCAGGAATGAGAAAGAACACCTATACAAGGTCTTCACAAACAACAGATACCACAACAGGTTCATCCCCCAATGCCTATCGGATAGACAATACCAGAGGATTCTGAACGCCCCAATACACTGGTCGTCCTACCCTATATCAAGAACATATCAGAAATGACAACCAGACTACTATGACCACTAGGAATCATGACCCAACATCACATTAACCCACAGCCACACTGCGCCAACTACTCACAAGAATGAAGGACCTCATACTCACAACATGCAGGACCAATGTAATATATAAAATCCCATGTAACGACTGCCACAACACTACATCAGCCAGACCCAAACAAAACTAACAATCCAGATACACAAACACCAACTCGCAGCAAAAAGACATGACCAGTTTTCCCTCATCTCAGTACACGCAGAAAAGAGGACCACCAATTTGACTGGGACAATGTAACCAATGTAACAGAGAATTCTTGGAGGCCTGGTTTTCAACCCGCAATGCCATCAACCAACGCGTTGACGTAGCTCCCATATACAAACCAATATAAAGGAAAACCGGATGTGATATCACCCACCTTAACAGACTCAGGCATATAAGTCTGAGGAGGAGTAGAACAATAAAACTTCACGGAAGTCACACTGATGAGGCTACCTAGCATGAAGATGGAATATTTGTGTGACTCAGTTGTAATAGTGAGACTCTGAATTCCAGTTTCTCCCTCTGAAACTGTAGGGTGAATTCTATTATATAATGGTCACTGCCTCCTAGGGGTTCCTTCACCTTCAGCTCCCTGATCAAGTCTGCCTCATTACACATCATCAAATCCAGAATTGCCTCCTGGGCTCTACTACAAACTGATCCAAAAATAACATCCCACAGACATTCCATGAATACCTTTTTTTGAGGTCCGCTACCAAACTGATTTTCCCAGTCCACCTGCACATTGAAGTTCCCCATGGTAGTTGTAATAGTGCCTTTCTTACATGCTTCTCCTATATCCTGATTTATTTTCTTTCCCTCTTCCTGATTACTGCCAGGAGGCAGTGCACCACTCCCATCAGGGTCTTCTTCCCTTTGCAGTTCCTCAACTCTACCCACACATATTCTATGCATTCAGACTCAATATCACATCTGGCTATCAATTTAATTTAATTTCTTACTGGAAGGCAATCTGCCTGTCCTTTTAGGACATGTATCCTTGGATATTTAGTTCTCAGCCCTGATCTCATTACAGCTACTCTTTGTGAATAAATTCAAGAAGCATTTTTTCATATAAGTCATAGTTCAAGTCAGAAATCCTGATCCCTCAAAATGTTGTTAATGTTAGGGGTCAATTGAAATCTTCCAGACTGAGCTTTGTTAGATAGGGTTATCAAGGGATGTAAGACAAAGCTGGATAAATGGAGTTGAGGTAGAGACCAGTCACAATCTAACTAAATGGCAGACCAGGCTTACCAGAATGAATAGTCTACTCCTATTTTAATTCAAAGGTACTACAGTTTTGAACATTTGGAAAAATACGTTTTCAACACAGGAAGGAGGGAGAATTTGTAGAATTTTTTTTATTCATTTGCAGGATTGAGACTTCACTGGCTAGGCCCACCCTGCAGTTAAGATTCAGCCTCATTGCTGGGGATCTGGAGTCGTATGTAGTTGAGATCAGGTGAGGATGACAGATTTCTTTCCCTGAAGGGCATTTGTGAACCAAATGAAACTTTACAACAATCAACAGTAGTTATGTGGTCACCCTTAGACTCGCATTTAATTCCAGATTTTAATTGAATTCAAATTTTACAATCTAACATGATGGGAATTGAATCTATTTCCCCATTAGCCTGGGATTCCCAATTACTAGCCCAGTGACATTGCTGATACACCACTACCTTTCTGCCAAATTGGGTATGTGGAGCTGAGAGGGAAGTTTGAAACAGCAATAATCATTTCTAGTGCCAGTAGAATATGTAGACAAGAAAGTTGTTGGTAACAGAGCTGAGAAGTAATCATCTAGAACCATTCTGCTTTAATTTGTGCCTGGCCAGTGAGGCAGGGTGATGCAGGCATCTCTGCAAATACGGGAGCAGGTTTCATGTCTTATGTCTTTAAGGGTTGCTGGAAGAAAATATTAAGCACCAAAAAGGCAACTTAGCTCATCAGGGGAGCTACTGTATTGGTTATTGCAGCACTACCACCCTAACAAGTACAAAGTGCAGTGATAACATTGATATTGTAAACTGTCCAATGCATATTGCTGATATAAATTGACTATATATTTAAAACAAAGTTCATATCATTAGTGATTTGTCTCACATGAGAATTATTTCCTATTATGGGGATGCTATCCATGCTCAGGGTATCCACGGTAATGGGGGGAATATTCATCCTCCTGGCATGAGATTCCCAGTGTCTCTTGAAGCTGTACCTCCTCTTGCCTCAGCTGCATTGAGTCCACCAGTTCATAAATGTTCGTCAGCGACCAGACAGGAGTCAGGTACCAGGAGTTGATGGTGCCGTCTTTACCGATTACGAACAGCATAAAGTGCTCCTCGTTGATCTGGAAGTGTTCACGAAGGCCTTTCACCAGCATTGAGGAAAACACCTCCGTCGCCACTTCAGCTCTTCCTATGTTCAGCAAATTTAAAGTACACATTTCAACAAACAAAGCTGCTGCTACTACTCTCATCCCCCGCGCAAAGTTGTTTCTGCTCATGCTTCAAGGTGAATGATTTAAGAAAGGGCTGTTGATCAAATTCAACTTCAGAGCTTGAGTTCATGGCCTCAGCTCACACTCCTGTCCAGCACTGAAGCAGTCCTACATTGCTGGAGATGCTGCTGTCTTTCTGGTTTGTGTGTTATGTCAGGAGTGTGACATGATACTCCCCACTTGTCTGGATGGGTGTAACTTCCCCTCCAACACATTCACCATCCTGAATTCATCATTCCTTCAGTGTCGCTGGGTTAAAATCCTGGAATTCACTCCCTAAGGGCATTGTGGGTCTACCTACAGCATGTGGACTGCAGTGGTTCAAGAAGGCAGCTCACCCCCACTTTCTCAAAGGGCAACTAGGGACGGGCGGCAAATAAATACTGGCCCAGCCAGTGACTCCAACATACCATAAATGAATAAAAAATTGTAATCCAAAATAACCAATCCACATTTACTGTATGAAATAATATGTGATGGAATAAATGCCTTTACCATTCAATGGAAACACTTCCATAGATCCCGAAACATCTTCACCTGATCCCACCAACTTCAATAGAGTAAAGTGGCGAATTCCTGATCAAATACACAACATTGGAAATGAAAGTGAAATTTATTAATGAAAAATAAACACATTAGATTGACATAATTTTCACTTAGCAGTGCTTGTAGTTGGTGGAAAGAAAATCTAAATTTTTATTTTGTACAAATCTAATTTTGTTTTAGTTGGCAATTAAAAATAAAATCTACAGTCGAAGGTTTGGAGTTGCCAGTTTTAAATAGGGCTTTTAATGAGACCTCCAGTGGAAGAGAAGCTAGGTTTATTTAAGAAGGAGATCAGAAAGGTCCTCATTAAATGTGTCAGCCAGGCCTTCTGTATTAGAGCAAGTAAAACTATCCAACTTGACAGGCCCAGACTCGATGGGCTGAAGGGCTTTTTTCTGTAGATCTCTACAACTCAGTACGACTTGCAACAGAATGCTATATTTTGGAGAATAAGGGAGTTGAAAGAGGAAGGAAAAGAGGTGCACTAATGTTCTTGTCTTTTTTAATATTTTCAGCCCTCAGGTATTGATTGTTTCTCTGCTTCAGGAGAAGCCAGTTATTTGTCAATATCTGGTCAGTAAGGTTTATTCAATGTTTCAACATAATATGGCAACTGGTAGTAAAGTTAACAAAATTTTTTTTAAAAGAGAATTATATATAATGGAATAAAATAATCAAATATTAATTTGAACATGTTAGAGATGGCAGGATAAGTGATGTGTCCAGCTGCAGCACATGGGAGTTCCTGGATGTCAGTCTGGTCCAGGACAAACATGCCCACAGCAAGCGTTGGGCTCAGAGTTTATGAGCTGGACGCTGAACCAAAGTCACTGCAGCATATCAGGGTTGGGAGAACGTTACCTGGACTCTTTGTACAGTTATATTTTATAACGTCTGATTTGGTCAATGTTCAGCGGCAGGTAATGGGAGACAGGGTAGGAGCTTCAACCTTTGCAATTGCTCAACATCAGTGAGGTTCATTCAGCTTGTCTGGATGAGCTAAGTGACCGTGGCATCATGGTACAGGAAGCCATTCGAGAGGTGGAATCGGGAAGGAATATCAAGGTGATAGAGTCATAAAGCACAGAACTAGGCCCTTCAGCCCACCATGTCTATGCTGACCAACAAACACCAAATTACACTAATCCCATTTATCTGCACTTGGTCCATCATCAACTATGCCCTGGCATCTTAAGTGCTCATTCAAATGTTTTTTAAATGTTATGAGAATATCTATATCCACCACCCTCTCAGGCAGCACATTCCATATATCTGCCACCCTCTGGGAGATAAACTTCTTTCTCATATTTCCTCAAAACCACTTGTTCTTCTCAGCCTTAAACACATCTGCCATGGGAAAGAGGATTTCACTCTTTTCCCTCAATCAGTTCCTCTCTCAGCATCCTCTGCTTCAAGGAAAACAAATGCCTAAGCATAACTAAGACATTACACCCCAGACAACATCCTGGTGAATCTCCCCTGCATCATCTCCAATGCAATCATGTGCTTCCAATAGTGTGGAGACCAGAAATGTACACAGTATTCCACCTGTGGCCTAACCAATGTTTTATAAAGTTGTAACAAGACTTTCTTGCTCCTTTATTCTACACACCAGCTATGAAGGCAAGCATCCCATATGCCTTCTTCATCAGTCCATCTACCTGTGCTGACACCTTCAGGAATTTATAGACTTGTTCACCAAGGTCCCTTTATTCCCCAGTAGTCCTAGGGACTTGTGTATGTCCTTCCCTTCCCTATTAGACCTCCCAAAATGTATCACCTTGCACTTAAACTCCATCTGTCATTTCTCCGCCCAATTTACCAGCTGATCAATATCAGACTGTAGCCTGAGACCATCCTCCTCAGTATAAACAACATCATCAATTTTCGTGTTATATGCAAACTTACTAATTTTATTCTCTTCTTTCAAATCCAAGTTTCTAATGTACATAGCAAACAGTAAGGGTCCCCGCATTGAACCCTGTGGTACTCCACTCGTCACAGGTTTCTCATTACAAAACAAACAAAACCACCATCGCTCTTTGCCACTTATTTGCGAGCCAATTTGGATTCAGTTTGCCAACTTGCCTGCGATCCCATCGGCTCTTGCCTTTTGGAATAGCCTACCGTGTTGGACCTTGTCAAAGGCCTTCTTGAAGTCCATGTAAACTACATCAATTGCACTACCCTCATTAATATATTGGTAGTAGCAAAGAGTATAGTGAAGGGATTAATACTATTCTCTGCAGCCAAGACTGAGAATGCAGACACTGTGCTATTTGCGAGTGCCCAGGTTTCAGGACATCTGGGTTACATAGAACATAGAAGAGTACAACACAGTATAGGCTCTTCAGCCCTTGATGTGCTGATCTATTATCCTACTCCAAGATCAGATGAACCTACAAATCCTTCATTGTACTGTTCTCCATGTGCCTATCCAAGAGTCACTAAAATGTCCCTAATGTATCTGACTCTACTACCATGCTGGCAGTGCGTTCCAAGCACCCACCACTCTCTGTGTAAAGAACATATCTCTGATACCTCCCCTAAAACGTCCTCCAAACACCTTAAAATCATGCCTCCTCATGATAGAGATTTCCGCCATGGGAAAAAGTCTCTGGCTATCCACTCTATTTATGCCTCCAATCATCTTGTTCACTTCTAACATCTCATCCTTCTTTGCTCCAATGAGAAAAGCCCTAGCTCCCTCATTCTTTCTTCATAAGACATGTCCTCCAGTCCATGCACCTTCTGCACCCTCTCTAAAGCTTCCACATCTTTCCTATAATGAGGCAACTAGAATTAACACATTATTCCAAGTGTGGTCTAACCGGCGTTCAGTAGAGCTGCAGCATAACCTTGCGGCTCTTAAACTCAATCCCCCTGTTAAAGAAAGCCAACATACATATGCCTTCTTAACAATCCTTGAGTGACAACTTTGAGGGATGTATGGACATGGACCCCAAGATCCCTCTGTTCCGCCAAAATGCCATGAATCCTACCTTTAACCGTGTAATCTTGGGGTAGCACGGTGGCACAGTGGTTAGTACTGCTGCCTCAGAGCACCAGGGACCCGACTTCAATTCCACACTTGGGTGACTGTCTGTGTGGAGTTTGCACCTCCTCCCCATATCTGTGTAGGTTTCCTCTGGGTGCTCCGGTTTCCTCCCACAATCCAAAGATGTGCAGGTTAGGTGAACTGGCCGTGCTAAATTGCCCAGTGTTCAGGGAGGTATAGGTTAGGTGCGTGCATTAGTAGTAAATGTAAGGGAATGGGTCTGGAAGGAATACTTTTAGGAGGGTCACTATGGACTTGTTGGGCCGAAGGGCTGTTTCCAGACAGTAGAGATTCAAATTTGAAACACTCAGTAGGGATTCTAATCTGCATTCAAATTCAACCTTCCAAAATGAATCACTTCACACTTTTCCAGATTGAACTCCATCTGCCATTTCCCAGCCCAGCTCAGCATCCTGCCAATTTCCCGTTGCAACCTACAACAGACCTCCACACTATCCACAGGGTTGGAGAGGAATATGCAGGGAAAGGGAGAGGATCCAGTTGTCGTGGTCCATGTACGTATCAATTACATGGGCAGAGGCAAGAAGGTTTGCATAGTCACTTTGAGGAGCGAGGTGCCAAATTAAAAAACATAACCTCAAAGCTCATCGGTATTATTATCGGAGACACGTTCATATTTGCATTGAGCAAATCAGATTAGAGAGATGAATGTGCAGCTGGAAGATTGGTGTGGCAGAAGGAGAATCTGGTTTGTGGGACACTGACATCAGGAAACAGAAGAGAGGCAAGAACTCTGGAAAATCACAATCATCAGAGAAGTGGTATGAGTAAATTAGTGAAGCTGTGGGCTGATAACTGCTCAGGGCGTGGGGACCCTGTGACAATCAGTGTCACTGACAGGAGGGGATGGGGACCCTGTGACGATGTCACTGAGAGGAGGGGTGGGGAACCTGTGACAATATCACTGAGAGGAGTAGGTGGGGACCCTGTGACAGTGTCACTCAGAGGAGGGGGTGTGGACCCTGTGACAGTGTCACTGAGTGCAGGGGGTGGGCACCCCATGACAGTCAGTGTCACTGACAGGAGGGGGTGGGGACCCAGTGACAGTGTCACTGACAGGAGGGAGTGGGGTCCCTGTGACGATGTCACTGAGAGGAGGGAGTGGGAACCCTGTGACAGTGTCACTGAGAGGAGAGGGGGGAGACACTACAGTCAGTGGCACCGAGAGGAGGGGGTGGGGACCATGTGACAGCAGGTGTCACTGAGAGGAGGGGGTGGAGACCCTGTGACAGTGTCACTGAGGGGAAGGGATGGGGACCCTGTGACAGTAAGTGTCACTGAGGGGAGGGGTGAAGACCATGTGACAGTCAGTGGCTTTGAGAGTAGGGGGTGGGGACCCTGTGACAGTCAATGTCACTGAAAGGAGGGGGTGGGGACCCAGTGACAGTGTCACTGAGAGGAGGGGGTGGGGACCCTGTGACGGTGTCACTGAGGGGAGGGGGTGGGGACCCTGTGATGGTGTCACTGAGAGGAGGGGGTGGGGACCCTGTGAGGGTGTCACTGAGAGGAGGGGGTGGGGACCCTGTGAGGGTGTCACTGAGAGGAGGGGGTGGGGACCCTGTGACAGTGTCACTGAGGGGAGGGGGTGGGGACCATGTGACAGTCAGTGTCACTGAGAGGAGGGGTTGGGGACCCTGTGACAGTGTCACTGAGGGGAGGGGGTGGGGACCCTGTGACAGTGTCACTGAGGGGAGGAGGTGGGGACCATGTGACAGTCAGTGTCACTGAGAGTATGGGGGTGTGGAACCTGTGACAGTGTCATCGAGAGGAGGGGGTGGGGACCCTGTGACAGTCAGTGTCACTGAGAGGAGGGGGTGGTGACCCTGTGACGGTGTCACTGAGGGGAGGGGGTGGGGACCCTGTAACGGTGTCACTGAGAGGAGGGGGTGGGGACCCTGTGAGGGTGTCACTGAGAGGAGGGGGTGGGGACCCTGTGAGGGTGTCACTGAGAGGAGGGGGTGGGGACCCTGTGACGGTGTCACTGAGAGGAGGGGGTGGGGACCATGTGACAGTCAGTGTCACTGAGAGGAGGGGTTGGGGACCCTGTGACAGTGTCACTGAGGGGAGGGGGTGGGGACCCTGTGACGGTGTCACTGAGGGGAGGGGGTGGGGACCCTGTGATGGTGTCACTGAGAGGAGGGGGTGGGGACCCTGTGAGGGTGTCACTGAGAGGAGGGGGTGGGGACCCTGTGAGGGTGTCACTGAGAGGAGGGGGTGGGGACCCTGTGACGGTGTCACTGAGGAGGGGGTGGGGACCATGTGACAGTCAGTGTCACTGAGAGGAGGGGTTGGGGACCCTGTGACAGTGTCACTGAGGGGAGGGGGTGGGGACCCTGTGACAGTGTCACTGAGGGGAGGGGGTGGGGACCATGTGACAGTCAGTGTCACTGAGAGTATGGGGGTGTGGAACCTGTGACAGTGTCATCGAGAGGAGGGGGTGGGGACCCTGTGACAGTCAGTGTCACTGAGAGGAGGGGGTGGGGACCCGGTGACAGTGTCACTGAGAGGAGGGGGTGGGGACCCTGTGACAGTCAGTGTCACTGAGAGGAGGGGGTGGGGACCCTGTGATGGTGTCACTGAGAGGAGGGGGTGGAGACCCTGTGACAGTCAGTGTCACTGAGAGGATGGGGGTGGGCCCCTGTGACAGTGTCATCGAGAAGAGGGAGTGGGGACCCTGTGATAGTGTCACTGAGGGGAGGGGGTGGAGACCCTGTGACTGTCAGTGTCACTGAGAGTCGGAGCTGGGGAACCTGTGACAGTCAGTGTTACTGAATGGAGAGGGTGGGGAACCTGTGACAGTGTCACTGAGAGGATGGGGTGGGGACCCTGTGACAGTGTTACTGAATGGAGGGCGTGGGGAACCTTTGCCAGTGTCACTGAGCGGAAGGGGTGTGGACCCTGTGACATTGTCACTGATAGGTGGGGGTGGAGACCCTGTGACTGTCAGTGTCACTGAGAGGAGGGGGTGGAGACCCTGTGAATGTCAGTGTCACTGAGCGGAGGGTGTGGAGACCCTGTGACTGTCAGTGTCACTGAGAGTCGGAGCTGGGGAACCTGTGACAGTCAGTGTCACAGAGAGGAGGGGGTGGGGACCCTGTGACAGTCAGTGTCACTGAGAGGAGGGGGTGGAGACCCTGTGACTGTCAGTGTCACTAAGATAAGAGCTGGGGAACCTATGATAGTCAGTGTCACTGAGAGGAGGGCGGGGGGACCCTGTGACAGTTAGTGTCACTGAGAGGAGGGGGTGGGGACCCTGTGACAATGTCACTGAGAGGAGGGGGTGGAGACCCTTTGACAGTCAGTGTCACTGAGAGGAGGGGGTGGGGACCCTGCGACGGTGTCACTGAGCGGAGGGGATTGGGACCCTGTGACAGTCAGCGTCACTGTGAGGAATGGTTGAGGTGAGGCTGCTTAAACATTGGTAAGGTGAGGATTCTGGTACCTATTTAATACTCTTTAATGTAAGAGCAGTGAATGAGAAGTCAGCCATTTAAGGGTAAATCATGGAAGGCAGCACAGCTCATTGGAATGATCCTCATTTTGAATGTGGACAGTCAGGCACACTTCCAGTGTCCAGGAGACAATGTGAGCAGAAAGTTCAACCACTGAAACATGGAAAATACGGATTAAAAGGAGTAGGTAATCCAGCCCTTAAAGCCTGTTCCACTATTTATTATGATCATATCTAATTATCCAATTCAACAGCCTGTTCCTGCTTTTCCCCAATATTATTTGATCCCTTTAGCCCCAAGTGGTATATCCTTGAAATCATACAATATTTTGGCCTCAACTGCTTTCTGTGATAGCGAATTCCTCTCCACCCACTGTGCGAAGAAATTTTTCCTCATTTCAGTCCTGAATGATTTACCCTGTATCCTTTGACCCAGCATCAGGACTCTCCTCCCTGCACTTACCCTGTCTGTCCTGTTAGAATTTTCTAGGTGTTCTGAAGTTGAAGATATATACTGTACCTTTAAGAGAGAGTTTGAACGCTGTTCTGAACTGAAAGATCACAAACACCTGTGCATATGAATGCAATCCCAGAGTGTATTGGAAAATTGAAAATATGGCTCTGAAATGGATACCTAAGTTTTGGTTGCTGTTTGACAACAATTTGAATTTAACCAATCAGTTTAAATTATGTCCCAGGATACAAAAACCCGATCAAGTTTGAATTTAATGTTTTACCAACATCGAACCAATGAGTCAATTGATGTTGGGGGGATATAAAATGCGGACATTTTGAAAATTGGTCAGAGAGCAACTGCCATCGAGACAGAAATGCATGGAGAGCTAATATCTTGCTCTTCAAGAAATTAGGAAACACTCTCTATCAAAGGTAACTTTTCATATGAAACATACTTGCTGTAAAAAGAAAGCCGACGACCCAGGGAGATCTTCAGCTAGAAGAAGAAAGACACAGAAAGATGACAGCTGCTGTGTGGTTTTGAAATTAAGTTGATGTAATTTTAATAAGTGTCTTATTGGAACAGCATATTGTAAAAAAGTTGGAGGCAAATAATAAGCAGTTAACAGAAAGGTGGCCTAGAGTTGTGAATAGTTGTTTAATGTTCACTTTTAAAGTAAATTGATGTTATTTTCTTTAAATAGTGGAATTTGGGAGTTCTCTGTCACTCATACTTTAACAGATTATGAGGCAAGGTGAACTTTTCTGAGTATCTAGTTTAATTAACGGAAGGATTCACTGCCGTGTTGTAACAACAGGTCCCTATGAGATCCCCCTTATTCTTCTGAACACCACCCAAATATATTCCTAACTGGTTGAATCCTTCCTCATAAGTCAGTCCCGCTTTCCCAGGGTGGTAAACATTCACTATACTGTAGCAAGAACATCCTTCCTCAGACAAGAAGACCAAACTACCTACAATATTCCAGGCGTGGTCTCACCAAGGCCTATACAATAGCAGCAAGACATCCACGCTCCTCTACTCGAATCCTCTCACTATGAAGACCAATGTACCATTTCCCTTCTTCATTGCCTGCTGCAGCTGCATGTTTACTTTCAGCAAATGGTTTACAAGGACACCCAGGTCTCATTTCCCTCTCTCAATTTATAGCCATTCAGATAATAATCTGCCTTCCTGAATTTTACTACCAAAGTGGATAATCTCTCAGTTAGGTGCATCTGTCATATATTTGCACACTCATTCAACTTGTTCAAAAACACTGAAGTATCTCTGCATCCTCCTCACAGCTCAGCCTCCCACCCAGCTTTGTGGCATATGCAAGGGTATGGATATTACATTTTGTTTTCTCACTAAATCACAAATACACAGTATATTGTGAATAGCTGGGGTTCTAGCACTGATCCCCGTGATATCCCATTAACACTGCTTGCCATTCAGAAGAGGACCCATTTACTCCTGCTCTTTGTTTCTGGTATGCCAACCAGTTTTCTGTCCATCTCGATAAAAATCTCAATCCCATGTGCTTTAATTTTACACACCAATCCCTTGTGTAAATTGACTGGATTTAATGCAATGTATTTTGAAATGCCTCTGCAGGAGGAGACCAAGCCTCCTGGACTAATCTGCCAAAGCCATCTGGAAGGAGTGAAGTGTCGAAATACCCTAAGACTCCCGCCAACTGGCACATAATCTCTTGGTGAGAAAGTAAACAAAATGACTGTCCTCTCTGTCAAAGGGCTACTAAGTGAAAGGAGATGGAGGACGTAATACTGAAGCAACTTACCCAGATTGCAGGCCTGGCCATGTAATGCTGTGAGCTGCTGTTGAAATGCCCATTCTTCTTCAGAAGGAGAGGAAATGATCAACATTCTCCGTTTCCACAGCAACCTAAGAATCACATTGTCAATGTGAATTGTACATACCCCTTCAATAAACTTTCTTCTATCAAATTACATTGAAGTGATGGAATACTGGAGTAATTTAATAAGCTAAATAAATTCTGGTACTTCTAGAGTTGCTAAGCAAAGTTTTCAATCTAGATTATGGTATGCAATTCCAGTAGATCAATAGTTTGGAGGTGAGAATCAGCCAGGCTATGGCCTGGTTATGGACAAAACGTACAAACAAATAGATTCAGTGGCAATACATGCAGTGAAGCAGCTGGGTTTACATTCTCATCTCTGAGGGCAGTGGGTCCTTGTTAATGTACAGTTAGGGATCTCACATACCTCCCCAGGGGTCGGTTAGGTCAGTTGGCTGGACAGCTGCAGAGTGACACCGACAGCACAGGTTCAATTTCTGTACTATTTAAGGTCATCATTTATAACCTCATGCCGTGCCTGAGGTAGGGTGGCCCTCAAGTTAAACTCATGACCAGCTATCTCTCTCTAATGAGAGAGCAGCCCTACGTGACAATGGCAGTTTTACTTTTGTTTTATTATGTATTTGAAGCATTGAATATTGGAATCCAAGGGGCATGGCAACTACACTCAACCATCAACATCCAGACCATTGCAGTGATACTGAGAATATAAGCATTTGGATTAAAAATCCATGAAAACACAATCTTAGCCCATTGAGGTTTCAAGGTGAGCTGTCAGGTTACTTAGATTCATAGAGATATACAGCACAGAAACAGACCCTTCGGTCCAACTCATCAATGCCGACCAGATATCCCACCCCAATCTAGTCCCACCTGCCAGCACCCGGCCATATCCCTCCAAACCCTTCCTATTCACATACCCATTCAGGTGCCTTTTAAATGTTGCAATTGTACCAGCCTCCACCACTTTCTCTGGCAGCTCATTCCATACACGTACCACCCTCTGTGTGAAAAAATTGCTCCTTAAGTCTCTTTTATATCTTTCCCCTCTCACCCTAAACCTATGCCCTCTAGTTCTAGACTCCCCAACCCCAGGGAAAAGACTTTGTCTATTTATCCTATCCATGCCCCTCATAATTTTATAACCTCTATAAGGTCACTCCACAGCCTCTGATGCTCCAGGGAAAACAGCCCCAGCCTGTTCAGCCTTTCCCTGTAGCTCAAATCCTCCAACCTTGGCAATATCCTTGTAAATCTTTTCTGAACCCTTTCAAGTTTCACAACATCATTCCGATAGGAAAGAGACCAGAATTGCTCGCAATATTCCAACAGCGGCCTAACCAATGTCCTGTACAGTCACAACATGACCTCCCAACTCCTGTACTCAGTATTCTGACCAATAATGGAAAGCATACCAAACACCTTCTTCATTATCCTATCTACCTGTGGCTCCACTCTCAAGGAGCTATGAACCTGCACTCCAAGGTCTCTTTGTTCAGCAACACTCCCTACGACCTTACCATTAAGTGTACAAGTCCTGCTAAGATTTGCTTTCCCAAAATGCAGCACCTCATATTTATCTAAATTAAACTCCATCTGCCACTTGTCAGCCCATTGGCCCATCTGATCAAGATCCCGTTGTAATCTGAGGTAAGTTTTGCTGTCCACTACACCTCCAATTTGGTGTCTTCCGCAAACTTACTAACTATATCTCTTATGCTCACATCCAAATCATTTATATAAACAATGAAAGGTAGTCGACCCAGCACCGATCCTTGTGGCACTCCAGTGGTCACAGGCCTCCAGTCTGAAAAACAACCCTCCACCGCCATGCTCTGTCTTCTACCTTTGAGCCAGTTCTCCCTGTATTCCATGAGATCTAACCTTCATCTTTCTTGCATCTCTGGCTTCAGTGCCATATCCAGAATATGTTTAAAGCATTCAAATTCATTATTCACAGTGGCAACTGGTTTGTGAATTTTATAAAGAAGTAATACATGGGATATCTGGATTTGCTGGTATGGTATTTACTGGATAGTAACCCACAGGACAAGGCGAGTGATACAGAGATATTTCTTCAAAACCTTTCACAGCAGTTGGTCAAATCTAAATTCAATGAATAAAAATATGCAATTGACCACAAGTCTCAATAATTGGTGACCATAACAACTAACATCAATTTTTTGTTTTGTAAAAGCCCTTTCATTCACTAATGCCCTTTAGGGAGGGAAATCTACTATCCTCGTGTGGGTCTGCTTACAAGTGACTCCAGACCCACAGCAATGTGGGTGACTCTTAACTGCCCTCGCAAATGCCCTAGCAATGCATTCAATTTAAGGGTACTTAGGAATGAGCAACAAGTAAGACCATAAGATGTCAGAGCAGAAGTAGGCCATTCAGCCCATCGAGTTTGCTCCACCATTCAAAGAAATCAAGGCTGCTCTGATAATCCTCAACTCCACTTTCTTGCCTTTTTCCCAGAACCCTTGATTCACCTACCGATTAAAAATCCATCTATCTCAACCTTAAACATATTAACCAATCCAGACTGGACAGCCCTCTGTGGTAAGGAATTCCTCAGATTCACTACTCTCGGAGAGGAAAATAAAATCCTCCTCATTTCTGTCTTAAGTGTGCAACCCCTTCTTCTGAGATGATGCCTTCTGGTCCTAGCTTCTCTCACAAGGGGAAACAATTTCATAGCATCTATCACCCTTAAAGGAGAATTTTGTATCTTTCCATAAGGTCTCTTCTCATTCTTCTGAATTCTAATGAGTACAGGCCTAACCTACTCAACCTCTCCTCAGAAGGAAAATCTCTCCATATCCAGAATCAATCCAATGAACCTTATCTGAACCACCCTCAATGCCAGTATTCTGTTCTTTAGATAAAAAGGGACCAAAATTGTTCGCTGTATTCCAGTTGTGGTCTGACTAGTGCCTTTGTACAGTTTTAGCAAGATCTCCCTAACTTTATATTCCATTCCATTTAAAATAAAGGTCAATGGTCCACTTGCCTTCCCCATTACCCACTGATCTTGCTTGCTAGCTTTATGTGCTTCAAGCATGAGGGTCCCCAAACCCCACTGTGCCACTACATTTTCAGTATGTCATCCTTTTAATAATACTCAACTTTTCTATTCTTCCTGCTAAAGTGCATAATCTCACATTTTTCCCCATATTACATCCTACTCAACAATCATTTAACCCATCTTCTCCTCTATAGATGATTTGTGTCAACCATCGACTTGCCTTCCCAACTCTTTTGGGGTCATCTGAAAAGTTGGGCTATAGTATATTCACCTCACTTATCCAAATCATTACAAAAATTGTAAATAATTGTGGGTCCAGCACTGATCCTTGTGGCACTCCACTCCATAAGATGCCATCGAGAAAATGACCTCTATATCCATCTGTCTTCTATTAGTTAGCCAAACCTCTATCCATCCTAATCTAATAAACCATATCTCCAATATCAAGGGCTCTTAACTTGTTAAGACCATAAGAAATAGGAACAGGAGTAGGCCATTCATTTTTATATATTAAATATAGCTATTACCATCCATTTTATATTACTTGCTAATTACTCTCGGTTCATTTTTTTCTGTTGTTTGGTCATGTTTTCTTGCATTTTAAAACTTTTCCAATTTTTTAGTTGTTCACTAATCTTTGCCATATTGTATGCTTTTTCTTTCAATTTGACGCTATCCTTAACTTCTCTGGTTAACCATGGTCAGTTTGTTCTCTTCCTAGATTCCTCCTTCCTCACTTGGATTTAATATTGCAGTGAGTCATGAACCTTTTTTTAAACATTTGCCATTTTCCCTAAACCTCCTTTCTGCTGACCTCCTTTCCCTGTTTACACCAGCCAGCTCTGCCCTCATTCCATTAGGTTTACATGCTTGTGCCTTGCCAGGGATACCCACACCTCATAAGAGAATACTGAATAAAAGTGGGACTGCAGATTAATGGGAGGGTACAGTCAATGATGGGGGGAGAGTGTATACAGGGTGTAGATCCCCTGGAGGGGATTAAATGGAGGTAGAATCTATAAAAGGATAGAGTATGAAAAGAACTGTGCAGCATTGGGGTTAATGGACTTAGTAATTTCTACTTGTGTTTTATGTCGACTAAGGAAATAAGAGATGTTAATGTAAAGGGTGGAGGAGATCATCCTGCAGCATATTAAGGGTTGTGTTGAACGCATATACAAACACATACTATATATATTATATGGATGTAAGTTAGCTTGCTGAGCTGGAAGGTTTGTTTTCAGACATTTCGTCACCATGACTTGGTAACATCATCAGTGAGAGTCTCCGGTGAAGCGCTGGTGGTATGTCCAGTCTCTCTACCTATAGGTCTTGGTTTCTTAAGGTTAGTGATGTCATTTCTGTTTTTTTTTCAAGGGAAGGTGGATGGGGTCTAAATTGATGTGTTTATTGATGGTTTTCTGGTTAGAACGCCAAGCCTCTAAGAATTCTTGTGCGTGTCTTTGTTTCACATATCCTAAGTTGTGTGTTTCGACCCAGTCAAAGTGGTGTGCTCCTTTATCTGTATGTATGGAAACTAGTGATAGTGGGTCATGTCTTTTGGTGGCTAGTTGACGTTCATGTATCCTGGTAGCAAGTTTCCTGCTAGTTTGTCTAATATAGTGTTTATTACAGTTCTTGCATGGTATTTTGTATCCATACCTACAGACAAAGAAGGACACCACTTTGACTGGGACAACACACATATCCTAGGACAGGCGATAAAAAGGCACGCATGAGAATTCCTGAAGGTCTGGCATTCTAACCAGAACTCCATCAATAAACACATCAATTTAGATCCTATCTACATTCCCTTGAAAAAAAAACCAGAAATCACATCTCGCCCACCTTAAGAAACCGAGACCTACAAACAGAAAGGCAGGACATACCACCAGCACTTCACCAGAGGCTCTTACTGATGATGTTACCTAGTCATGGTGACAAAACATCTGAAAATAAACCTTCACGCTCAGCGAGCTAATTTACATCCATATCATCAACCTGACCTACACATCTTCTCAAAAGTCACTAATATATTTATATGCTGAGCACGTATACATATGTATAAAAGAAAATCATGACGTTTACACATACCTGGAAAGAAATTTGTTGATGTTAATCTCCCTGTTGTGTTCAATACAGGTGACACCGTTTTTCTTTTCTTCCTCAATCTCTAGCCGCCGAGAAGGCAGTGTGTCCACATAATCCACTAGAATCTTAACAGGGATAGGGACATCGAAATATTGCTAGATGGGGTGGAAAAAAATAGGAATATAAAAAAGGAGCAGTCACTATATGAAAGGTGCATTAATACTGTCCTGATGAATGAAGTATTACCACACGTATTGTCAACATATAAATAAATGTTACTGCATCAGGAAAATAGAACAAACTTAACAGTTACCAGCTGTTAGCAGCACCAAGACCACATCAAGGCCATTCAGCATCTCATAGCTACTCTACCCATTGATTAGAACATGGCAGATCTACACTTCCATTTCATTTCCCCACCTTTGCTCTACATCACTCCAACTTGCTCTGATCAACAGCTTTTGGGGGAAAGAGAACTAGATTTCCATGGTCCACTGCACCAATACATGATTCCTACCTTTGCTCCTTATCGATCGAGCTCCAAGTTTAATGATTATGCCTTCTGATGAGAATTTCTCACCAGAAGAAATAATTTCTTCCCTTATCAGTGGGTTACACTCTCGCTTTGGAGCTAATATAGACACAATATTGCGGGATAAGATGGTAAACCAAGATCCAGTCTGCTCTCAAAGCAGGAAGGGCTGCAGAGTTCTCCCAGGTGTCCTGACAATATTTATCTCTCAATCAATCTCACTAAAACCAATTTGCACTGTCATTATTATGTTGCTGCTTGTGGGAGTTGGTTGTGCACCGACTGGGGCCTTTTGTGCATCTTTGCAGGAATCAGACTTCAAAACATACATCACTGACAGAAAGCACATTTGGGATTTGTTTTGGGGTCATGCAAGGCTTTAGATAAACATGTCTTTGTTTCGGTCTCAGTGACTTGGCCTACATTCCTCCCTTAACAAAAGACAACTATTTATTCATTTTTTAGTTGTTTTTGGGATTCTGCAGTGTATAGGATTTTGGCAATGAAGGATTGTTGATTACAGATTCAAGTCTGGATGATGTGTAACCTGGAAGGGGTGTTGCAGGTGGTGATGTTCCTATGCACCTGCTGGCCTCATCCTTCTATGGGGTAGAGATTCTGGATTTAGAAAAGCTGCTGAAGAAGTCTTGGTGAGTTGTTACTGTGCATCTTGGAAATGGTAGACATTGCTCTTTACATACACCATTAGTGGAATGGAGTGGATGTGGAAGGCGGTGAAATGGAGTGTCAATCAGGTGGGCTGCTTTGTCCTGGATGGTGTCAAGCTGCTGGAGTGGGGAGTATTCCATCACACTCCCAACTTGTGCCTTGTAGATGGTGGACAGGTTTAGGGGAGTCAGGAGGTGAGTTACTTGCTGCGGAATTCCCAGGCTCTGATCTGTTCTTGTCATCACCATAATTATATAACCGGTCCAGTTCAGCTTATATGTAACACACACAAAATGGTTCAGGACATTCCTGAGAGATCATCATAATGCGCTGTTATAAATGCAAGACTCTCTTTTCCAAATAGATTAGAATGAAATTATTTAACATTAATATTAAAGCATAAAATACCAGTTCTCACCTTAACTTGCATATCATAATCAACCAGAACCATAAAGAATTCATCAAATGACATCCCAAATTCTCTTCGTAGCTGAGCAATCAGCTCAACGTTGGCAGATTCGGAAGCTGGGTTTTCAAGTGCTAATTCGTTCTCTAAAATAGAGAAGTGAAAAGATATATTCAGGAAATGTGAAGTGCTTTTGTTTCTTGTCTAAATTAACTTTCCCTAATGTTCAAGGCCATCCATATGAACAAGGAGCAAGAGTAGGCCATGCAGCTCCTCACGCCTGCTCCACTATTCAACAAGACCCCGGCTGATCTGTTCACATTTCGAATTCCACATTAATAACTCAAGGGGCAAAAGCTTAAAGGGAGCATGCCCTGCACATAGGTTAATGGAAATGTGGAACTCTCTGTCCCAAAAAACTGTTGTGGCTGGGCTCAGTTAGAAATGAAGAAACCAAGACTGACAGATTATATTGGCTAGGTGGATGCTGCCTGAACTGCTGTGCTCTTCCAGCACCACTAATCCAGATTATATTGGCTAAACACTAAAAGAACCATCGCAAGGTAATACAGTTAAGCTGCAATCAGCCATTACCTAACCGAATGAAAGAATAAGCTCAAGGGGCTGAATGGCTTCCAGTTCCTAACTTTCCAAAATTGTCCCACGTGTGCTGCATGCTGCACGTGAATAGTTGATTGTAAGTCAGTGTCAAGCCTCATGTAGATTGAAGGGATTGGGATAGCAGAGAGTAGCAGGAGGGGGTGTTAGAACAAAAGGGGTGTGGGAGGTGGAAGAAAGGGGGATAGGGAAGCTGGAAGGTTAGAATCAGGAAACAAAAGGATGAAAATGGTTAGAATTGGGTAGGGGGTGGTGGATGAGCCTCTCACAAGGAGTAATGGGAAATATTTTCTGAACTGACACTCACCATTCTGATAATGCTCCACCATCAGGGTGCTGTTGGATTGTGAGCCCAGGATAGCGATCATGCTGAATTTCCGGACAGCTAGCTGGCATAAGTGCTCCAGGTACTCATCCCTTTGGTGTATGTAGAGCTTGCTGTCTTTCCTGGGTGCTGTAATGAGCTGTCATAACACAATAAGGTGCATTACACAAAAATATCATACCTGAGTCAGTGGTCAGGTGAGGAATTCAACTCAACATTTAGAATCTCACAAAAGCAGCAGCGGGGAGTATCTCTGCCTCTGGGTCAGAAACTCCAGGTTCAAATCCCACTCCAGGATTTGTTGGCCAAGAAAGGTACATTCATAACTCTTCCAAACAGGTCAAATATCAATTTTAAGATCCTTCCAACCCATGCAAACGGCAGGAGGTAACAGCAGGAGAGACTCCTCTATTCATGGGAAGAAACTTGGAGATTCTATCACCACTAACTGCTGTTCCAGAACTACAATGTACATGTAAAACTGCCTCCAAGCTCTGCCAGTGGAGATTATGAAGATGTGCGTAGGACCTGCCTTTAGGTAGAGCATACAAGATTTCCATTCACAAACTAAATTACTAATGCAACATATTAAATATTATTATTCATCACTGTGATTTGGGGGCCGTTAGCAAGTCTCACCTTATCTGCCTTTGAAGAGG
The DNA here is from genome assembly GCF_037043375.1 of Chiloscyllium plagiosum. Taxonomy (NCBI): domain Eukaryota; kingdom Metazoa; phylum Chordata; class Chondrichthyes; order Orectolobiformes; family Hemiscylliidae; genus Chiloscyllium; species Chiloscyllium plagiosum. The sequence continues at coordinate 154,056,978 of NW_028270140.1, forward strand.
GGGTAGTGAGATCAATTTTTTAACCACTGCAGTCTAATGTACTGTATTGTTGAAGTGATTAGCTAACTCAGTTCAGAATCAAACATAACAGAATCAAAAATCAGGCCAGAATGGGTAAGAGTACCTTTCAAAAAAGGCATCAGTAAACCAGTTAGATCTTTACAACAATGTGACATGTTTATGATCACTTTGACTGGTACCTGCTGTGTTTTAATTCAGTTTTTCAATTTCATATTAGTTATGTTCATCACATTGCCCTATCTGCCTCCCCTCAGTCATCATATTAAAAGATTGAACCAAAAGACAGTTATGTGAGGTTTATATTGAAAATAGCACAAATATCAGGACATATTAGAAGACAGAGGGTGGTGGTGGAGGGTTGTTTTTCAGACTGGAGGCCTGTGACCAGTGGAGTGCCACAAGGATCGGTGCTGGGTCCTCTACTTTTTGTCATTTACATAAATGATTTGGATGCGAGCATAAGAAGTACAGTTAGTAAGTTTGCAGGTGACACCAAAATTGGAGGTGTAGTGGACAGCAAAGAGGGTTACCTCAGATTACAACAGCATCTGGACCAGATGGGCCAATGGGCTGAGAAGTGGTAGATGGAGTTTAATTCAGATAAATGCGAGGTGCTGCATTTTGGGAAAGCAAATATTAGCAGGACTTATACACTTAATACTGGATCAGTGGTGCTGGAAGAGCACAGCAATTCAGGCAGCATCCGAGGACAGGCAAAATCGACGTTTCGGGCAAAAGCCCTTCATCAGGAATGAAGGGCTTTTGCCCGAAACGTCGATTTTGCCTGTCCTCGGATGCTGCCTGAATTGCTGTGCTCTTCCAGCACCACTGATCCAGAATCTGGTTTCCAGCATCTGCAGTCATTGTTTTTACCTTATACACTTAATAGTAAGGTCCTAAGGAGTGTTGCTGAACAAAGAGACCTTGGAGTGCAGGTTCATTGCTCCTTGAGAGTGGAGTTGCAGGTAGATAGGATAGTGAAGACGACGTTTGGTCAGAGTATTGAGTACAGGAGTTGGGAGGTCATGTTGCGGCTGCACAAGACATTGGTTAGGCCACTGTTGGAATATTGCGTGCAATTCTGGTCTCCTTTCTATCGGAATGATGTTGTGAAATTTGAAAGGGTTCAGAAAAGATTTACAAGGACGTTGCCAGGGTTGGAGGATTTGAGCTATAGGGAGAGGCTGAACAGGCTGGGGCTGTTTTCCCTGGAGTATCGGAGGTTGGGGGGTGACGTTATAGAGATTTACAAAATTATGAGGCGCACGGATAGGATAAATAGACAAAGTCTTTTCCCTGGGATCGAGGAGTCCAGAACTAGAGGGCATAGGTTTAGGGTGAGAGGGTAAAGATATAAATGAGACCTATGGGGCAACATTTTCACACAGAAGGTGGTACGTGTGTGGAATGAGCTGCCAGAGGATGTGGTGGAGGCTGGTACAATTGCAACATTTAAGAGGCATTTGGATGGGTATATGAATAGGAAGGGTTTGGAGGGATATGGGCCGGGTGCTGGCAGGTGGGACTAGATTGGGTTGGGATATCTGGTCGGCATGGACGGGTTGGACCGAAGGCTCTGTTTCCATGCTGTAAATCTCTATGACTCTATGATTCTATATTAAAATTTACTGTTTCATCAACATGCCTGAAGCAAGAAATTATTGGTACTCAACAACATAAACATACTGGAGGAGAAAGTGAGGTCTGCAGATGCTGGAGATCAGAGATGGAAATGTGTTGCTGGAAAAGCGCAGCAGGTCAGGCAGCATCTAGGGAACAGGAGAATCGACGTTTCGGGCATTAGCCCTTCTTCAGGAATGAGGGAAGTTGGTCCAGCAGGCTAAGATAAAAGATAGGGAGGAGGGACTTGGGGGAGGGGCGTCGGAAATGTGATAGGTGGAAAGAGGTCAAGGTGAGGGTGATAGGTCAGACTGGGGTGGGGGCGGAGAGGTCGGGAAGAAGATTGCAGGTTAGGAAGGCGGTGCTGAAAAGATAGGGAGGAGGGACTTGGGGGAGGGGCGTCGGAAATGTGATAGGTGGAAAGAGGTCAAGGTGAGGGTGATAGGTCAGACTGGGGTGGGGGCGGAGAGGTCGGGAAGAAGATTGCAGGTTAGGAAGGCGGTGCTGAAAAGATAGGGAGGAGGGACTTGGGGGAGGGGCGTCGGAAATGTGATAGGTGGAAAGAGGTCAAGGTGAGGGTGATAGGTCAGACTGGGGTGGGGGCGGAGAGGTCGGGAAGAAGATTGCAGGTTAGGAAGGCGGTGCTGAAAAGATAGGGAGGAGGGACTTGGGGGAGGGGCGTCGGAAATGTGATAGGTGGAAAGAGGTCAAGGTGAGGGTGATAGGTCAGACTGGGGTGGGGGCGGAGAGGTCGGGAAGAAGATTGCAGGTTAGGAAGGCGCTGCTGAAAAGATAGGGAGGAGGGACTTGGGGGAGGGGCGTCGGAAATGTGATAGGTGGAAAGAGGTCAAGGTGAGGGTGATAGGTCAGACTGGGGTGGGGGCGGAGAGGTCGGGAAGAAGATTGCAGGTTAGGAAGGCGGTGCTGAAAAGATAGGGAGGAGGGACTTGGGGGAGGGGCGTCGGAAATGTGATAGGTGGAAAGAGGTCAAGGTGAGGGTGATAGGTCAGACTGGGGTGGGGGCGGAGAGGTCGGGAAGAAGATTGCAGGTTAGGAAGGCGCTGCTGAAAAGATAGGGAGGAGGGACTTGGGGGAGGGGCGTCGGAAATGTGATAGGTGGAAAGAGGTCAAGGTGAGGGTGATAGGTCAGACTGGGGTGGGGGCGGAGAGGTCGGGAAGAAGATTGCAGGTTAGGAAGGCGGTGCTGAAAAGATAGGGAGGAGAGACTTGGGGGAGGGGCGTCGGAAATGTGATAGGTGGAAAGACCACAGCGAAACGACGGTTGGAGGAAGAACGCCTCATCTTCCGGCTAGGAACCCTCCAACCACAAGGGATGAACTCGGATTTCACCAGTTTCCTCATTTCCCCTCCCCCCAGCCTGTCTCAGTCAAATCCATCAAATTCAGCACCGCCTTCCTAACCTGCAATCTTCTTCCCGACCTCTCCACCCCCACCCCAGTCTGACCTATCACCCTCACCTTGACCTCTTTCCACCTATCACATTTCCGACGCCCCTCCCCCAAGTCCCTCCTCCCTATCTTTTATCTTAGCCTGCTGGACCAACTTCCCTCATTCCTGAAGAAGGGCTAATGCCCGAAACGTCGATTCTCCTGTTCCCTAGATGCTGCCTGACCTGCTGCGCTTTTCCAGCAACACATTTCCAACATAAACATACTAGCGAGTTTTGAGAAGATTTGTAGCTCAGGTTGAGGTGCTGGATGTAGGTTTGCTCGCTGAGCTGGAAGGTTTGTTTTCAGACATTTTGTCACCATACATCTTCAGTGACCCTTTGAATGAAGCACTGGTGGTGTAGCCCGCTTTCTATTTATGAATGACTGACTGCAAGACTACTCAGACCCCTTGGCATCATTGTAGCCCACAAACTTACCAACACACTAAAACAGCAGCTAGTGAACTTGAAAGACCCTGTACAGACAACAAGCAAACTAATGTTGTTTGCAAAGTACCATGCAAGAATTGTAACAAACGCTACATTGGACAAACAGGCAGAAAACTAGCCACCAGGATACGTGAATATCAACTAGCCACAAAGCGACGTGCCTTACATACAGATGAGGAAGGACACCACTTCGATTGGGACAACATATCCATCCTCAGACAAGCCAAACAGAGACATGCACGAGAATTCCTAGAAGCATGGCATTCCAACCAGAACTTTATCAACAAACACATTGACGTGGATCCCATTTACCACCCCGAGACACAGACCAGGAAATGACATAACCATAGGAAATGACGTCACCACAGGAAATGAAATCACCAACCCAAGGAACCTCAACATATAAACAGGAAGTGGACCACACCACTAGTGCTTCATTCGGAGGCTCATGGAAGATGTTACCTCGTATGGTGACAAAACGTCTGAAAATGAACCTTCCAGCTCAGCGAGCAAACCTACATCCACATAAAAATACTATTTAAGTGAAAGTTAACATGCAAAAGCTCAAAAATGTCAGTTAACCATGGCTAACAAAGGAAGTTCAGGATTGTAAAAGATTAAAAGAAAAACCTTTGAAGTTTCCAGAAATAACAGTTAATCTGACGATTGGGAGTTTTTTTTTGCAATGCAATGAAGGAGGATTAAGAATCTGACAACGAAAAGGAGAATAGAAGATGAATGCAATCTAGCAAAAAACACAAATCAGACTGTAAAAGCTTCTATAGGTGTGTAAAAGGTAAACGTTTGGCTAGAACGAATGTACGGTCTTCACTGGCAAACTTTCAGGATAATTTACAATGAGGAGTACAGAAATGGCAGAGAAGAAAAATGATTACTTTTTATCTGTTTTAATTCAGCAAGTTATCAGAAATCTTCCAGAACTAGAGATCCAAGAGACAAAGAAGAATGAGGAGTTGAAAGAAATTATGACAGTAAGAAGACTGTACTGGAGAAGTTAATGGGACTGAAAGCTGATAAATCCCCTGTAACTGATTTTCTATGTCACAGAGTGTGGTCTGACACTTTTGATCACCTGCAGAAACATATTATTCGACAGTTCGCTCACACCATTTGTATGATATTTTGATCTCTCTGCCTATAAATTCTGCATCGGTGTGCCTCTCTCTCACTTTACCAGAGGTGGGGGCTGCACTATGAAAGCTTGTGATTTCAGATAAACCTGTTGACTATGACCTGGTGTTGTAAGACTTCTGACTGTATCCCAGAATGCTGGAGAATGTGGCTGTAGAGACACTTGCTGCATTTGGTGACTATCTTCCAAACTTCTTGACATTCAGAAATGATCCTGTGGATTGCAAGGTAGTTATCCCACTAGTTAAGAAGAGAGTGAGAGAGAAAACAAGGAACTGCAAGCCTGTTAGCTTTATATCAATAATAGGGAAAATGATAGAAGATGTTATAAAGGATGTAATAAATAAATGCTTGGATAATAATTGTGATTAGGCAGATTCAGCACAGATTTGCTGGGAATGAATGTTTGAAGAACTTGCAAGTTTTGGAAGATGTTATGAACAACATTGATAAAGGAGTGCCAATTAACATAGCATACTTAGATTTTCAGAGCATTTTGATAAAATCTTCCACCGGAGGTTAGAAAAATTAAACCACATAGTTTAAGAGGTAATATACTGGCAAGGATTAATGTTTGGCTACAGGTAGAAAACAGCAAATATGAATAAATAGGTTATTCTCACACTGATAGGATCAAAACTTGAGCTCCAACTGTTCAAAATGTATAACGATGATTTGGAGGTGGGAGCCAAATGTAATATCTCCAAATTTATGATTGATCAAATCTAAGTGGGATTATGTGTTTTGAGGAAGATGTAAAGTGAAGCTTCATTAAGATTTAGTTGGTATAACGAATGGGCAAATAACATGGCAGACAAAATATACCAGGTGAGCACCCCAGATTTGCGAAATCGTTTTCTGCAGTTTCAGTTACCCGTGGTTTACTGCAGCCTGAACATATTATAGGGAACCTTCTGGAACCAGGGACCAGGAGGCGGCCAGGAAGGTAAACTTCCCACTTAGATGAATAGGTTTGCTCCTATCCACGGTTTCGGGCTTTCGTGATAGGTCTTGGAACGTATCCCCTGCAGATACAGGGGAACTACTGTAATGTCGAAAATGTGAAATTACTCACTTTGGTAGGAGAAACTGATTTGTAGAGTTTTTTTAAATGTTAAAAGCTTGAAAGCTGTGGATGTACCAAGAAACCCAGGAATTGTTGTCAATAAGTTACAGAAGGCTAACATGCAGGAGCAGCAAATTATTACAAAGGCTAATGGAATGTTAGTCTTTATTGCAAGAAAATTTCAATGCAGTACAGTAGTAAAGACTTGTTTCAATTGTATGGGAGCTTCGTTAGACAGCACCGAGAGTACTGTGTACAGTTTTGGTCCCCTTCTCTCAGGAAGGATCTTATTACCACAGAGGGAGGGTTCACCAAACTTGTTCCCAGGATGTCGGCACTGTCCTATAGAGATTGAGCAAGCTGGGTCTGTATTCTCTAAAGTTTTAAAGAATAAGAGATGATCTCATTGAAACCGACAAAATATTTAAATGGAGAGACAGGGTAAATAAGGCAAGATATTTCGTCTGGTTGGAGAGTCTAGAACTAGTGGCACAATTTAAAATAAGGGGGAATGACACTTAGATCCAAGATGAGGGGAGTTTTTGTTTTACTCAAGAGGGTTGTGAACCTTTGGAAATCTTTTTCCCATAGGATTGTGGAAGCTCAGTTTTTGCGTATGTTTAATGTAGAGATTGATAGATTTCTGATTACCTATGTGGATGTTGTGGCTAAAAGATAAGGTTAAGGCTAATCCAAAGAGATTCTACAAGGACATTAAGAGCAAAAGAGCAACTAGGGAGAGAATAGAGTCCCTTAAAGATCAACAAGTTAATCTACATTTGGAACCACTGGAGGTGGGAGAGATATTAAGCGAATACTTGGTGTCAGTTTTTACTGTGGAGAAAGACATAGAGGCTTAGAATTCTGGGAAATAAATATTGATGTCTTGAAAATAGTCCACATTACAGAAGAGGAAGTGCTGAAGTTCTTATAAGCCATAAAGGCGAATAAGTCTCAGGGAGCGAGTCAAGTGTATCCCAAGACATTGTGGGAAGTTAGGGAAGGAATTGTGGGACCCCTAGCAGAGATACTAATATCATCTACAGCCACAGGTGAGATGCCAGAGGACTGGAGGGTGGTTCATGTTGTGCCTTTAAGAAAGATGTAAGGAGAAGCCTGAAAACCATACACTGGTGAATCTGACATCATTGTCGGTACTTTGTTGGGCAGGATTCTGAGAGATAGAATTTATATGGAGAGGCAAGGACTGATTAGGGATAGAGAGCATGGTTTTGTGTGTGGGAAATCGTGTTTCACAAACTTGACTGAATTTTTTGAGGATGTAACCAAAACGATTGAGAGGGCAGAGCAGTAGACATTGGCCATAAGGACTTTAGTAAGGCCTTCGGCAAGGTCCTATGTGGTAGACTGATTAATCAAAGTTCGATCACGTAGGATTCAGGAAGCTTGTCAATTGGATACAAAATTAGCTTCACAATAGGAGACAGAAGGTGATGGTGGAGGGTTGTTTTTCAGACTGGCGGTCTGTGACCAACAGTATTCTGCAGGGATCAGTGGAGAGTTCACTGTTGTTTGAAGTTTTTTCCCTTTACTCCTACACTCCTGCCATATGGCTGTAGTGCTTATTTTTCCACACTGCACCACGTTGTGTATGTGTAAGTGCAGGAATCCGTGAAAACACCATGTACAAAATAATTTTATTCAACATTTCCACCACCAGGAAAACCAACCACGTGGCTAGGGAACCAGTAACAAGCAAAGCTCAATAACAGCAATGCTTACATGAAAGAAAGAAATGAAGGGGTGGGTAGGGGTCAAATCAAAATAGAACTGGAGGGGGAAATAAAGCACTCCACTCTGCCATTGCTATTTGTCCTTTACATCGATTACTTGGATGAGAATTTAGGAATGGTTAGTAAGTCTGTGGATGACACCACAATTGGTGGTATAGTTGACAATGAAGAAAGTTATCTAAGATTACAAAGGGATCTTGATCAATTGGGCTAATGGGCTGAGAAGTGACAGGTGGAATTTAGTTTGGATAAATGCGAAGTTTGCATTTTGGTAAAACGAACAAGGGCAGGACTTATACAGTTAATGGTAAGGCCCTAGGTAGTGCTGTCAAATAGAGAGACCTCAGGATTCAGGTACAAAGTTCTTGGAAAGTTATGTCACAGGTAAACAAGATGGTTAAGAAGGTCTTTGGCACACTTGCCTTCATTGTTCAGATCACTGAGAATAGGAGTTGCGATGTCATGTTGAGGTTGCACAGGGCATTGGTGAGGCCACTTTTGGTGTAGCATTTACAGTTCTGGTCACCCCGCTATAGGATAGATATTATTGAATTGGAGAGGGTTTTGAAAAGATTTGAGGATGTTGCTGGGGCTGGAGGGTTTGAGTTATAAGGCTAGGCTGGGACTTTTTTCACTGGAGCTTGGGGGTTTAAGGGTGACCTTATAGATGTTTATAAAATTATGAGGGGCAGAGGGAAGGGAAATAGCAAAGGTCTTTTCCCTAAGGAGGGGTAGTTCAAAACTAGAGGGCATATTTCTAAGATGAAAAGAAAAAAAATTAAAAGGGACCTAAGTGGCAACTTTTTCACACACGGTGGTTCTTATGTGGATTAAATTGTCAGAGGAAATGGTAGATGTAGGTACAGTTACAACATCTAAAAAAATTTAGATAAGTACATATATGGGAAAGATTTAGAGGGATATGGGCCAAACACAGGCAAGTTTAGTTGAGGGAAACTTGGTCAGCACAGAGAAACTGAACCAAAGGGGCTGTTTCCGTACTATATGATTCTATGAATCTATGACTAACACATTGAACAGTTTGATCAGTCATGATCGCATTGAATGGCAGAGTAGGCTCAATGGGCTGAAAGGCCTAATCCTGTTTCTATGTTCCTATTACAAAACACTCCCCAATGTCCTTCAAAACAAAAGTGCCAAACCAATGTAAAAGAAATTAAGTTTAAAAACTTGGCCAAAGGTTTCAAAGATCTCAAAGCACAAGAGCTTAAGGAGTGATTTCTAAAGGATGAGCCTGAGCAACAGAAGATTTAGCTGTTTATCAGAACAGTGCAAAGAAGGTTCACTAGATTGACTCCTGGCATGAAACAGATGCTCTGTGAGGACAGCATCAGGAGAACAGCCTAAATCCTTTACATTTTAGTAAAATGAGAGGTGATCTCATTGAAGCATAACAAATATTGAGAGTGTTTGACAGGGTAGATGCTGTTTGCCCTGGCTGGAGAGTTTAGAACACAGGATCACAGAGATTTATTCACTCAGAAGGTTGTGAATGCTCAGTTAGTAAATCATAGAATCCCTACAGTGCGGAAATAGGCCAGTTGGCCCATTAAGTCAACACAGACCCTCTGAAGAGCATCCCATCCTATCCTATCCCTGTAACACTGCATTTACCACTGCTGAGTTACCTAGCCTGTACATTCCTAGGGAGATTTAACATGGCCAACCTAACCTAACCTGCACAAATTTGGACTGCGGTTGGAAACCAGAACATCTGGAGGAAACCCACGCAGACACAGGTGAAATAGCTCTACAGAGGCCAGTATCCAATCACCAATTCACCTTTTATTTACACATGATCATAGGATCCCTACAGTGTGGAAACAGGCCCTTTGGCCCAACAAGTCCACACCGACCCTCTGAAGAGTAACCCATCCAGAGCCATTCCCCTACCCTATTACCCTACATTTACCCTTGACTAATGTACCTAACCTACATATCCCTGAACGCTATGGGCAATTTAACATGGCCAATTCACCTAACCTGCACAAGTTTGAACTGTGGGAGGAAACCGGAGCACCTGGAGGAAACCTATGCAAGCACGGGGAGAATGTGCAAACTCCACACAGCCAGTCAGCTGAGGCTGGAATCGAACCCGGGTACCTGGTACTGTGAGATAGCCATGGTGCTGCCCCATATGAACAGTCCATGACTTTAGTACTGCCTCATATAGAGTCTGGCACCAGAGTGTCACTATCCCTGATGCTCAACCTTTTTATGTCAACCAGAGCTCCCTGACTGTGGCTATCAATCCCATCCAATCAGGAAACTCATATTCTATCAGGCCCATCTGGCTGACTTCGCCACAATCAGTACAATGGAGAAAGCATGCAAACTTCACATGGTCACCCAAGGCTGGAATTGAATCCGGATCCTCTAACATTTTGAGGCAGTGGTGCTAATCACTGTTGAGTATATATAATTGAGTACATTCACAGCTAAAAAGTGGAAGATTTTTATACTCTGAAAGAGCTAAGGAGATGGAGATAGTGTGAGAAAGTGGATTCTAGGTCAATGGTCAGCCATGATCTTACTCAGTGATAAAGCAGAAGTGAAGGGCCAATGGCCTTCTCCAGCTCCAATTATGTTAATAGACCAAAAGGGGCGGGGGAATGCAGTAGAGAGTAAAACAGGGCTTTTTTTTTGTACAGACGTGTACTTTTACTAAAAGAATGGTATGATTCTTCCATTGTTTCCTTTTCTCACAAGTTTGTCTATCCACAATGAAGTATAATTCAATCAGCACTGCTCATGCTGGGGAATCAAGCTCACAGCGAAATGTCAAAATACAAACTCTGCAGATATGTCCTGAGCTGAACTACACCCATCAACCGGACCTGCACCAACTGCACTTCCAAACATCAGCAGACCAGGCTTTTCTTGGACTCAGGTGCCCTCTGATCCTGCCCGGGGTTTCTAAAGAACTCACCAGCAATCTCCGCTTGTTCCGAAAATGCTGTAAAAGTCCCATGAGCTCCCTGTTGTCAATCGGCTTTGAGTTTCTGGAGCCATTTTTCTTGTTCTTGCGGTTTCTCCTGTTTTTCCGGCCTTTGTTTCTGACCGCTTTATTTGCGTTACCTTCTTGCTTGTTCTCCCCTTTCTTGCCTCTGGTTCGTACAGATATTGGGTTATTCTGCCTCTGACGCCCTCCCCCCCGTTCTGGAGGCAGCTGGCTTAACTCTCCCTCTGCCTTGTCGCGAGTTCCATCTTCAATGGGCTGCACAGTGACGGGAACCCTGGGGGTTTTTGGAAGTGTGGTCCTGGGGAGAGAATCTGACCACTGGTCCATTGTTTGGTGGCTCTCAGGGTTGGAGGCTGATGTTTCTTGTTGGTGTGGGACATGAGACACTCGGTCAGAGGGATTAGAGGGCCCAATAAGACTGGGTTGAACGCTAGGTGATCCATTGTTCCAATGTCCTGACTCAGTGTGATGTGACATAGCTGGAGGGAGACTGGAAAAGTTCTCCAGAGTCTGATAAGCGGAAAAACTGTCCTGGGACTGAACTATGCTTGGGTTGGATTCAAAGACTCCTGGCCTTACAGTCTGAGCTGGTGACAATTGAGATTGGTTGCGTTTCAGGGGGACAGCATTCTCTGGTTGGAAACCCAGTTCAGTACCAGCAGTAGGTCTGTTAAGAAAAGTCATGGTTGAGGACACTGGAGGTGAGCTAGTAGATCGGGCCCAGGGTATGGGGTAGGTATGAGTTCCTGTCCGGGATATTTGGCTCTTATTCTGGCTGATGAGAATTGGCCTGCGCTGGTCAGGTTTCTGGTGTTTGGCCACTAACATCTGCTGCACCTTCTTTTTGATCTGATCCATCATCCGCTGTCCTGGTGGCACTGTGGGAGACTCCTTGGGCGTATCTGCACTCCAGGGGCTGTCAGCTCTTCTCTTGCCAATAGAGTTCAGGGTGGTGGCTGATCCTTTCCGTTTGCCCAGTGTCCTCCTGCTGCCTGGGGCTGACGTTCTCAGTTTCCCTGAAGAACTGGCACTCTTAGAACGGACCAACTTCTGGGAATTGGGAGAAGCTAATCTCAATCTGCTGTTGGGCATTGTCCTTTGCACCGTTCCTCTGTTGATCGTTCCCCTGTTCGACATTGTCCTGTTGACCATTGTCCTGTTGACAATTCCCCTGTTGATCAATGTTCTGTTGACCATTCCCCTGTTGATCGTTCTCCTGTTCGACATTGTCCTGTTGACCATTCCCCTGTTGCTCATTGTCCTGTTGACCATTCCCCTGTTGCTCATTGTCCTGTTGACCATTCCCCTCCTGTTGTGGTGGAATTGTCTTGAGCCCAGTTTCCTGTCCCTCCCACCTTTGCACTTCAGCTGCTGGCTTCTCCTGGTCACGCTTTCGATCTTCCTGAGGGGCATTTGGTCCACCGTTTCCAGCACAGCCTCCATCCTCACGGCGTACGGGAACCTCTCGTACAGTTGCATGGATTTCCTGAGCAGCACCATTCCAAACTGACCCTCCTCCAAGGACAGGTGCTGCCGGATCTGAGCTGCCTCCTGAGCTCCCACCGTCTGCTCCGAGACCTCGCCTTCCTGGGAGACGGTGAGCAACTTGCCCGGGGAGGCACTAGCCTCCTGGAACAAGATCAGGACCAAGAGGTCCCTGGCTACCAAGTGACAGCGGAGCTGCCGGCTCTTCACGTCGATCTGCTGCTCCATCAGGCGGTAGGAGTTATCCGAGGGGTCGGGGGCGGCCAGCACTAGCAGCCGGAATTTGCCGAAGAACTGGGCGAGGGCTCCCAACTTCGCTTTGGTGGCTTCCAGGGGCGGCTGATCGCTCCTCCGGTTCGGGGGAGCCCCATTCCTCCCGGGTCTCCCTCCAGCCCCGGGAGCCGGGGAGCCTTCCCGCTCCGGCCTCTGCTGTTCGGGGAGTCCAGGCGAGCTGTCCTCCCCGGCGGCCAGCAAACCCAGCAACAGCAGTAGGCAAAGCGTGCGGCCGCTCATCATTCCTGGCTCCTCTCCGTCCAGATCCCAGACTCACTGCTTGATCATCCCGAGCGGAGCGGAGAGTGAGGAAATCCCTGCCCACACCGCAAATCCCTGCCCACGTCCCAGACACCAGAGGGGAAAAAAAGGCTCTGCGAATTTCCTGGACCATTCCAATCTTGCAACAAAATGCTCTCAAATCTGGAGCAGTTTTCATTGTGACCAGTGTTTTGTGAGTGTTGTTTAAACTTTGTGTGGACATTGGATGATGATGATGATCAGCTGGTATCCAGGTGTGACAAAGACTAGGAGCTGGAGTGTTTGCAAAATAAGCAGTTCCACAAACTTCAAAACAGTTAAACACAAAAGAATCAGAGATTTTCACAGAACAGCCACGTGTGCACAACAGCTGCTGTGTATTCCACCCCCTCCTTAAGCGAGTAGCCACCCTTCCCTATTGCAAAGAGCTATACTGTGTGGGAATTATCTGTGGCTGCTTCCAGTCCTCGGCTTGACTAGGCTTTAACTATTTTCACTAAAGTCGACTCAGGAGATTTTTAAAAATCGCTACTTTCCCTTAAATGCATGCTTTTTTTTATTCACAATCAGAACAGGGGCTGTACCACAGGGGTGTCTACACATACAAGTCGTGGAATTCATGCACAATTACTCCCCAGGGGTTGGTCGGAGGGCTGAACAATTCTGGCGCATAACTGAGCAAAAGCACTTACATTAACATCTAAACCTCAGGGTCACCTGAAGCATTTTACAACCAGTCGAGTATTTTTCTCTAAATTGGCGTCAGTATTGTAACACAGGAAACGTGGCAGTCAATTTGCACGCAGCAAGCTCCCACAAACGCCAATATGTTAACGACCAGATATATCTGTTTTCGATTAGTCTTTTATTATATGCTAGCTGTGGGATAAAATGAACACTAGGTCAACGATTCCCCTGTTGTTTTTCAAAGTAGTGCCTAGAGATCTTTTGCAGCCGCAGCTGGACAGCCATCCACTTGACTCTCCTTCCCTACTGTAAATTCCTGATGAAGGGCTTTTGCCCGAAAGGTCGATTTTCTTGCCCCTCGGATGCTGCCTGACCTGCTGTGCTTTTCCAGCACCACTCTAATCTAACCTCAGTTCAAGACCCAGTGGCACTGAATTTCACAAACCTCTTCAGACACATGAGTTCTATCTCCAAAATGACAAGTGACAAAGACTTTAATTTGATTCAATTTCCAATCACTATGGCATGGACAAAACAGGGACATAAGTAAGATGATAATCGAGCTCTGCCTATCCAGGTGGAAGACACTTACTGGAATTCAGTTCAAGTCCCATAGTGCACCTTGATCAATGAGACAGTCCAAGCAGCTACTTATACAAACCTCAAATCACAATAAAATAATTGAGACTTTAATTAAGCAAGGGTGTCTGTAAACCTGACAAATAATCTCTGGACTATAATTCAAAATACAATTGCAGTTGGGAAATAAGGCAGGGCAGGTGACTGAGGTGTCAGTGGGGGAGCACTTTGGGGCCAGCGACCATAATTCTATTAGATTTAAAATAGTGATGGAAAAGGATAAATCAGATCTAACAGTTGAAGTTCTAAACTGGAGAAAGGCCAATTTTGACGGTATTAGGCAAGAGCTTTCAAAAGCTGATTAGGGGCAGATGTTCGCAGATAAAGGGATGGCTGGAAAATGGGAAGCCTTCAGAAATGAGATAACGAGAATCCAGAGAAAGTATATTCCTGTCAGGGTGAAAGGAAAGACTGGTAAGTATAGGGAATGCTGGATGACTAAAGAAATAGAGGGTTTGGTTAAGAAAAAGAAGGAAGCATATGTCAGGTACAGACAGGATAGATCGAGCGAATCCTTAGAAGAGTATAAAGGAAGTAGGAGTATACTTAAGAGGGAAATCAGGAGGGCAAAAAGGGGGACATGAGATAGTTTTGGCAAGTAGAGTTAAGGAGAATCCAAAGGGTTTTTACAAACATATTAAGGATAAAAGGGTAACTAGGGAGAGAATAGAGCACCTCAAAGATCACCAAGGCGGCCTTGATTTGGATGTAGGGAAATAGATGGTGACATCTTGAAAAATGTCCATATTACAGAGGGGGAAGTGCTGGATGTCTTGAAACGCACAAAGGTGGATAAATCCCCAGGACCTGATCAGGTGTACCCTAGAAATCTATGGGAAGCTAGGGAAGTGATTGCGGGGCCTCTTGCTGAGATATTTGTATCATCGATAGTCACAGGTGAGGTGCAGGTAGACTGGAGGTTGGCTAACATGGTGCCACTGTTTAAGGAGGGTGGTAAGGACAAGCCAGGGAACTATAAACCAGGGAGCCTAACGTCATTAGTGGGAATGTTGTTGGAGGAAATCCTGAGGGACAGGATCCACACGTATTTGGAAAGGCAAGGACTGATTCGGGATAGTCAACATGGCTTTCTGCATGGGAAATCATGTCTCAAAAACTTGAATGACTTTTTTGAAGAAGTAACAAAGAGGATTGATGAGGGCAGAGCGGTAGATGTGATCTATATGGACTTCAATAATGCTTTCGACAAGGTTCCCCTTGGGACACTGGTTAGCAAGGTTAGATCTCACAGAATACAGGGAGAACTAGCCAAATGGTAGAAGACAGAGGGTGGCGGTGGAGGTTGTTTTTCAGACTGGAGGCCTGTGACCAGTGGAGTTCCACAAGGATCAGTGCTGGGTCCTTTACTTTTCGTCATTTATATAAATGATTTGGATGGGAACATAAGAGATATAGCTAGTAAGTTTGCAGATGACACCAAAATTGGAGGTGTAATGGACAGTGAAGAAGGTTACCACAGATTACAACAGGATCTTGACCAGATGGGCCAATGGGCTGAGAAGTGGCAGATGGAGTTTAATTCAGATAACTGAGGTGCTGCATTTTGGGAAAGCAAATCTGAGCAGGACTTATACACGTAATGGTAAGATCCTAGAGAATGTTACTGAACGTAAAGACCTTGGAGTGCAGGTTCATAGCTCCATGAAAGTGGAGTCGCAGGTAGATAGGAGAGCGAAGAAGGTGTTTGGTATGCTTTCCTTTATTGGTCAGACTATTGAGTACAGGAATTGGGAGGTCATGTTGCAGCTGTACAGGACATTGGTTAGGCCACTATTGCTGCGTGCAATTTTGGTCTTCCTATCAGAAATATTAGATTAGATTAGGTTAGATTAGATTACATACAGTGTGGAAACAGGCCCTTCGGCCCAACAAGTCCACACCAACCCTCCAAAGAGCAACCCACCCAGACCCATTCCCCTACATTTACCCCTTCATCTAACAATATGGGCAATTTAGCATGGCCAGTTCACCTAACCTGCACATTTTTGGACTGTGGGAGGAAACCGGAGCACCCAGAGGAAACCCACGCAGACACGGGGAGAATGTGCAAACTCTACACAGACAGTTGCCTGAGGCGGGTCCCGGGTTTCTGGTGCTGTGAGGCAACAGTGCTAACCACTGTGCCATCGTGTCACCCAAAAGATGTAGTGAAATTTGAAAGGGTTCAGAAAAGATTTACAAGGATGTTGCCAGGGTTGGAGGATTTAAGCTATATGAGAGGTTGAACAGGCTGGGGCTGTTTTCCCTGGAGGCTGAGGGGTGACCTTATAGAGGTTTACAAAATTATGAGGGGCATGGATAGGGTAAATAGACAAAGTCTTTCCCCTGGGGTGGGGGAGTCCAGAACTAGAGGGCATAGTTTTAGTGTGAGAGGGGAAAGATATAAAAGGGACCTAAGGGGCAACGTTTTCACGCAGAGGGTGGTACATGTATGGAATGAGCTGCCAGAGGAAGTGGTGGAGGCTAGTACAATTGCAACATTTAAAAGGCATTTGGATGGGTTTTTGAATAGGAAGGGTTTGGAGGGATATGGGCCAGGTGCTGGCAGGTGGGACTAGATTGGGTTGGGATATCTGGTCGGCATTGACTAGTTGGACCGAAGGGTCTGTTTCTGTGCTGTACATCGCTATGACTCTAGACCTTTCATTTCTAGTCTTAACATTTAAGGACACCTATATTTTACAAATTATAATTATTAAACTATGCAATTCATTTACAACTCTATACTTTATGAATATAAATGCTTCTTTTACTTGTATTGTCAACACAATTCAGCACCTGGTGAAATGATTCTTAATTAAACCAATTATTTATTGGAGTCACCGTTCACTCTCTAATACAGTGTCCAAATTACAATTTATTGGGAGGGCTATTTTCAATATTAAAACTTATCTATCATAGCAGCTTTGTCCTAACCCCTTCCTTGCTCACATAGCCTTTTTTTCCATTTTCCTGTCGCCAAACCAAATATATAATCTATTTTTAAATGTTAATGAGGTCTCTACTTCAATGACTAAGTCTGGTATAACAGCCTTGCAACTGTCTTGTGCAAAGATATTTCTTAATAAAAGAAAACAGGAGAGACATCTTAGCAAAGCTTTCTGTCTTGCACTCATGAAAAACTCAGGAAAGTCAAATTTCAAAAAATCACAGCAATTTTTAATGCAGGAGAAAAGAGAGCTAATTGGTTGGCAAATCAATTCTGATTAGCTGAATTGTTGCCATGGGGAAAAGCAAGCGGGAAGCAGAGGTTCATAGCCTGCCAAGAAATTCAAAGCAGGAGTAAAAGGCCTGGACATATTCATTTTAGTTGCAAAACAGGTCCTGCATATGAAAACATGTCACACCTAGCAGGCTTAAATTAGCCATACCTTAAAGGGGCTGCGTTGTGTAGCTATTAGCACAGTTGGGATTTTTCAGCAAGTGCTGCCAATCACAGAATAGCCAGTGCATTTTCGATCGAGCATGCTGGCTGTATTGTACCTATCACAAACAATGAAAAGGTACAAGCTGGTTGATTTGACCAGCCCCAGTCACTGGGAAATACAGCCTTACACACCAGCACTGAAATTCGTATACTATATTGTTCAGTTGTGTGTAAGCAGAATGTCTTTTTTGATTTATTCTGTTGGTGGATGATGTTTCTCCTATTGTCCCATTTTACATCTCTTCTATTTCTGGTGTGAGTGGAGAGATGGAGAATTGGGATTATTCTCCTTAAAAATATAAAAATTAAAGAAGATTTAAGAGATATTCAGAATAATACCGGGATGGATGGTTTAAAAGAGTAAATAAGGAAAGATTGTTTTCATTGGCAGGAAGTAACCAAAGAATGTAAGGGTGTGGAAAAAGCACAGAGGAAAAAGGTAATAAGAAACATTTTTCAGCAATAAGATGTTTTGACATGAAAGGGTGTTGGAAGCACATTCAATAACAACTTTCAAAATACCTTAATGGAGAAAGTTGCAGGACTATAGAGAATGGGCAGGGAAGAGCAGCAAATTGCAAAGCTTTCAAATAGCTGACATAGCTGACATGATGTAATGAATGGCTGTCTCTGTATTGTATCATTCTGTTCTTGACCCTTCAACCATCAGGGTACATGACAACACAAACCATTTTAAGATATTTGTTAGTGGTATAGTTGTAAAATATGTAGTGAAGGCATGAAGTTCACACTGTTTAAATTTCTTTGGTGTTCTACTTTATAACTAGCATTCACCTGTTTGTTATTAACCAGTTAATGCCTGTTGAAATGTGGCACCCGAAAGAAACACATAAGGGAGAACACACTGCCTAAATGAAATTGAATACGATACTGAACTCCCTTCTAATTTACAACTCAATGCAGAAGGATACCAGTCATCTATAAAGTACAGTGTCATAAACATTCACTCATAGGTTTCCCAGTCTCAGGCTGAGTGAAGAAGTTTCACATCATTAGGCAGTATTTTTAACCTCAATAAGAATTGGCTGCTATCGAAGGAAAACAAACCACCCATTTTAGATGAAAAAAACTTCTCTCACCGCTGCAGATTATGAATACCAGATGTTTCTGGAAGAATCCAGACTGGGCAGCTATCCAACGTCAAGGATCAGGTCACAAACATATGTCACTTGCTGTCTCAGTATTTCCATTGAAACTGAAACCATGTCGCTTTTTTTGGAATACCTGTCAAATAAAAATCTTCTCATTTCTTTCAGCATCACGCAAAGGAAATTATTCCTACTGCTGACTCTTCTGAGTTTATTTGTTTCTCATGAGCCTTTGAAAAAAAAAACTTGTTTTATATCTCACCTTTCACAATCCCACAATGTCCCAAAGAACATTACAATTAATAAAGTATTCTTGAAATTGTAATGAAGTAACACAGCAGCTATTTTCCGGCATGGACCTACAAACAGAAATGATATATTTATCAGATGTTGAGAGACACTAGGAAAAACTTTTCTGTTATTCAACAAAGACATGAGATCTGTTACATCTGAGAGAGCAAAGTGGGCCTCCCTTACCTCATTTAACTTCTCATCAGAAACACACATGTTTAGCAGTGCAAGAGAGCTCCTTTGGCTTTACATTGATGTATTAGTCTGATTACTGTACTCAAATCCCTAAGAGTAGGATTTGAACTCAACCTTTTAAGTCAGGGGACAGCGTACTATCATGGACTCAAGGTTGGTGCTTAATTCTCCTACCAAGCAGTATCTGTTTTGGCTCAGCTTCAGCAACATTCTTGCCTCCAGAGGAGAGGTTTGGGTTCAAGTCCCATCTCCATGACTTTACTATATCGTCTCAACTGAGGCTCCAGTGTAATGATGAGGAAATGACACATACTCAAGTGATCTGCTGAGAATCTGGATAGAAAATAATAAGACTTTTAGGCACATCGCGACTGTACCAATCTTATTCCCTCAACAATGTTTTCTCTAATTAATTCATGGGTTATGGTCAACACTATCTGCACTGACATTTATTGCACATACTGAATTACTCTCAGGACAGTTAAGCAGAGATATAGAATCCCTATAGTGGGGAAACAGGTCCTTCGGCCAAATAAGTCCACACCAACCCTCTTAAGAGTAACCCAGCTGGACCCATTTCCCTACCATATTCCTCTACATTTACCCCTAACTAATGTACCTAACCTACATATCCTTGAACACTATTGGCAATTCAGCACGGCCAATTCACCCAACCAGCACATCTTTCGACTGTGGGAGGAAACCAGAGCACCCGGAGGAAACCCACGCAGACATTGGGAGAATGTGCAACCTCCACACAGACAGTTGCCCGAGGCTGGAACCGAACCCAGGTCCCTGGCGCTGTGAGGCAGCAGTGCCAACCACTGAGCCACTGTGCTGTCCCGAGAGTGAACCATATTTCTGAGTCCATGAAATAACTCCACAGAAGCTGGTATCCCGTCACCAAAAAGCTCTATATTTACACATGGAAAGTCCTTGACACTGATCCAGCTCCCTCAGAGCCAACTCTCAGAATGAACAGAACCTCTGACACTACTGTGAATATCTGTCAGCCAGGGCTCCCTGCCTAGACCAGATTAACAGCCCTAATCAGGGAACTCCTATCCTATGAGATTGACCTCATTACAATCATTGCATCCCTCCCCCTCTGAGTCAGAGGATATAGGATAGTTAATTTTATTGTAGCACTTCCTGGGGCATTTTAACACTGGAGCAATTTACTCTAGTCTGCCTCTCATCCAGACATCGTGTAATGCACAATGTCTGCCTTGTGCTCAGAAGAAATTCATTCTCCTTTTCAGGTGGTAAAGGATTCGAGGCAATCACATCAGCCGTGTCCATCTCAGATTCCGAGGTATCTTCAATACTTAACAAAGAGGGACAATCCTCTGGTTCCAGGACAGTTAGAAAAAGGCAATCAAGGAGCCAGGCATGTTTTGCTCCTACACCATTTGAGAGTTTGCAGCTTTCATGCAGACCACATACCTGTTCAGGACCATCACACCTACCTGAACCTTATATGTCACTTAACCCTTACCCATGTAGGGCCATTCCCATAGTTCATACACCGAACATCATCCCTTCAAATAAACAGTCTCTCCCGCTTAGCAGAGCCTTGTGTTCAACATTGGCGTTCCTGATGCTGTTTCACCCTATTCCCTTTAGGACCGGGAGGATCAGATTTAACTTGGTGCAAAGTCTTCTCCCCATTAGCAACTGCACTGGAGCTATCCCTGTAGTTATATGAGGGGTGCGACTATAATCAAACAGGAACTGGAAGAGTTTGGTATCTAGTGATGGTGTAGGCTTTTTTTTTTTAAGCTCTGCTTTCAAAGTTTGCAGTGGTCTTTCTGCAGACCGTTGGATGATGGATGGCATGGAACTGTCCTTATAAGACTACTGCTGAAAATGTGTTGCTGGAAAAGCACAGCAGGTCAGGCAGCATCCAAGGAGCAGGAGAATCGACGTTTCGGGCGGTAGTAGTTTGGCGCACCAACAATTTTAAAAACCGGCAGACAATGGAGGCGCGGTAGTAGTTTGGCGCACCGACAATTTAAAAAACCACCTCAACCTCTCCACTTCAACCTCTCACCCTCGGAATGTGCAGTCCTCCACTCCCTCTGTTCCAACCCCAACCTCACTATCAAACTGGCAGACAAGGGAGGCGCAGTAGTAGTTTGGCGCACCGACAATTTAAAAATGCCTTCCTTATAAGACTACCACCATTCGACTTTAGGAAATACTGAAATTCCCTGCTCGTGAACGATGGCCCATTATGTGTGAGCAACATTTTTGATTGCAGAAGATGCTTGCAGTTTTTCTATCATTGTTCCCATGTTTGACAAATGAACTCTATGCACTTCCAGCAACTTTGAGTGGGCATCCACATGACTAAAAACATTGAGCTCATGAAAGGACCTGCATAGTTGACGAGTAATTGCCAAGGTTTACCCAGCTATTCTCATGAATGTAGGGGAGTTGCTGGTGGTAGCTTTTGTCCTTGGTATTCTGGGCACCACCAATGCAGCTATAACCTCTTACCAGCATCTTCATTTTGGAAACCTCTGGATGACCCTGGAGGAGTTCAGCCAGTATCTGTCGGTGACCTTTGCTCGGGACAATCTCTCTTGCTCCCCTTAATAAGATGCTGTCCTCTATTGTAATCCGATCTCTTTGGATCCAAAAATGTTTCAATTCTGGTTGTGACAGCTCTTTGGCATCCCCCATACCACCAGCTGTTTTAGTTTCACCAGGACTGAGTCAGAATCCAATGTGTGATATTGTCAGCTGTGACAAGAAATGTGTCCAGAAAATTTAAAACCATTAGGCATTCTTCCAGTTGTAGTCCTGGTCCACACATTCAACCTCACAAATCTCCAGTGTGTTATCTTCTGTCATTTTTGCCATCTACAGTCAGACCACACCACCAAAAATATATTTACCTCCCCACCCCTATCTGCCTTCCACAGAGACCATTCCCTCCGCAACTCCCTGGTTAGGTCCATGTTCCCCACCAACCTACCCTCTACATCTGGACCTTCCCCTACTGCCACACGAGGTGCGAAACCTGCACTCACACCTCAAACCCCTCACCTCTGTCCAAGGGTCTAAAGGATAATTTCAAATCTAGCAGAGAATATCCTGTACATCTTCCCACCTCATCTACTGTGTCTGTTGCTCTTGATGTGGTCTCCTCTACATTGGGGAAACAGGACACCTACTCACGGAGCAGTTCAGGGAACATCTCTGGTCCAAACACAACAACCAATCCCACTGCCCTGTGGCCAACCACTTCAACTCCTCCTCTCACTCACCCAAGTACTTGCAAATCCTAGGCCTCCTCCACCGCCAAATCAAATCCACCCACTGATTTCAGAAAGAATGCCTCGGGAGCAGACAGCCACATGGCATCAACGTTGACTTCACTAATTTCCAGATCTCCCTACTCCCACCTCATTCCAGATCCAATCCTCCAACTAGACACTGCCCTCTTGACTTGACCATCTTCCTTCCCACCTATCTGTTCCACCCTCCCCACCGACCAGCATAATCACTTCCTACCTGCATTCACTTATTGCCATCCCACGTACCTTCCCTCCAGCCCCATCTCTACCCCCCTATTTATCTCTCAGCCTCCTGATTAAGGGCTTATGCACAAAATGTTGACTCATCTGCTCATTGGATGCTGCCTGACCTGCTGTGCTTTTTCCAGCACCATACTTTGACGCTGACTCTCCAACATCCGCAGTCCTCACTTTCTTCTCCTTAAACCAGTGTCCCTTAGGAATTGACATTTTTACCCTGGGAAAAAGACTCCGACTATCCATTCCATCTGTGGCTCTTCTAATTCTGCAAACCTCTAACATGTCACCCACCATCCTTCAATGCTCAAGTGAAAACAAACGAAGTTTGTCCAATCTCTCCTCCTCCTAGCTAGTACCCTCCAAACCAGGCATCATTCTGGTAGATCGTTTCTCCACCCTCTCCAAAGCCTCCACATCCTTCTGGTAGTATGGCAATCAGTGGCCAAAGCTGCAACATGACTCGCCAAGTTTTATACTCTATGCCCTGAATGAAGACCAGCAGGACATTTGCCTTCTTGACCACCTCAGCGACATGTTGCCACTTTCAGGGAACTGTGGACCTGTACGCCCAGATGTCTGTATGTTGATACTAAGGGTTCTGCCATTTACTGTATACTTCCCTACTGCTTTAATTTCTAAAAATGCATCACCTCACTGATGTCCAGATTAACTCCAACTGCTATTTCTCTGCCCAAATCTCCAGCCTATCTATACCATGCTAAAGGCAATCCTCAACACTAGCCACAGCTCCTCTAACCAGAAACTTACTAATCAGGCCACCTACATTCGCCTCCAAATCATTTCTATATAACAAATAACTGATCCTGCAGAGCACCATTGGTCACAGATCTCCAGTCTGAAAAACACCCTTCCACTGGTGCTCTCTGCCTATAACTAAGCCAGATCTGTATACATCTTATGAACCCACCGTGGATCTCATGTGACTCCACTTTCTGTATTAGCCTGCTATGAGGTTTCTTGTCAAAAGCTTGTTGAAGTTCATATATACAGCATCTACCATCCTGCCCTCAACCATCTTTGTCACTTCCTCAAAAAACTCAATCAAGTTTGTGAGACACAATCTTCCCCACACACGGCCACACTGCCTATCATTAATAAGATCATATTTTTCAAAATGTGAGTAAAATTGTATCCCTAAGAATCTTTGTCAATTATTTCCTTCCCACTGATGTAAAGTTCACTGGCCTATAACTCCCTGGATTATCCCTGCTGCCCTTCTTAAGCAAAGGAACAATGTTGGCTATTCCCCAGGCCTCTGGATGCTCTCCTGTCACTAAAGAGGATATAAAGATTTCATACAAGGCCCCAGCAATTTCCCCACCTGCCTCCCTCAGCATTCTGGGCTAGACCCCATCGCTGGAGACTTGTCTACCTTATGCTTCTCAAAACATCCAAAACCTCCTCCTTTTTGACATGCCCAAGAATGTCAACATACCCATCCAGAGACTCACCACCCAACATGTCCTTTTCCTTTGCAAACACCAATGCAGAGTATTAATTAAGGACCTGACCCACTTCCTCCAGGTCCATGCATAAATTCTCTCATTTGTCCTCAAGAGGATCCACCCTTTTTCTAGTTATCCTTTTGGCTCTTTATATTCATAAAATGTCTTGGGAATTTCCTTAATCCTGTTTGCCAGAGATATTTAATCCCTTTTAATTCCTTGTTTGAATTCTTTCCTTTCTTTGCATGCTTCAAGGGCTGTCTGTCATTAGTAACCTAAACCTTACGTATGCCTCCTTTTTCTTTTTGTCTAAGAAACAGAATTAAACAAGTAATATTCCAGTATCCCAACCAAATTATTAACTGTCACACATTAACTTAGATATTGAGTGCTGACTGACAACTTGGGCAAATTGGGAGCACCATGAATGCACTCAGTCTTGTGTATTTCAGTTATAGATAAAATCTATTTGTCTGAATGAGCCTCCAACTCCTTTTCTCATTCTGATCAACACTGCGTCACAGTTTCTACTGCTCTTTATTTTAGAATCTCTTGTACCTTTAAGAGAGAGTGAAAGTCAGCAAGCACCTGTCATGTCACAGAATGTGCTGGAAAGTTGAAAGATGTAACATTTTGTCTGTAACCTAGATACCAGATTGTTTTCACAGCAGTTCAAATTTAACAAGTTAGTTTTAATTATGCCCAAAGATATTAAAACTCAAATTGAATTTGATTTTTACTGTTTTGGCAACATCGAACCAATGAGGCAATCTGATGCTTAGGTTATTAAATGCAGGCATTTTGGAGAGTTAGCCAGGAGAAAAGAGCACCACCTGCCATTGTCAGACAGACTGCTAAAAACACACACTGTCAAAGGTACCTTTCTCATATGAAACATGTTTGCAGCCGAAAACGATCCAGGGAGATCTACAAACAGAGGAAGATTGAAAGTGGAGACGACAGCCGCTGAAAACATTATGTTGCTGTAAATTTAATAGGAGCTTTCTTGGATCAGTAGATTGTTACAGAGTGGGAGGTAGATAATGAATCTTTGAGACAAAGGAGGCTTAGAGTTGCAAATAGTTGTTGTTTAATGTTCACTTTTGGAGTTAAAAGAGTAAAATTGCTTTTTTTCTTTAAATAGTAGAATTTAGTGAATAGACACATACTTTAACAGATTACGAGGCAAGGTGAACTTTTCTGTGTGTTTGGTTTAATTAGAAGAGTTTGCAGTGTGTTATGACACAGCTGTAAAGACAAAGTATTGGTCAAATATTTGTTGACAGGGGCTCACTATAGATTGTGGTTATCTAATTTGACAAGTGAATATTCAGAGCAACAGTTCTAACCAGGTTTACTTTACTCAATCAACAGCATCCCTTCACATTACAATACAAAAATAATACATAAATTTCACTCCCCAACATCAGAGGGTCATTTTGCTTGACTTGAGCGAAACACCCAACTCCTTTTTCATCCTTTATGTCCCAATAATCTCACATCAGTCTTTTTTGTACATGGCAAATTGCCCAGGGGCTTGTCGATCAGTTGCATATTTTGCCATTTACATCCAATGAAAAGAATGGTAAGAATTTCCAATACACTGGGAGTATTGTACTTTTCAATCACTCCCCAAACTAACTAAAATATTCTTCATTACTTACAATCCATGAAATGTCATTAGCTTCCCAGTTACCTTCATTTTTATTAAAAACAATTCTGAAGATACTGCACGTTTAAAAATACACCATAAATCATATGTTTTATTTTAGAAACAAAAATGCTGGAGAAACTCCAGGAAACAGCAAGGATCAGGCATCTGGGGAGAAAGAAAAACAGAGTAATGTTTTGAATCAAATATGATTCTTCTTTGGATTTGTTTCGAAATCCTTTTGTGGAGAAGATTACTTTGCAAAAATCGTAATGAAGGCTGCATTAAGAAGTAAAGCACAAGGTATATAGCTATACAGCATTGACTACATTCTTAAATAAACCAATATTTATTTCATATTTCTGGTAGGGAAGTGTACTGTAAAATAACCCAAGGAACATATCCAAGACAGAAAAGTAAATCAAGCCAGACAACACAGCCTAAATCAGAAAAACAAAGCCAGAACGCAGAGAAACATGGCCAGAATGCAGAGAACAGCGCCAGATAATAAAACCAGAATATAGAGAACAGCGCCAGAGTGGAGTCAGAGTAAAGAAGCCAAGGCAACACACTTCATCTGCAGAATAAACAGTTAACCACACAGAACATGCTCATCCTGAATTAGAAATATCGACTTCAAAAATATACTTGGATGGAAAGACAAACACATTAGCTTTTAACTCATTTCAACTCATCGTACTGCATCCCAGTCACTCATCTTACCTCTGTATATGCCTCAAAATTTCCTCTCTATATTACTGTTCCACCCTAGTCATACTACTACTCCTTTTGATTTTATCCTTCAGTTCTCTGTTATAACATTACTATTCTTCTTCTCTGCCATATTCCTCAGTGATTTCTTGATATATTCCCTTATGTACTTGCCAAATCCCTTAGTAATGCTTACCATATTCTTTAATCCCATACCTCACTGTCTCCCTCAAGCCACTGAGTGGTTTTCTGCTCCTTTCATGTGGACACTGTCCACTTACCTGCTAAAGGAGCAGCAATCCGAAAGCTTGTGATTTCGAATAAACCTGTTGGACTATAACCTGGTGTCCTATGACTTCTGACCTTGACCAATTTCAGTTCCTCTTTGATCCCCAGCAACTTTTGGGACAGTTCCAGATTTCTACCACACTCAATATATAAATGTTAAAGTACTTCCTCATTTCAATCCTGAAACACTTGGCTCTAATTTTAAAAATTGTTTTATTATATAGGGCCTTTTGTGGAACTCTATGGACCGGGAGGCCCGGATTCAAGTCCAATCATTCCAGAAGTGTGTAATAACATTTCTGAACAGTTTAATTAGAAAATTAGCACAGGGTAATTAAAAATAAAAGTTTTTTTTTCCTATTTGCATCAGTTGAATGCTGAACGCAAGAGATATTCGAGAGATCTCAGTACCATAAGACATAGGAGCAGAATTAGGGCATTCCGCTCATACGGTCTGCTCCACCATTCAATCATGGATGATATGTTTCTCAATCCCATTCTCCTGCCTTCTCCATGTAACCTTTAATTCCTTTACTAATCAAAAACCTATCCCTGTTTTAAATACACAATGACCTGGCTTCTACAGCTATCTACAGCAATGCATTCCACAGATTTACTACCCACTGGCTGAAGAAATTCCTCCTCATTCCAGTTCTAAAGGGTCATCCGTTCACTCTGAGGCTGTGTCCTCGAGTCCTAGTCTCTCCTACTAGTAGAAACATCATCTTCACGTTCACTATATCCAAGTCTCTCAGTATTCTAAGTTTCAATCAGATCGTCTCAGTATTCATAAGAAGGGCTTATGCCCGAAACGTCGATTCTCCTGTTCCCTGGATGCTGCCTGACCTGCTGCGCTTTTCCAGCAACACATTTTCAGCTCTGATCTCCAGCATCTGCAGACCTCACTTTCTCCTCAGTATTCTAAGTTTCAATCAGATCGCCCCTCATCCTTCCAAACTCCATAGAGTACAGCCCAGATTCCTCAACCACTGCTCATATGACAAGCCCTTAATCACTAGGATCACTCTTGTAGACCTCCTCCAATGCCAGCACATCCTTCTATATGGGGCTCAGAACTGCTCACAATATTCCATGTGTGTTCTGACCAGAGCCTTATACAGCCTCAGCATACATCTCAGTCTTGTTTTCTAAGCCTCTTGAAATGAATTTCATTTCATTTGCTTTCCTAACAACTGAAACTGCACGTTAACCTAAAGGGAATCTTGAACTAGGTTTCCAAGTCCCTTTGTGCTTCAGATTTCTGAAACCCTTCCCCATTTAGAAAATAACATACACCTCTATTCTTCCTACCAAAGTGCATAAGCCGTCACTGTCCCATACTGTATTCCAGCTGCTACTTTTGTTCAGTCTCCTAGCCTGTTCAAGTCCTTCTGCAATCTCCCCGCTTCCTCAACACTGTCCCTCTACCTATCTTTGTGTAATCCACAAATTTAGCAACAATGCCCTCAGTTCTTTCATCCAACATGAATAGTCTTGTATTTAGAAGTTTACAGAGGATCAAGTGCCTAGTGTGTGCAATGGAAGTCTGCCCTGAGGCTGTATAAGCACAGAGTGCTACAACCTAAGAAGGGAGAGGACACAGTGTGGAGTGTATGCTTAATTCTTCCAATTTGACCAGATGACCAAATTACAAAGATGAGCAATTAAATGCAATCTTGTGGCATTCCAAGCAAGCACAGCATAAAAAGATCACCAGAGATAAGCAGTTCTAATGTTATAATGATTCTTTTGTTTGTTGACTCTCTCATAAAAGACTAAATCTACACAACACTTCCTTCCTGAACTTTAGATTAGATTAGATTACTTTACAGTGTGGAAACAGGCCCTTCGGCCCAACAAGTCCACACCGATCCACCAAAGCGTACCCACCCAGACCCATTCCCCTACACTTACCCCTGCATCTAACACTACAGGCAATTTAGCATGGCCAATTCACCTAACCTGCACATTTTTGGACTGTGGGAGGACTCACGCAGACACGGGGAGAATGTTAAAACTCCACACAGTCAGTCCCCTGAGGCGGGAATTGAACCCAGGTCTCTGGCGCTGTGAGGCAGCAGTGCTAACCACTTTAAGTCCAAATTAGCTGAGGGCAGGGAGGAGGATAGAGGAATAGAATTTAGAAGAATGAGAAGCAATTGCATTGAAACGTAGAGATTCTTAAGAGGTTTGATAGGGTAAACAATAAGATATTGTTTCTGCTGGTCAGAGATTTGAAAACTGGACATAATCTCAGGACAAGTACTCTCAGTGGTTAGCATTGCAGCCTCATTAGGGCCAGGGACCTGGGTTCAATTCCACCCTTGGGTGACTATGTGGAGTTTGCACATTCTCCACATGTCTGCGGGCTTTTCTCCAGATGCTCTGGTTTCCTCCTACATTCTAAAGAAATGCAGGTTAGGTGGATTGGCAATGGCAAATCGTCCTGTAGTGTGCACAGATGTGTAGGTTAGATGTATTGGCCATGAGAAATGCAGGGGTACAGGGATGGAGGAGGAGATGGTCTGGGTGGGATGCTCTTCGAAGGGTAGGTGCAGACTCGATGGGCTGAATGGCCTGTTTCCATACTGTAGGGATTCTATAGTCAATCATTTAGGGATGAGACAATGAGAAATTTCTTCACTCAAAATGTACTGAATCATTGGAATTCTCTACTCCAGGGGTTTTGGATGTTCCATCATTGAGTACATTTAAGGCTGGGATAGAACTTTTGTCTGTCAAGGAATCAAAGTCTACGGGTAGCAGGGGATGATGTGGGAATAAGCACAACCAAGATGACATTAAATAGCAATGCAGGAGTGACAAGCTGAATGATGTCATGGTTTCTTGTATTCACGTATGTGAATCCTGCTCCTCACTTCCATCCATATTAATAGCCAGAAACTGAACTGAACTGGGTCACTATATAAATACGGTGGCAACAAGAGCAGGTCAAAGACTGGGAATCCTGCAGCGAGTATCTCACCTACACAGATTCCCCAAAGCCTGTCCACTGCCTACAAGGTACAAGTCAGGAGTGTGATGGAATACTCCCCACTTGCTTTGATGAGCGCAGCTCCAGTCAAGAAACTTGACAGAGTCTAGGACAAAGCAGTAAGGAGTGACACCCACCCACCAACTTAAATATTCACATCCTCCAACACTGATAGTTTACATCTGCTGTCACTCACTACGTACACGACAGGCTGCAACAACTCACTGAGGCTCTCTCAACAGAACTTTCCAAATATGTGACCACTACCAGCTAGAAAGGCAAGGGTAGCAAACACATGGGAGTACCACCACCCACACGTTGCCCTCCAAGTCACACACCATATTGACTTGGAAATGTATTGCCCTCCTCACTGTCACTGGGCCAAAATCCTGGGAATCCCTCCTTAACAGCACGGTGGATGTACCTCACTTCATGGATTGCAGTAGTACAGGCAACAGCTCTCCACCACCCTTTCAAGGGTAATCAAGAATGGGCAACAAATCCTGGCCTTGCCTGTGACATCCAATTCCCATGAAAGAAACTTTTTAAATTATTTTTAAAAATGTTCACTTCTACTCACATACAGGCAAGGGGCAGCCACAGCCAAAATGTATGGACACTCTTTAACAGTTGTGTGGTTTCTAAAAAGGTTTTTGCTTGAGAGAACCAGAAGTAGCTCTCAATTTCAAACCACTTCACTTTGTCTCACACACACACACACACACACACACACACACACACACACACACACACACACACACACACACACACACACAACCCCAATCACAGCCGACATCTCCTCACCATACTCTCTCACACCAAAATACCTGTCAAAAGAACACAAGAAATAGTGGCAGGAGTCCTAAATGTAAAACAAGCGATCTGACAATTTAGACATAGTACCTTTTTAAATGAGTAAAATTGCACTAAATCAAAAAAAGTAAGATTCAAGAAGTTATACTGAATTCCCTATAGGATTTATTGGAGACGACCTTAGGGAAATGGCTACTAGCTTTGATCTCTCCCACAGTGAAGTTATATTTTTTACTGACTGTAACCTGCAAAAAATAAATTTCAATCATGAGTTAAATTGGTTTTACCCAGAGACTGTTGTTTGAATGTGAAACTCACTACCGTGAGTGATTGTAATCAACAGCACGGATCCATTTCAGAGAGAAGCTATAATAGGAAATGAGAAAGAATGTTGATAAGATGAGACACAGTAGCACGTGGAGTACAAACATTCGCAAAGGGCCGTGAGTCTGTTCCAGTGCTATAAATGACATTTGGCGGCAAGGCTGACCAGCCCAGTGAAAAGGAGTATACTTCAGAAATCACTCAGTACCCAAAGATTCAAAACCTTTCCCCACTGTTTTCAGATTCTAAGTATATGTCCCATTGGACACAAAATAAGGAATCCATCAAAATTCTGCATTTCAGCAATACAACACAAATGGATTTAAAATAAAAAAATTGTACATTTTATTGACCATTAAGTGAATAAAGTGCAAAATCAGAAATAACTGCACGAAAGTTTATAATTAGAACATTTATCCATGACTAAGATGACTGATTAAAAAAAACACAAGTTCAGTAGCTATGAGTCATGTACAAGTCGTCTGAATTGCACAAGTTATCAAAAGATAGAATGATTAAAAAGAATGATTTGCATTCAAATGGTGTTCAATTCGATATTACAAAATTCTTCGCATATAGCAAGTTATTTTCAAGCGCTTTAAGAACATAACGTGCAAGTCTAACAGATAGACAGTGCTGCTAATCAACATCTCATTAGAAGAACAATGAACATCACCCGTGAGCACTGAATGTGTGGATTGGATTCAGTCCTCAGAATGTGCTAATACTGCCTGTACTGCCTTAATCCAGCAATCCATGCTCTAGCATTTGTGGTCCAGCACCCATGGTACTTCCAGTTTTCCCTAGAGTAGATGTGCATTAAATTTTGTTCATGGACCAAGTGAAACATCCCAAAGTTACTAATAGCCCTCCTTACAGAGCTTCTGAGTTCAAGATCAAGAATGCCTCTGCCTTGGGATCTGGCTGGTACTCTGCACAATAAACTAAGGGAATATGAAGTCAAGGCAGTGGGATATCACTACTGATGCATAGTCTGAAAGTGCATTGCAGTTTTTGAGTGTTCTTCGTAGTGAAGCAGCCACAGACCTCAATAAGTCAGAGACGCAATCCTTGCTGCACGAGAAGACTTTCAATTGCACTTCCTTGCTCTCCCATGGTTCCTGCATATTTCTTCCTTCTCGTTTCATTTCCATCCCTCTTGTTCGCCTCCAGCACCAGCTCGATCTCTTGGATAGCTTGGCCTGTCTGTCTCAGCACTCTCTCTATATTCTGGTCCCTCTCTGTGGGCTGGCAAAGGTCAGGAATGGCGTTCAATGGGGGGTCGTGCTTCAGACAATTGGAGTTCTCCAGAAGGACTACAGGCACATGCATTAAAGAAAAATCACTAGGGAGAGAGCAAGCTGATCAATTTATTAGGAAGAAAATAATGAGAAATTCTGGGTTTTGTAAACTTAGATGTACAAGCAGAGAGGCAATTCCAAGAGATTATTCGGGATTGCAAACCCTCCAGGATTGTCCTGGAGCCCCCACCAATTGAAGATTCATCTCCAGGATACTTCAGTGGGTAACACGAGAAGTAAACGTCAACACAAATCTAGGTGTGATTGTAAGGATTTACAGAGGACGTAAAGAGGTTCAGGGTGACTTAGACAAGTTGAGGGAGTGGCAAATACATAACAGATGCAATAAAATGTGGATAAGTCTGAAGTTGTCCACTGCAACAGGAAAACCCGAATGGCAGATAATTATATATAGATTGCTAGATTAGGAAATATTGACATACAAAAAGACCTGGGTTGCCTTGTATAATGGTCACTGAAAGCAAGCATGCAGGTGCCCTTAGCAATTAGGAAGACAAATGGCATGTTGGCTTTCACTGCAAGAGTCTGAGTACAGGAGCAAGGAAGTCTCACTGCAGGTGTACAGGGATTTAGTGAGAGCACACTTGGGAGAATCGTATGCAATGTTAGCCTCCTTATCCAAGGAAATATATAGTCATCATAGAGGGACTGCAGTGAAGGTTCACCAGACTAATTCCTGACATGGTAAGGCATTTAGAAGAATGAGAGGGGATCTCATTGAAATGTATAAAATCCAGACAAGAATGGATTGACTGGATACAGAGATGATATTTCCCCTGGCTTGGGGACCAGAACGCAGGGATCATGGTTTTATGTTACGGGGTAGGCAATTTAGAATTGAGACGAGGAGAAATAGCTACACTCGAAGTGTGGTGAACCTGTAAAATTGTCTGTTACAAAAGGCTGAGGAGATGAAGCCACCAAATATATTCAAGGAGGAATTGGACAGATTTATAGAAACTAAAAGGTGTCAAAGGGATATGAGGAGAGAGCTAGAGTATTGCGATGACAGAATATCAGTCATGATCCTATTGAATTATGGAGCAGGCTCAATGGGCCAAACTGTCTTCTCCTGCTCCTTTACCATGTTTCCAAAACCGTCAATAATATTCAAAATGTGTTTCTTTCTATTGTTTTTTGTTATTTGCCATAAGTCAACTCAGGCTTGGATATCATCCAGATCCTGCTGCATATGACCATGGACTGAGGAGTTGTTAATGGCACTGAACATTGTGCAATCATCAGCGAACAACCCCACCTCTGACCTTATGATGAAGCAGCTCAAGATGGCTGGCCCCAGAACACTGCCCCAAGGAACTCTTGAAATGATATCCTGGGATAGAGATGATTAACCTCCAACAACCAAAGCCATCTTCCTTTGTGTTCGGTATGACTCCATCTATTGGAAAGACCACTCCCTTGATTCTCATTGACTTGGGCTCATTCTGTTAAATGCTGGTATGTGATTTAGTCAGGAATTAAATAGCAGTGACTGAACCAAAATTGAGAGTGCGAGTGACCAGGTTATTGCTAAACACGTGTTGTTTGACAGCATGACAATGATCCACACGATCACTTTGCACATGGTTAACAGTAGACTGATGGGGCAGTAATTGGCTTGGTTGCATTTGTCCTGCTTTTGGGCAATTTTCCACTTTGTTGTGTAGATGCCAGTGTTGTAGTCATATTGGAACAATTTTGTTTAGGGTGTGACAAATTCTGGAGCACAGGTCTTCAGTTCTATTGCCATCATGTCAGAGCCCATGGCCTTTGCAGTACCCAATACCTTCAGCCATTTTATGATTCATGTGAAATGAACCAAACTGGCTGAAGACTTGCATCAGTGATGCAGGGTATGTCAAGAGGAGTCTGAGATAGATCATCCACTCAGAACAAACTGAAGTCATTCCTTGCAGCCTTGTCTTTTACACTGATGGACTTGAATCCACCCATTATCAAGGATGGGGATATTCGTGGAGCCTTGTTCTCCAATTATTTATTCAATCCATAACCACTTATGATTGGATGTAGGAGGACTGCAGAGCTTAGATCTGATCAATTGGCTGTGGGATCATGTGGCTCAGTTTGTCACATGCTACACTTGTTGATAAGCATGCAATTAGGCCTGTTTGGTAGCTTCACTAGGCTGACACTTCACTTTTAGGTTTTCTGGTGCTACACTTGGCATGTCCAGGCCCTGGAGCTGCACTCTTCCACACAAGTGGAAAGTATTCCATCACTCTCCCTTATTGTGCTGTGGACTGGTTTTGAGAAGTCCGGTGGGGAGTTATTCACCACAGAACCCCCAGCCTGACCTGCACTTGTAGCCAGAGTGTTTATATGGCTTGTCCATTTAAGCTTCTGGTCAAGGATAATCCCAAGGATATTGATAATGGTAATTCAGTGATGGTGATGTCACCGAATGTCAAGGGGCAATGGTTAGACCTCCTCTCGTTCCGGAGGTCACTGGCAGCACTTGTGGTGCATATGTTATTTACCAGTTATAGTCCATGCCTGAATGTTGCTCAGGTCTTGCTTTTTTAACCCCTCATATGCTGAAGCCTTTCCAAAGCACTTTACATCTAAGAAGACACGTCAGAATTGTAATCACTGCTGCAAAAGAGAAAGAGCAAACAAGTGAGATGCCATAAGCCAACTTAAACTTTTCCATATCTGACCCAGAAACCACCAACATCGTGTCAATGAACATATCAAAAAGGATACAATTAAACTTTTGTATTTTTTGAATCTCTGCAATGATAGATCTGGAAAAGACAGAAAAGTATGTGAAGGATGTAACTCAGGAAAGGTCTTTGACTATTGGTACACTCTGAATGTAAACATGGCTTGGAGTGATCAGAGATTATAGCCTCCTCAAAGCTGTAAGTAGCCCTTGTATTCTAAACAAGAATCTCACGTCCACCTCTGCAGTGAGAGGTGTAGAAGGGAATCAAAATTGCATCCAGCAGTGGTCTAGATTAACTACGTCATTACACTCACAATAAACTAGTAATGCACATTTGACAATCAAGGCACATCCGAGTCAGTAGGTACAGAATGTGGTACATGGGGGATGAATGTAGAGCATAAACACTGACAGACTTGCTGGGCTGGAAGGCCCAGCTTCTGAACTAAATTCTATTGGCCACATAGATTAGGAATATCCTGGGTTCAATCTCTGATCTGTGCCACTTCAACTGATTGAATGCTACTATTGGTAAGGAGTTTCTGGATCAGTGGTGCTGGAAGAGCACAGCAATTCAGGCAGCATCCGAGGACAGGCAAAATCGACGTTTCGGGCAAAAGCCCTTCATCAGGAATAAAGGCAGAGAGCCTGAAGCATGGAGAGATAAGCTAGAGGAGGATGGGGGTGGGGAGAGAGTGGCATAGAGTACAATAGGTCAGTGGGGAAGGAGATGAAGGTGATAGGTCAGGGAGGAGAGGGTGGAGTGGATAGGTGGAAAAGGAGCTGGGCAGGTCGGACAAGTCCGGACAGGTCAGGGGATCAAGTTTCTGGAGGTTAGAAGCTAGGATGAGGTGGGGGAAGGGGAAATGAGGAAACTGTTGAAATCCACATTGATGCCCTGGGGTTGAAGTGTTCCAAGGCGAAAGATGAGGCGTTCTTCCTCCAGGCGTCTGGTGGTGAGGGAGCGGCGGTGAAGGAGGCCCAGGACCTCCATATCCTCAGCAGAGTGGGAGGGGGAGTTGAAATGTTGAGCCACTGGGCGATTTGGTTGATTGGTGCGGGTGTCTCGGAGATGTTCCCTAAAGCGCTCTGCTAGGAGGCGCCCAGTCTCCCCAATGTCGAGGAGACCGCATCGGGAGCAACGGATACAATAGATGATATTAGTGGATGTGCAGGTAAAACTTTGATGGATGTGGAAAGCTCCTTTGGGGCCTTGGATAGAGGGGAGGGAGGAGGTGTGGGCGCAGGTTTTACAGTTCCTGCGGTGACAGGGGAAAGTGCCAGGATGGGAGGGTGAGTCGTAGGGGGGCGTGGACCTGACCAGGTAGTCACGGAAGGAACGGTCTTTGCGGAAGGCGGAGAGGGGTGGGGAGGGAAATATATCCCTGGTGGTGGGGTCTGTTTGGAGGTGGCGGAAATGTCGGCGGATGATTTGGTTTATGCGAAGGTTGGTAGGGTGGAAGGGGAGCACCAGGGGCGTTCTGTCCTTGTTGCGGTTGGAGGGGTTGGGTCTGAGGGCGGAGGTGCGGGATGTGGATGAGATGCGTTGGAGGGCATCTTTAACCACGTGGGAAGGGAAATTGCGGTCTCTAAAGAAGGAGGCCATCTGGTGTGTTCTATGGTGGAACTTGGTAAGGAGTGGCAGGCCCTCTTCCCTGAAGAGCATAAGTGAACCAATGCATTGAGCCAGTGGTTCTGCGAGTGAAAGCTGTGTCTTGAAGCAATAGAAGTTGTTGTCAGATCATTGTCCTCAAAAGCAATGGAATGGATGAGTAGGTTGATGGAGATAATACCACTGGGGCAGGTTGGGGACTGGAATATCTGGATCGAGGTACTTTAGGAGGAAGGATGACTGTTTTGCAGACTGTGTTGGATTTGCATGGGTGGGCCGAGTCTCTATACAGAGAGTACTCTGGTGCAACCCCCAGAGTGCAGCTGTGTGCATTTGTCACAAACCTGTTTAGAGACTTCAGCACTCTGATGGTTTCAGATTACTGTTAACCAGATGGCCAGGAAGTAATTAAATAAATCCTTTTAAACAGCGCCTAATAACCTTCCACTTGAAGAACAGAACAGAACAAACTCCCTCACCTGTTCTCATCCTGTGCATTAACCTGGGAATTGGGATGGTCCACTGATGTTTTCTTCCGGTTACCTTTACTCACCCACTGACACCAATCCATCGCTGCAGTGGTATACCTAACCAGGACACAGATTTAATGTCATATGCATAAAATACAAATGTGACAGGAGAAAACAAAAAAAAAATTACACAACAACTGGTTTCAGTTTGGATTGCACTGCTTGAAGTGTGAAGACCAATTCAAATCGAGGCATTCAAGAGATTATGAAACAACTATACAAAGCACAGGCTCAAGGTAGAAAGGCAGAAGAATGGAACCAGTTGATAAGGCTCATTCAGACAGCTGATGCTGACAGAATGGGCTGAATGGCCTCCTTCAGCACCTTAATAATTCTGAGATTCAGTATGGGGTTTGTGTGTCAAAGCTATGAATCCACACAATCCAGATCACCCAGCACTACATGCTGCTCAGTGTACTGCCTACCAATGGGTTGATTGAAGTGAACTGATATCAGAGATGAATGACTTCAGTTCGATGGAGAATGTGGGATTGCTTTCCTTACAGATTTAACAGTGTTCAAAATTCTAAAGCATTTTGTTTGAGTAATAAAGAGACAAAATTGTTTCCATTGACAGGAGATGCACTAAGTCCAAGCACAGATTTAAGACAAATGGTGAAGGTCAAGGCAGAAGATTATCTCTTTGAATAAGACAGAGCAAACAAGAAAGCAAGGGCAAGAGCAAAAAAAGAGAGACAACAAAATAAGCAAGGATGGGAGAGATACCGTGCGAAACGGCAAGGTGGGAGAGGGAGAATGAGAACCAAAATAAGAGGAGAAGTGCATCTAAAGCCATACATGAAATGCACCAATGGACTGTCTCTTACCTCTGATATCGTCCAGCAGAATACATTGGTACCAAATGGGAGGATCCATCTGGGCACAGTAACTGACACCAACCAGGCATCAGGTCAGTTTGTGTTTCATTGAATACCACAGGAGAGAGCACATGTTTTTGCAGCTGAAAGAGAAAAAGGGAGGACCGTGAATATGAAAGACAGCATTATTCCAATGAATGGTAAGTTTTTCTATTTGCACTGGTACATATCCTGCACTGCACTCACAGATCAATTAATTTTTTTACTGCACCTTTAATATAAGTTTACATATACAAAATGGGAAAACAATTATGCTTCAAACAAAAGATTGGAAGGAGATGTTGCAGCTTTAAAACAATCTACTAGAATACATTGTTATTGCACAATGCATACTGAAGAGGGAGATGGCATTGGGCAGGGTGACACTAGGTACACGGACACACAAGACGGCCACTGAGCCACAAGATGGCCAACGGACCACAATATGGAGAGAGATAGCAGAGCAAACACAGATACTGCCTGAGGCCACCAGAAAGCCAGCACAATGCTCTCACAACCGAGTTGATTAGTTTAGGGCGGGTGGGGGAGACAATACATGAGTAGTAAGTGAGGTCTGCAGATGCTGGAGATCAGAGATGGAAATGTGTTGCTGGAAAAGCGCAGGTCAGGCAGCATCGAGGGAACAGGAGAATCGACGTTTCGGGCATTAGCCCTTCTTCAGGAATGAAGAAGGGCTAATGCCTGTTCCCTAGATGCTGCCTGACCTGCTGCGCTTTTCCAGCAACACATTTCCAATACATGAGTAGTGTGTACTGCCTGCCGAAGAGTCTGGGTCCAGCCAACACCTTTGATAGAAATGCTAACAGTTTGATACAGACTCAACACTAATAGCCAGGGCTGCAGTAATTGTCCTCCTCAGGAAGAGCGATTAGTGCCCATTTCTACAGCAATGGACATCAGCGCAGACATTGAAACTGACAACGACTACGCTGAAATTAACAAAGGCTGAGCTGGAACTGACAATGACTGCACAGAAACTATCAACGATTCTGCAATATTTACAACAAACAAACTATGTTACAAAGATAATAACCTCATCACTGACCTATTATATTACAAAATGTATAAAAGTATCTTGCCATGTGCACCAGGTTGAGAGAAGAATCGCAACTGATTACTGTGCTGTTGGTGTCTTTCTCTCCCCAGAGCTCCAGTATTTCCCTGTACAATAAACTCTGTTGTTGAACCCTGACTCTGACTCAGAGGCTGGTGATTTTTTCCCACAACAGTACAATAACAGATTATAGGGTGTTGCCTTGCTTAAGCAGTGGGAGAAGATGCTGGAGACTCATCAGCATCATGGGGTGTGCGCTTGGGGCAGTTTTGCCAAAGACAGACTGTTGAATGGGTCAGGAATCATTGGCAGGATAACAATTCTCTGATTGGCCCCTGGATAGGCGTGCAGCCTGTGTGTGAACAGG
Source organism: Chiloscyllium plagiosum (assembly GCF_037043375.1). NCBI lineage: Eukaryota > Metazoa > Chordata > Chondrichthyes > Orectolobiformes > Hemiscylliidae > Chiloscyllium > Chiloscyllium plagiosum. The sequence goes on from NW_028270140.1 coordinate 154,096,104, forward strand.
AGAAGATGACAGATGTAAGTAATCTAATCTAATCTAATCTAATCTAATCTTCCTCTCTCTTTACAGAGTAGTAACAGAACATTGGAAGATAGCTAGCAATTCCCACTCACCATTTGCCTTAAGGTTGCTGCCTCTAACCAGTGACTAAGAGAATGAACAATTCGTGTGCCAACAACCTGTGTCTGCAGTTAAAAACTGAAAAGACGTAAAGACTAAAGACTAGAAGGACTCAACAAAACATTTACATCACTGAATCCGGTGAACCAGTGATATTGAACAGTGTTCCATAATATTCCTTTTTCACTTTTATACATATATAAAAAGCAAGAGGAGAGCCAGGGAAAGAATTAGTTCACTCAAAGACAATGAAGAGAATCTGTGTGTGGAGCCAGAAGAGATAGGTGAGTGGGAATTTGTGTCAGTATTCACCAAAGGGAAGGTATTGGTGGAGGATGAACTCCGGGAAGGGAGTATTGAGTTTCTATGCCAAGTTACTATTAAAAAGTAAGTAGTAGTGATATGCGGCCTGAAAAGTACTAAAGGTAAATAAGTCCCCAGTTCCTGATGGGATCTATCCTAATTCATAAGTTTGCAGACAATACAAAGATTGTTGAGGTTGCGGCTAGTGAGGAAGCTTGTAAGAGGATACAGCAGGATATAGATCAAATGGAGACATGGGAAGTAAAATGGCAGATGGAGTTTAATTTGGACAAATGAGAGGAGATGCATTTTGGAAGGTCACATGCAGGTGGAAACTATACAGTGAATGGCAGAGCCCTTTGGAGCATTGATATGCAGAGGAAACTGAGTGTGCAGGTCCACAGATCACTGAGGGTGGCAGGTAGGTAAAAGTAGTACAAAAGGCCAATGGCATGCCTGCCTTCACTTGAAGGAGCATTGAGTACAAGGTAGGCAGGTTATGCTGCAGCTTTAGAGATCTTTCGTTCGGCCACACTTGCGTACAGTTCTGGTCACCACACTACCAGACGGATGTGGATGCTTTGGAGAGGGTACAGAAAAGGTTTATCAGGATGTTGCCTGGTATGGGGGATTTTAGCTATGAAGAAAGGTTGGATAGACTGAGTTTGTTTTCACTAGAATGCAGGAGGTTGAGAGACAACCTGATAGAAGTTTATAAGATTGTGAATGGCATGGATAGAGTGGCAAGTATGAAGTTCTTTCTCAGGGTAGAGGGGTCAATTACTAGGAGACACAAATTTAAGGTGCAGGGTGGGAGGTAGTTTAAAGGAGATGTGCGAGGCAAGGTTTTCACATAAAGGGCAGTGAATGCCTTGAACATGCTGCTAAAAGGGGGGAGGGGGAGGGGATGGAGATCCTGGTAAGTGAAGACAGTTTTACCATGGAAGGGCAAAATGTGTCAGCACAGGCCTGGAGGGCCGAAAGGCCTGTTCCTGTGCTGTATTGTCCTTTGTTCTTAACATTTTTATTTTTGTCTATGTCTGTCTGCATGCGCATGTGTGCACACATGTTTGCGGGGTGGTTAAGAAGGGGCAGTATTTTAGTTGAGAGTTAAGTTATTAATTCATAAGTTGTTTCCCTGTGGTTATAATTGATTTATTTGTAATAAATAGCTTATCAAATACAGAAACTTAGTCAGTTTTGTCTGTTAACCAGAGTTCATCAGACAGGAAAATTGAGGACCGAAGAGCTGGCATACTACAGGGAGAGATCAATAAAGTCTCAATGGCAGACAATAAGTGAGTTTTGAGAAGATTTATAGCTCAGGTTGAGGTTCTGGATGTAGGTTTGTTCACTGAGCTGAGAGGTTCATTTCCAGACGTTTCGTCACCCTACTAGGGAACATCTTCAGTGGGCCTCAGGCGAAGCAGTATACATGATTCCTGCTTTCTAGTTATATGTTTGGGTTTCTTTGGGTTGATGTCATTTCCTGGGGTGGTAGATGGGGTCTAACTCGATGTGTTTGTTGATGGAGTTCGAATTCTTGTGCAAATCTCTGTTTGGCTTGTCCTAGGATGGATGTGTTGTCCCAGTCAAAGTGATGGCCTTCCTCATCCATATGTAAGGATACTAGTGAGAGAGGGTCATGTCATTTTGTGGCTAGTTGGTGATCATGTATCCTGGTGGTTCGTTTTCTGCCTGTTGTCCAATGTAATGTTTGTTATAGTCCTTGCACAGTAGTTTTGCTTGTTGTCTGTATAGGGTCTTTAAAGTTCATTAGCTGCTGTTTAAGTGTGTTGGTGGGTCTGAGTAGTCTAGCAGTCATTTCAAAGATGTTTTTAATGTAGGGCAGAGTGGCTAGGGTTTTGTCTGCTTGTTTGGGTTTTGTTGCTGAGAAGTCAGCTGACTGTGCACATTGGGTACCCATTCTTTTTGAATACACGGTAGAAGTAATTTTCCTCTGCTCTGCGTGGTTCCTCTGTGCTGCCACATTAAGTGGGATATTTCACAATATTCAGAATATGTATATTCCTACGACAAAGAAAGGTTCTAAACGAGGAAGTACTGTGATTAACTGAAGTAGTTAGGGCAACTCAGACCTGAAGAAAAAGCATAAAACTACATTAAGATAAGTGGTTGGTCAGAATATAAAAAACAGCGGAGAACAACAAAAAAAATTAATCAGGAGGATGAAACTGGAATGAGAGAAAAAGCTGGCTAGGAACTTGAAAATGGATAGCAAGAGTTCTTACACACATTCAAATAATTAACAAGTAAAGTAAGTTTCCCCTTGGGGAGACTCGAGGACCATAAGGCATTATCTCAGAGTGAGATGTCATAATTAAGACAGAGATGAGGAGGAATGCCATCTTCAAGGGTCGTGAATCTGTGGAATTCTTTACCGCAAAACCTTCCATTGCTAGGTAATTGAGTATATGCTCAGCTGAGATTGACAGATTTTTATTCAGTAAGGACATCAAAGTTTACAGGGAAAATACAGGAAATTGGAGTTGATAATCAGATCTACCACAACTTTGTTGCATTGGTGGAGCAGCCTCAACATACCAAGTGGCCTTGTTCCACTGGAGTTTAGAAAAGCAAGGGGTGACTTGATTGAAGTGTATTATCCGGAATGATCTTGACAAAGGTGGACGTAGGAAGAAAGTTTCCTCTTGTGGGTCAATCAAAAAGTAGAAAGCACTGCTTTAAAATTAGGGGTCACCCTTTCAGGTCAGGGATGAGGAAATTTATTTTTCTCTCAGAGAGTTGTCCAACATTGGAATTTTCTGCCTCAGAAGGCAGTGCAGTGGGATCATTGAGTATTTTAAAGACAGATGTACACTTGTTAGGCAGGGGAATAAAGTGTTATTGGGGTAGATGAGAATTGGAATTTAAAAAACAAACTTATCTATTTTGATCTTATTGAATTGCAGCGCAGCCTGGAGGGGCCTTATGAAATAATCGCAGAAGTAGATCATATGTTCATATGAACTATGAAATGTACCTGAAAATGCCACACTTGTCTTTCACAATTTCAAGATGCTCCACATATTTTATAGCCAGTGATAGATTTTGCACAACAAGCTCCCATAAAGAAAAATGAAAAAACAGGAGTTGAAGATGCATGCTTTAATGATGTTGGTCAGGATATTGGTTAAGTGACCAGGAAGAACTCCCTGATATTCTTGCAAAGAGTGCAGTGGATCTTTACATCCATCTGAGAGGTCAGAAGGGTTAAAGCAGTTGAAAGGCAGCAGCTTTCCCTCAGTTACATTCTGAACTGTCAATCTGCATTATATGCTCAAGTGTCTGGAGTGGGACTTGGAGCCACAATCTTCTTTCTCAGTTGAGAGAGTTGTAGCAATTCAAGGAAGCACTTTCACACAAGTTTGTGGTTTCTGGCTTCATACCAAGATTTACTAATCATCCAAATATCCACTCTGATACAGTCCTCGAACAGAGATGTACTGTCAGAAGTGTGTTCTTTGGCATCGGGTGTTAAACGGAGATGTCAGTCTCCTTGACAACATGGAGGTCAACAATCAGAAGGTGAATGGCAATAAGTAGAGCAGAATATACAGACTTGAGTTTTCATTTGAATCTATCTGATAGTCACTGGAGAGAGGGGTAACAGGAACTAGCCCACGTGAAAAATGAAGGAAAGTGGAGCATCAATTGTCTATCAGTGGTGGGCAAGTTGTTGGAAGAAATCCTGAGGGACAGGATTTACATGTAACTGGATAAGCAAGGACTGATTAGGGATAGTCAACATGGCACTGTGCATGGGAAATCATGTCTCACTAACATTTGAAAAAGTAACAAAGATGATTGATGAGGGCAGAATGGTGGATGTTATCAATATGGACTTCAGTAAGGCATTTGACAAGGTTCCTCATGTTAGACTGGTTAGCAAGATTAGATCTCAGACTACAGGAAGAACTAGCCATTTGGATACAGAACTGCCTCAGAAGGTGATGGTGGTGGTGGTGGAGGTGGAGGTACTTTTCAGACTGGAGAACTGTGACCAGTGGTGTGCTACAAGGATCAGTGCTGGGTACTCGACTTTTCATCATTTATATAAATGAGTTGGATGTGAACATAGGACGTATAGTTGGTAAGTTTGCAGATGACACCAAAATTGGAGGTGTAGTGGACAGCAAAGAAGGTTACCTCAGATTACAACAGGATTGGATGGGTCAAAGGGCTGAGGAGCGGCAGATAGAGTTTAATTTAGGTAAATGTGAGATGCTGCATTTTGGAAAGGCAACTCAGAGAAGGGCTTATACGCTTAATGGTAAGGTCTAGGGAGTGTTGCTGAACAAAAAGACCTTAGAGCAAGTTCATAGTTCCTTGAAAGTAGAGTCTAGGTAGATGGAATAGTGAAGGGGGCTTTCCTTTATTGGTCAGAGCATTGAGTATAAGAGTTGGGAGGTCATGTTATGGTTGTACAGGACATTGGTTAGGCCTCTTTTAGAATATTGCGTGCAGTTCTGGTCTCCCTTCTATTGGAAGGACACTGTGAAACTTGAAAGGGTTCAGAAAAGAGTTTCAAAAGGATGTTGCCAGGGTTGGAAGGTTTGAACTATAGGGAGAAGCTGAATAGGCTGGGGCTGTTTTCCCTGGAGTGTCAGAGGCTAAGGGGTGACCTTATAGATGCTTGTGAAATCATGAGGGACATGGATAGGGCGAATAGACAAGGTCTTTTCTTTGGGGTGGAGGAGTCCAGAACTAGAGGGTATAGGTTTAGGGCGAAAGGGAAAAGATATAAAAGAGACCCAAGGGGCAACTTTTTTCAAGCAAAGAGTGGTGTGTGTATGGAATGAGTTGGTGGAGACTAGTACAATTACAACATTTAAAAGGCATCTGGATGGATATATGAATAGGAAGGGTTTAGAGGGATGTGGGCCAAGTGCTGGTAAATAGGACTAGATTAAATTAGGATTATGGTCAGCATGGACAAGTTGGACCGAAGGGTCTGTTTCCATGCTGTACATCTTTATGACTATCTGCAGTCTGAACAGAAGGTTACAAGACATGACATGAGATACCTGAAGTATGAATAGTATAGATAATGACAAACACCATTCAACATCATTGAGTTCAAAGGCTACAAAATATATGGAAAGAGTGATGATGTAAGGTGCTGGAGAATAATGCAATGCCATTTGGAGTAATAGAACGGTAAGTACAATGGATCTAATGGCCTTTCTCACCCCGACTGTTCCTCTGTTCTTAATTACAGATGGATATACTTACAAAACAGCTCCAAATATCACACATGACTAGATGACAACAATGCTATTCTTACCCACTCCATCAAGGAATTCTACAATTTCCCTGCCACATACCCTGACTGACTGACCTTCAACAAAGTCTCTGTCTCTTCTGCACACCGAGATCCAAAGTTCCAGTACGTACTCAGTCTTACACCGTCACAGAAACTGATGTGAACGCGCCCGTTGGAAAATGCTGAAAATCTTCCAACGTTCTGAACGTCCTGCTCATCCAGAAGAGATAAGAGCTGGCTAAAACCTCCTGGTTGGAACAGCTCCTACACAGAGAACAGAACAAGACAGAGCAGTTAGTTCATAGAACACAAAGGTGTTGCACCGACCTGTGAAACCAATCTGAAGCCCAACTAACCTGCACAGCTCCATTCTCGTCCATATGGCTATCCAATGACCATTTAAATGCCCTTAAACTTAGTGAATCTACCACTATTGCAGGCAGTGCATTCCACACCCCTACAACTCTCTGGGTAAAGAAACTACCTCTGACATTTGTCCTATATCGATCACCTCTCAATTTGAAGCTATGCTCACCATCACCATCCGAGGAAAAGACTTTCACTGTCCACCCTATCTAACCCTCCGATTATCTTATATGTCTCTATTAGCTCACCTCTCAACTTTCTTCTCTCTAATGAAAACAGCCTCAAGTCCCTGAGCCTTTTCTCCCAAGATCTTCCCTCCATACCAGGCAACTTTGAGGTATCTATGTGCATGGACACCGAGATCTCTCTGCTCATCTACATTACCAAAAATCTTACTATTCACCCAGTATTCTGCATTCCTGTTACTCCTTCTAACATGAATCACCTCACACTTTTCTGCATTAAGCTCCATTTGCCATTTCTCAGCCCAGCTCTGCAGCTTATCGATGTTCCTTTGGCACTATCCACAACTGTACTGACCGTAGTGTCGTCCACAAATTTACTAACCCATCTTTCTATGGCCTGTGGTTTATAAAAATGACAAAACAGCAGTGGATCCAAAACAGATCCTTGTGGTACACCACTAGTAACTGAACTCTAGGCTGAACATTCCCTATCAACCACCACCCTCTGGTCTTCTTTCAGCTAGCCAATTTCTGATCCAAACTGCTAAATCACCCTCAATCCCATGCCTCCATATTTTGTGCAGTAGCCTACTGTGGGGAACCTTATCAAATTATACACCACATCAACCGCTTTACCCTCATCCACCTGTTTGGTCACCTTCTCAAAAGAACTCAATAAGGTTTGTGAGGCATGACCTACCCTTCACAAAACTGTGTTGACTATCCCTAATCAACTTTTCCTATTGAGATGACTATAAAGCCTATCTCTTATAACCTTTTCTAACACGTTATCCACAACCAAAGTAAGGCTCACTGGTCTATAAAATTATCGACATAATTTTAGACATAAAATTATAAAATTCACAAAGCAAATCTTATGGAATCCAACTGCACTTACATTGAAACCATAGGCATAAGGCTAATGAATAGAGAATTTTTGAATGAGCAGTCTTAACTATTTTTGTTTAAAAACAAAAGTACCAAAAGCGCGCCATGACAGAAGTTAAGTGCAGCCATTCAGTCCTTAATTTATCTATTCTGAGAGATGCTCTCACTTTCACAATCATTGGCCCAAACTCAGTTATAATGGTCTTACCAAAACTGAGAGTTTTATTTTCCAGAAAGTTTAAGCAGCTAAAGATTTATCTGCTTCCCCATTTGGAAAAAGAGAAAACTCGGAGATGACCCATCAGGAGGCCTTAAAATAAGAATGGGAAGATGCAGATAAAACTTGTGGGAGAATCTAAAACTGCTCTGAAGGCAAGATTGTTATCAATACATCTGATCAAGAAATAAAGAGAAACTAATTTGCTGAGTGGTTAGAATATAAAATTTGCTACCCTTGGAACTGATTATCGTAAATTGCTTGTATGTTTTCTTTTGAAAACAGGTAGTCCATGCGATAAAAAGGGAATAGAAAGCTTGGCTGAAAAGGCTGAAATGCAGAGGATGGAATAAGAGAAGATTCATGGAGTGTAAATAACGGTAGTGAATAGGTTGCGCCAAAAGTGTACATAGCACAAGTAGAATCAATATCATTCTCCACCATCCATGTCGTCTCATGCAAAAAGTGGCCATGCAGCCAATGTATCTGAAAGCTATGCGCTCATGGGGAACTGTACCTCAGAAAAGGGGCAATTAATGGAAGGGGAATAAAGAATATAAAAATAATATAATGGGACAGATTAGGTAAACTGACAAGCAATGGCATTGATGGAGATGGAGACAGGTCACTTCTGTTAAAAAAGTATTTCTTTATTATTTGCATCCATTGTCAATCCACCATACTTCAGGCCAAACACTAATGCGATTACTACAGATGCAAAATAATGTTTATATGAGCAAATCAGTCACCGAATATATGGCTGAAATTTACTGTTGCCTTATGATCAACACCAACTAATTATAATTCAGTTTTTCACCTGGAATAAATTGAACAGTATTGTAGTTGTGGGTATGTTCGCCAAGCCATGAAGTTGATTTGCAGATATTTAGTCCTCTGTCTAGGTGACATCTTCAGTGGCTTTGGAGCCTCCTGTGATGTGCTGCTGCACTGTCTCTTCTGGAATTTATTTAGTTCTGTTCCTGCTGCTTCCAGTTGTCCATTGTAATGACCGGTATATTGGGTCTAGGTCTATGTGCTTATTGATCGAGTCCGTGGATGAATCATGCTTCTAGGTATTCTCTGTTTGGTTTGTCCTATGATCTGTGTGTTGTCCCCAGTCGAATTTGTGTTCCCTGTTGTTATCTGTGTGGGGCTAATTGGAACAGCTGATCATGGCATTTAGTGGCTAGTTGGTATGCATGGATGCAGATTGCTAGTTGTCTGCATGCTTGCCCTATATTGTGTTTCATGCAGTCTTTGCATAGAATCTTGTAAACTATGTTTGTCTTGTACATGATGGGTATAGGATCTTTTGTCCTGGTGAGTTGTTGTCTGAACGTGGCTGTCGGTTTTTCAGCTGTCATGAATCCCAGTGGTCGGAGAAGTCTGACAGTCAGTTCCAAGACATTTTTTAGGTAAGGAAGCGTGGCTAGTGAGTTAGGTCGTGGCATATCCCTGTCTCATTGTTTGTCTGTTAGGCATCTGTGGACGAAGTTGCAGGGATACCTGTTCTTGGTAAAGACTTTGTAGAGATGTTCTTCTTCTTCCCTTCGTAATTCAGAAGTGCTGCAGTGTGTTGTAGCCCTTTTGAACAGGATCCGAATGCAGCTTCTCTTGAGTGTTCAGATGGTTGCTGTTGTAGTTCAGGACCTGGTTGGTGTGTGTGGCTTTCCTGTACATTTTTATAGTGCATTTACTATGCGACAGGGACATGCCACAACCTATCTCGCTAGCCACGCTACCTTACCTAAAAAACATCTCGGAACTGACAGCCAGACTTCTCCGACCAGCCGATAAACCGACAGCCACACACAGACACCAACTCACCAGGACAAAAGACCCTATACCCATCATGTGCAAGACAAACATGATTTACAAGATTCCATGCAAAGACTGTATGAAACACTATATTGGGCAAACAGACAGATAACTAGCAACCCACATCCAGAAACACCAACTTGGCACTAAACGCCACAACCAGCTGTCCCTAGTAGCCCCACACACAGATGACAGGGACCACAAATTCAACTGGGACAACACAATGAACATAAGACAAGCTAAACAGAGGACAGCCAGAGAATTTCTAGAAGTACAGCACTCATCAACGGACTCAAATCAACAAGCGCATAGACCTCGACCCAATATACCGGCCACCACAACGAGCAACCAGAATCAACGGAACCAAAAATTCCAGAAGAGACAGTGCAGCAGTGCTTCACAGGAGACTCCAAAGCCACTGAAGGTGTCACCTAGATGGGGACAAAACATCTGCAAATCAACTTCCCAGCTCGGCAAACACACCCGCAACTTTATGGGCGGCACGGTGGCACAGTGGTTAGCACTGCTGCCTCACAGCGCCAGAGACCCGGGTTCAGTTCCCACCTCAGGCAACTGACTGTGTGGAGTTTGCACGTTTTCCCCATGTCTGCGTGGGTTTCCTCCCACAGTCCAAAAATGTGCAGGTCAGGTGAATTGGCCATGCTAAATTACCCGTAGGTGTTAGGTAAGGGGTAAATGTAGGGGTATGGGTGGGTTGCACTTCGGCGGGTCGGTGTGGACTTGTTGGGCCGAAGGGCCTGTTTCCACACTGTAAAGTAATCTAATCTAATCTAATCTAATCTACGACAACCAGCACCCAAGCTACAAATCTTTATGCAAACCTTGAACTGAACAGCATCTTCAAAGATCAGACTAACAATCATATCTTAGAATTTATAGCAGATTGTAAGATACCCATTGGCAAGGCTACAAGACACCTCTTAGTGGTGTCAATACAAGATGCACTCAATTTATCACATTGCTCATTATTTTGAGCTTCACTGATAATATTAGACTATCTTGATATTCCACCCCTTCAAATATAATGGACGTCTAGAACAACCCATAGACAAGACCAGCACATACCCACAAGTATAGACACTCACCATTTTCCAACAGCACATGTTGGGCACTTTCACAGACCAATTACAGCATTGCAGGATTCTGCAAAACATGAACTCAGACATTTACACATATAGCCAAGAGGAAATCACAAACTACAAACATCTACACAGTATGGACTCCAGTAACATCAACACCATCATAGCCCAGGGAAAATAGATTCTTATTATTGAACGTACGATCTTCATAAACTAGAGTATTTGCAAAACATTATCGACAACGTTTCAAAACCATGGGAAAGGTTCAGTGTGCATGAGAGTATATAGTTAAAGTGAGGAACTTAAAAATCAACAGTTAATAAAGATCCTATTTTAGTGATGCTGGTTGACGAATAAATATTGTCCATGCCAGTATGGATAATGCTCCCTCTCCTTTGAATAGCGTGGCTGCAATTTTTACATTCAACTGAGGTAGGTCTTGGTTGAACACCTCACCTGAAAAGTAGTTTCTCCGCCAGTGCAGCATTTCCGCGATACTACAGTGAAAGTGCCAGTTGGGTTAAGTGCTCAAGTCCTGACTCAAAGTTTTGCACGCTTCTCAAGAATCTGTACCGAGATAGCTTTGTACCCAAAATGGCGCCTGAAGTGGCAACTTTTAAACTTTTCACTGCACTCAGGTGAGTGACGATAAAGCTAATTCAGTTCAATAAAGCTAATTCAATTAAAACATGTGAATACAATATGGAAACAATTCTTGTAACTTTACTGGAAGTGTACTCTATCGTCATTCCAACTTTACCTGCAAACACAAACAGCTTTTCTCAACAGCAATTTAGTGCGAAGTATTTAATGTAACCAGTCAAGTATATACCGACACAAATGAAGTGGGCCAAAGCTATTTGGTGTAAAGTACCTGACAGCCTGTGTGACCATGGAGCAAATGGAATATTTGGAGTTTGGTGTGTCAGGAGGCAGGCTGCTCACCATGTACGTTCGCTCTTCTCTCTAAATTTAAACAAAAATACCAAAGGAAGCACAGTGAATCTTCAATTCTCTATACCACTGGTCTGCCATATATATTGAAGTATGGTTATGGAGGTAGTTCAGTAGAATTTCTGACAAACTGCCAAACAAAAACAAGTATTGCTGGAGAAACTCAGCAGATCTGGCAGCATCTATGGACAGAAAGCAGAGTTCATGTTTTGGGACAAGTGACTCTTCTTTAGAACACTGAATATAATACATTGAACATTCTTGTAACACAGATGACCTGTTCCTTGCAGCAAGAAAGAATACATTCACATCTTTTCACCAAATTTCTGTATTATTAAACAACTATTGGACTACCCATATTTTAGCTTCGTAGCAATGGGAGACCAAGTGGGAGATGGGAACAGTGTTGGGTTGGGGGGCATGACAACTGAATTACACATACAGACACTCCAGCACCCAGCAAAGATTAGCCAACAGATACATGTTCCAGAGTGGTGTCTACTTTCTATATACTGCTTCCCAGTTAAGAGTCTCAACCCTTCCAAAGAATCAGACCCAAGGGCCTTGCTGCAAACGTATGACTCACCAACACAACAGACTTTTCATTTACAAAGCACCGAGCCAGTGGGCTAAAGCTTTGTAACAACACTACCTGTCCATTGTTCTGTCCCAGCAGATAGTGAGTGAAGTAGTTGCTGTTGCCACAATGGGGTTTGAGAACAGAACCATCTCCTGGGTAAACTTCCACAGTGTTCACTGGATCGGTAATTATCCTAAAAGAAACAATGAAAAATCAAACAGGCAAACACTAGTGGGGAGGTGACAGCCTAGCGGTATTATTGCAGGACTGTTAACCCAGAGAAAAGCAAAAGAACTGCAGACGCTTTATCAGAAACAAAAACCAAAGTTGCTGGCAAAGCTCAGCAGGTCTGGCAGCATCTGTGAAGAGAAACCAGAGTTAATGTTTCAGGTCCAATAACCCTTCCTCAGAACAGTTGTCACCTCACCTGATGAAGGAGCAGCGTTCCAAAAGCTTGTGATTTCAACTAAACCTGTTGGACTATAACCTGATGTTGTGCGATTTCTGATTTTGCCCACCCCAACACCAGCACCTCCACATTATTTTTCATTCCTCAACCAACATTGCCCAAGCCAGCATTAACTGACACTATACTCTACAATACTCAAGGACAATGCTGCCTTTTAAGCTAGATATAGATTGGGCAGCTCAAAACTTTTAATTTACAGATTGAAATAGACAAGTCTTCCTCATCCAATATACATGGATGCAAAGTAGGTAGCAATTTGAAATACACTGCACAGCATAATAAACGTGCTGCATTCAACAAAAAAGAAAATGAGAAGTAATTTTGGTTAATAATTCATACCTCCTTCAGGACCGTCACACCTTCTGTGGGGCTGCAGCTTTCACCTGCTAAAAACTCCTATTCATCCCCCCACCCCCAAAGTATCCAACAGTGCCAACTTGAGACAAGCAACAAAACCTTTTATTGCCACTAGTACCAGGCTGTGGCACCCCACCCTAATGAACAAATAAATACTTTGCCTGTCTTTAGTCTGGAAGAAAAGTTGGTAGAACTTTTGCAGCAGTTTCCTAGAACATTACGTTGTGAAACAAGCAGGGAAATACGTTATGGGCATATATGGTATTATGTAGTGAGACAAGGTTAATAAGCAATTTTGGGATTAAAATAGCCTGGATAATAGCAATCATAATACAGTTGATCTCAATAGTAAATTTGAGAGTGACAATCTATATCAAATATCTCAAAGTCAAGGCACAGGTATAAGAGGTCACCTAAGTAAATTGATGAAAAGAATGGCAGTAAATACAATAGTGGGAAACATTAAAAGATAATTGAAAATGTACATAAAGGTGACCCTGTAGCTTACTGGAGAAGTTAAAGATAAGGATTAAAAAGAAGTTTATAATGTTGTGAATAGTAGTAAAGGGGATTGAAGAGTGAGAGTTTTAGAAACTATTAAAAAAGGACAAACAAAACAGTTGACAAAAAGAAAAAAAAAGGCTGAGAATAGGAATAGCTAGGAATAAAACCTGACTAAAGTGATTTTACAAATGTACAAATAGGAGAATAACTAAAGTAAACATCAGTCTTTTAAAGGCAAAGATGGGAGAAATTATCATGGAAAATGAAGAAACATGAAATAAATATGTTGTGCATCCACAGCAGAAAACACATGCCAAAAAATTGAGGGCAACTTTGGGCTGCACGATGGCTCAGTGGTTAGCACAGCTGCTCACAGTGCCAGGAACCCATGGGTTTGATTACAACCTCGGACGACTATCTGTGTGGAATTCTCCCCTTGTCTGCTCTGGTTTCCTCACAAAGTCCAAAGATGTGCAGAATAAGTGGATTAGACATGGGAAAATGAAGGGTTACAGGGATGGGGGGGATCTGGGTGAAATGCTTTTCAGAGGATCGGTGTGGACTCAATAATACCTTGTTTCCACACTGTAGGGATTCTATGATTCTACAGGTTAATAAGAGTGATGACTTTAAAGTAATTGATATCAGCAGAGAAAATAGTAAAGGAGAAACTGGAGGGTCTAAATGCTGTCAAATTCCCAGTGCCTGGTGGCTTAGATCTTAAGAAGCAGCTGGAGAGATAGTGGATGCACTGGCTATGATTTTCCAAAATAAATAATCTTCAATAAATTGTTTTAATTAGATGGTTATTTCTCCTGGCTGGATCAAAAACACAAACAGTTTCAGGAAATGGGGTTCTTTCACACTCAGATGCCAGTGAACCTTTGAAATTTTCTAACCCGGAAGGGTGTAGATGCCCCATCATTGAATACATTTCTGACCAAGATGGTCAAATTCTTGATCACTCAAGGAATAAAGGGATGTGGGGAATGAGCAGGCAAGTGGAAGTAAGGCAGAAGGTCAGCCATGATTGTGGTGAAGGGATGAGTAGGCTGAAGGGCTTGGGAGATTCTCTCCTGCTTTCATTTTTGCCGTTCTTATAGCATTATAAATCAGTTAATGCTGAGACGTTTCACTGATTTCTACTTTGTTTTTAAAGCTAAGTTAAAATCTGAGAGTTGGAAGAAGTGGTGGAGAAGAGTGAGAGAGGAGGATTCACTTGTAATCCCTTCTCCTCTTGCCCCTGACCCAGTTTATGGCAGCACGAAAATGCACATGAGCACCACCTGGTGACTAAATTAGAATAATGCCGATCTACAAGTTGCTTGCCACCTCCGTTTCAGGGTGTCCGGCTGAGTTTTAAATTTCTACAAAGCAGAAGAGCTTGTATGGGAAAATAAACTTTCCATGGTGCACAATTTGCACATTAAAAAATGAAGGATGTGTTTGCAAGTCACACAAATTGGACAGAAGCATAAGAGTATTGCCAAGGTGGGGATTAGAGGCCAGCATAAAGACTTCCCACTAGTTATATTCAACATACTTATGTGGTTGGTGTTGCAGCATCTAACTGCTGTGCCTTGTGGGGGCTTCGTGAGGATCCTTTGAAAGGAAGGTTGAATTCATAGAACACATTCTATGGCTATATGTGGGAAACTGGGTACATTTCCAGTTCCCAGGTCCAGAGCATGTGAAGGAGGTATCGCCAACTGTAGCTCCTGGAGCATCTATGAAGCGGAGAGAATCATGGCCACACATTCAGAAAGGTGGTCACACGCAGGTGAAGACTCTACAGGAAGAACGGGAATGGGTGATCACCAGGAAGTGCAGGAGACCCCGGTGCCATTTCCTTGAAAAATAGATGTGCCACTTTGGAGGCTGTTGAGGGGAATAACCTCTCAGGGAAAACAGTAACAGCCAAATTCGTGGTACCACAACTGTCTCTGCTGCACAAGGAAGGAGCAAAATGTGTAGAAATACAAAAATTAGAGGGTATTCAATTGTAAGAGGAAGTGGATAGATATTTCTACGGCCACAAGAGACTTCAGGGCAGTATGTTGCCTCCATGGTTTTAGGGTAAAGAATGTCTCAGAGCAACTATAACACATCCTGAGGCGGGTGTGGGGTGGTGGCAGGGGAAAATGAACAGCTGTGATCTTGGTACACATTGGCACCAATGATGTAGATTAGAAAAATGGTATGTGATCCTAAAAGTAGCATAGAGGGAACTGGGAAGCAAGCCAAAAAGTAGGACCTCAAAAAGGTAGTGGTCTCAGGATAATTACCAAAGAGAAGTGCTAGCCAGAGTAGGAATACCAGGACATATCGAATGAACACATGGCTAGAGAGACTGTGTAAGATGGAGGGTTTCAGATTCCTGGGCATCGAGACTGGTTCTGGAGAAGGTGGGACCAATACAAAATGGACAGGTTATATATCGGCAGGCTTGGGGAAGTATTTGTCAGAGTGGTTGAGAGGGTTTAAAGTAAATTCGCAGGGGGGATGGGTACCAATGTAAGGAGTCAGAGGAAGGGGAAATCAAGGACAAAAATGAAAGACAGAATGGGGAAATAACAAAAGATATAGGCAGAGGAATCAAGGGCAAGGTTCAAACATGGCCACAGCAAAAATTAGAGGGAATGGGACAAACATTAAACAGACAAGCCTAAAGGCTTTGTACACATGGAGCATTCACAATAAAGTGAATAAATTGATCACACAAATAGCTGAAAACAGGTTTCATATCGTTGGGAGTATGGAGACACGGCTACAGGATGACTAGGGATGGGAGGTTTTAAGTGTTTAGGAAGGACAGATGAAGAGGAAGCACCAGTGGAGTTGCATTACTGGTTAAAGATATATAAACACAATGTCTGAGCTAATATCTTTCCTCAATAATGTAGGATCTGTGTGGGTTAAATTAAGAAAGACCGAAGTGAAAAAAAACATTAGTGGGAGTGGTATCTAGACCAGCAAACTGTACTGGCGGTGTTGGGAATGGCATTAAACAGGAAATTGGAAATGCTTGTAGTAAAGAACTCTCTCCAATTATGAGCAACTTTAAAATGCATATAGTTGGATCAATCAAATTAGTCACAATAACAGTATAAAATCCTGGAATGCATACGATATTGTTTTCTGGACCAATACATTGAGGAACCAACTAGAGAACAGGCCATCTTAGACTGGGTATAATGCATTGAGAAAGGAATAATCAATGAAGTTGTTGTGAGAGAACTCTTGGGGATGAGTGACCATAAAAAGATAGGGTTCTCTATCAATATAGAGAGACAGTGGATAGGCAAACTTTCACAGAACGAAAGGAATAAACAAATTTTGTAGCCATTCTGGCACAATAGTGCAAAGAAAACATTGGTCAAATTACAGCTTACAAGGGAATTTAAAAAATTGTACCGAGATGCAAAAGCAGAAGCATATAAATTGACAAGGATTGAGAACAGTTTAAATGCCAGCAAAAGGAAGACAAAGGCATTGATTCAGAAAAGGAAAGAGAACGAGTGAAAGCTTCAGGGTAACATAAGAATTCACTGTAAAAGTTTCTTCATGTATGCAAAAGAGAAGATGATTGGTGAAACTGGTAAAAACTAATGCAGATTCCTTATAGTCAGAAATATAAGAATTTACAATGGGAAACAAAGAAATGGCTGACAGACTAAATTCATTCTTCACTTCTCTCTTTACAAAAGGAGGAGAGCACAAATAATGTACCAGAAATAATGGGGAACACAGGGTTTTGAGTGAGGGAGGGACTGACGGTAATCTGTATATTTGGAACAAAAGTGTGTTGGAATTATTGTTTGGATTGAAAGCAGATAAATCCACAGAGCCGGATCATCTTCATCCCAGAGAATTTAGGAAGGGGCCCGAGAAATAGTGGATGCATTAATGGCAATCTTTTAAGATTCTTTATACTCTAGAACCGTTCCTCTGGATTGGAGAAGAGTCAATATGACTCAACTACTTAAAATGGAGGTAGAGAGAAAACAGTGGGAAATTGAGAAATAAATTTGTAAGGAGATTTCAGTTATCTGTAAGACAATAGGTTGGTCATTGTAGGGATTTTAACTTTCCAAACATAGACTGGGACTGCCATAGTGTTAAGGGTTTAGGTGGAGAGGATTTGTTAAGTTACAAGAAAATCTTCTGATTCAATATGTGGATATACCTACTAGAGAAGGTGCAAAACTTGACCTACTCTGAGGAAATAAGGCAGGGCAGGTGACTGAAGTGCCAGTGGGGGAGCACTTCAGGGCCAGTGACCATAATTCTATTAGTTTTAAAATAGTAATGGAAAAGAATAAACCAGATCTAAACGTTGAAGTTCTAAATGGGAGGACGGCTAATTTTAACGTATTAGGCAAGAACTTTCAAAAGGGGCAGATGTTCGCAGGTAAAGGGACAGCTGGAAAATGGGAAGCCTTCAGAAATGATATGAGAGTCCAGAGTCAGGACAGAAAGATAACTAGGGAAAGAATACAGCCCTTAAAAGATCAGCAAGGCAGCCTTTATGTGGAACCACAGGAGATGGGGGAGATACTAAACAAGTATTTTGCATCGGTGTTTACAGTGGAGAAAGGCATAGAAGATATAGAATGTAGGGAAATAGATGGGGACATCTTGAAAAATGTCCATATTACAGAGGAAGAATTGCTGGATGTCTTGAAACACATGAAAGTGGATAAATTCCCAGGACCTGATCAGGTGTACCCTAGAACTCTATGGGAAGCTAGGGAAGTGATTGCTGGGCCTCTTGCTAAGATATTTGTATCATCAATAGTCATAGGTAAGGTGCCGGAAAACTGGAGTTTGGCTAATGTGGTGCCACTGTTTAAGAAGGACGGTAAAGACAAGCCAGGGAACTATAGACCAGTGAGCTTGACGTTGGTGGCGGGCAAGTTGTTGGAGGGAATCCTGGGGGACAGGATGTACATGTATTTGGAAAGGCAAGGACTGGGTCGGGATAGTCAACATGGATTTGTGCTTGGGAAATCATTCTCACTAAACTTGATTGAGTTTATTGAAGTAACAAAAAGAGGATTGACGAGGGCAGAGCTGTAGGCGTGATCTACATGGACTTCAGCGAGGTGTTCGACAAGGTTCCCCGTGGGAGACTGGTTAGCAAAGTTCGATCTCATGGAATACAGGGAGAACTAGCCATTTCGATACAGAACTGGCTCGAAGGTAGAAGACAGAGGGTGGTGGTGGTGGTGGGTTGTTTTTCAGACTGGAGACCTATGACCAGTGGAGTGCCACAAGGATCTGTGCTGGGTCCACTAGGTTTTGTCATTTACATAAATGATTTGGAAGTGAGCATAAGATGTATAGTTAGCAGATTACACCAAAATTGGAGGTATAGTGGACAGCAAAGAGGGTTACCTCAGATTACAATGGGATCTTGATCAGATGGGCCAATGGCGGAAAATGTGTTGCTGGAAAAGCGCAGCAGGTCAGGCAGCATCCAAGGAGCAGGAGAATCGACATTTTGGGCATGAGCCTTTCTTCAGGAATGAGGAGAGTGTACCAAGCAGGCTAAGATAAAAGGTAGGGAGGAGGGACTTGGGGGAGGGGCGTTGAAAATGCGATAGGTGGAAGGAGGTTAAGGTGAGGGTGATAGGCCGGAGTGGGGGTGGGGGCGGTGAGGTAGGAAGAAGATTGCAGGTTAGGAAGGTGGTGCTGAGTCCGAGAGTTGGGACTGAGACAAGGTGGGGGAAGGGGAAATGAGGAAACTGGAGAAATCTGAGTTCATCCCTTGTGGTTGGAGGGTTCCTAGGCAGAAGATGAGGCGCTCTTCCTCCAGCTGTCGTGTTGCTATGGTCTGGTGATGGAGGAGTCCAAAGACCTGCATGTCCTTGGTGGAGTGGGAGGGGGAGTTGAAGTGTTGAGCCACGGGGTGGTTGGGTTGGTTGGTCCGGGTGCCCCAGAGGTGTTCTGAAACGTTCCGCAAGTAGGCGGCCTGTCTCCCCAATATAGAGGAGACCACGTCTGTCCTCATTTCCCCTCCCCCCATCTTGTCTCAGTCCCAACCCTCGAACTCAGCACCACCTTCCTAACCTGTAATCTTCTTCCTGACCTCTCCGCCCCCGCTCCCACCCCCACTCCAGCCTATCACCCTCACCTTAACCTCCTTCCACCCATCGCATTTCCAACATCCCTCCCCCCCACCTTTTATCTTGGCCTGCTTGGCACACTCTCCTCATTCCTGAAGAAGGGCTCATGCCCGAAATGTCGATTCTCCTGCGCCTTGGATGCTGCCTGACCTGCTGCGCTTTTCCAGCAACACATTTTCAGCTCCGATCTCCAGCATCTGCAGTCCTCACTTTCTCCCAGATGGGCCAATGGGCTGAAGAATGGCAGACGGACTTTAAATTAGATAAATGCGAGGTGCTGCATTTTGGGAAAGCAAATCTTAGCAAGACTTATACACTTAATGGTAAGGTCCTAGGGAGTGCTGCTGAACAAAGAGACCTTGGAGTGCAGGTTCATAGCTCCTCGGAAGTGTAGTTGCAGGTAGATAGGATAGTGAAGAAGGCGTTTGGTGCGCTTTACTTTATTGGTCAGAGTATTTAGTACAGGAGTTGGGAGCTCATCTTGCGAATGTAC
This sequence comes from Chiloscyllium plagiosum, assembly GCF_037043375.1. NCBI lineage: Eukaryota > Metazoa > Chordata > Chondrichthyes > Orectolobiformes > Hemiscylliidae > Chiloscyllium > Chiloscyllium plagiosum. Next base: position 154,115,870 of record NW_028270140.1, read on the forward strand.
CCGACATCGGTTAGGCCACTGTTGGAATATTGTTTGCAATTCTGGTCTCCTTCCTACCAGAAGGATGTTGTGAAACCTGAAAGGGTTCAGAAAACATTTACAAGGATGATGCCAGGATTGGAGGATTTGAGCCACAGGGAGAGGTTGAATAGGCTGGGGCTGTTTTCCCTGGAGCATCAGAGGCTGAGGGGTGACCTTATAGAGGTTTACAAAATCATGAGGGGCATGGATAGGATAAATAAGTTTTCCTTGGGGTGGGTGAGTCCAGAACTAGAGGGCATAGGTGAGAGAGGAAAGATATAAAAGAGACCTAAGAGACAACATATTCACACGGAGGGTGGCACGTGTATGGAATGAGCTGCCAGAGGAAGTGGTTGAGGATAGTATAATTGCAACATTTAAAAGGTGTCTGGATGGGTAGGTGAATAGGAAGGTTTGGAGGGAAAAGGGCCAGGTGCTGGCAGGTGGGATTAGATTGGGTTGGGATATCTAGTCGACATGGATGAGTTGGACCAAAAGGCCTGAATCTGTGCAGCACATCTCTTTGACTCTATTAACAGAAGTTGCGGTATTGCGCTATTGAAATCCATACTGATCCAATATTGGGCAAGAAACCAGGGACGAGATCTCAGACTAACAGCTCATCCAAAGTTGACTCCTCTGACAGTGCACTCTACCATTTAGCAAGGCCTAGACATCATGCTGAATTTATACTCCATTTAGTGTCAAACTAGCCTGTTACATGAAGCTTCCATTCTATTCATTCCAGGGTTAGCTGGAGTCTTGTTCTCCATTTTAAAGTAATGCTTCAGCAAATAACACGCAAACTTGTAATGTGAAAACTCCACGGTACTGGTCACCTACCACCCCCCATCCCTCCCCCAAAAAATCTTTTTTTTTTAAAAAAAAACCATGCAGAAACCACGTAGACACAAGAACCAAAACAAGTACAATACAAGGAACGGGAAACACAGCATGAATTTGATTGTTCATGGGTTTTGTCTCGCAGCAGTGAAAGAAAACTATAGTCCAAAAGAGGGAAATTATGGTTCCACAACACTAAGTATTCATGGGGGCAGGATATCTTGAGGAATTAGGGGCTTACAGTCTTATCATGGAACAACAGTCTCTCCAAGATAAACAGGATGGCTTTTAAAAGTCACAAGAGGAAACCACAGCTTGGCATCCAATCTGCAAATTGTAATTACACTCACTTATTTCCTATAGTGACATCAGCAATGAGTAATTCATCCAACTCCAGGGGCTTGGATAACACATAGGCAGAGGAACCAGTAACCATAGAACGGAAAGATAAGTTAATAAAACCAGTTTTGCAAACCAGACTAAAAACAATTACATCAAGAAGCTTTATTTGAAACAACATATCTTCAGAGTAAAGAATTACAAATGTGTAGATCAATGGATTGCCTCATAAGATTTCAGGATAGAAATAGCATGAAGTCTAATCAATAACAATATATTTTGTTTTGTGCATCACTTGCTGGGTCAGCATTTATTACTAATCCCTCGTGGAGCTGCCTTCTTGAACCATTGCAATTTACTTAGCATAGGTCGACCCACTATGATGTTAGGAAGTTCATTCCAGGATTATAACCCAGAGACAGTGAAGAAATGCAATTTATATCCAAGGCAGGATAAGAGTCTTAAAGGGGAGATTGACGATAAGATATTGTTGTCTGTTGTCTTTGCCCTTCCAGATGGTACAGGCTTTGCCCTTCCAGAGGGTTGGACGCGTTGTTGAAGGAACCTTGGTAAGTTGTTACAGTGAATATAATACACACTGCTGTTACTTGTGGTAGACATATTTTGTGGGAAGTCACAAGATGAGTTATTCAATCAACATAAATCTCTCAACCGGTGAGCTGTTTTGAAGTCATACTATCTACATGTGTGAGAACCCTTACATGGTTCATGGGAAATCATAAATTAATCTTGCTGTGGAGCTTATTGAGTATCAGTTCCCTTGGTAACTGGCAATGGTGAGCCCAGCTGGAACTTATCACCTGAGCCATTGTGGTGAAATGGTAGCGTCCCACCTCTGGACTGGAATGCCCAGGTTCAGGTTCTACCTTCTCCAGAGGTGTGTAATAACTTATCTGAACAGGTTTATGAGAAAAATAAGTTTTAATTAAAGCAGACAGATGAATTTAGTTCTGTTCCTGTCTCCCTAACCTCCCCCACCCACACTTTTGATAGCTTGTATTGACCTTAAGGGACTTTGCTTGAAAATATTTAATTGGCCCCACAGGTGATTTAATATTGGAGGTTAATAGCTAAAAATAGAAATCACGGTGATTTGGTGGTGATGAAAAGAAATATTCAGTTGTGCATATAAACAGTAAACTAGTCGTGGCTCCATTTTGGAGTTCAACAATAAACGATGCTCCTTTCCAGTTGTACTTACTGAGTTATTACACTGGTGATAAGAGGCAGGAAATGTTTCAGACAGCTTTTGCTTTCAATTAACCCATTAAGACTGTGATAGGGTAATATTTAAAAATTGCCACTGGGTGGGAAACTGGGGGATTGGCTCAGGTACACAAAGAATTGAGATAGATTAGATTAGATTAAATTAGATTAGATTCCAGACAGTGTGGAAACAGGCCCTTCGGCCCAACAAGTCCACACCAACCCTCCAAAGAGCAACCCACCCAGACCCATTTCCCTCTGACTAATGTACCTAATACAATGGGCAATTTAGCATGGCCAATTCACCTAACCTGCACATCTATTGGACCATGGGATGAAACTGGAGAACCCAGAGGAAACCACACAGACTGTGTGGAGCTTGCACAGTCACCAGAGGCTGGAATCGAACCTCGGTTTCTGGCGCAGTGAGGCAGCAGTGCTAACCACTGAGCCACCGTGCTACCCTCAGATACTTCCTTCAGGCAAACTGGATCGAAGGGCATCACTAACAAAATGCCAATATCTTGACAGCTTGTGGGGCCCTGATGTTTGGCATCATTAAGAGTTTAACGTACCCGAGAATCAAAATCCTTTGGCGAACTGGTAGATATTGTAACTGTCCACTATGACATCAAGCCATCTGGTTGTAAGTTAGCTCACCGAGCTGGTAGGTTTGTTCTCAGACGTTTCATCACCATGTTGGGTAACATCATCAGTGAGCCTCCAATGAAGCACAGGTGTTCTGTCCCGTTTTCTATTTGTGTGTCTTGGTCTGTTAAGGTGAGATCATTTCTGGTTGTTTTTCTTAGACGTTGGTAAATGGGGTCCAAATCAATGTGTTTATTAATGGAGTTCCAGCTTGAATACCGGGCCTCTAGAAATTCCCGTGCATGTCTCTGTTTAGCCTTACCTTGGATGGATGTGTCGTCCCAGTCGAAGTGGTGTCGTTCTTTGTCTGTGCGTAAGGATACTAGCGATAGCTGGTCTTGTCTTTTGGTGGCTAGTTGGTGTTAGGTGTATCATGGTGACTAGTTTCTGCCAGCCTGCCTGATGTAATATTTGTTGCAGTCCTTGCAAGGCATTTTGTATATGACATTCGATTTGCTGGTTGTTGGTCTAGAATCCTTTAGGTTCATCAGTAGCTGTTTCAGTATGTTGGTAGGTTTGTGGGCTACCCTGATGCCAAGAGGTCAGAGTAGTTGAGTAGTCACCTCAGAGATGTCTTTGACGTATGGTAACGGGGCTAGAGTTTCTGGGCATGTTGTGTCTGCTTGTTTGGGTTTGTTGTTTGACCAGCCATCACTAGTATCCTTACAAACAGACGAAGAGGGCACCACTTCGACTGGGACAACGCATCCATCAGAGGATAGGCTAAATAGAGACACTCATGGGAATTCCTAGAGGCCTGGCATTCAAACCAAAACTCCATCAATAAACACATCAATTTGGACCCCTTTTTCTCAGAGGTTGGTAAGTGAAACAGAAATGATATCACTCACCTTAACAGACCAAGACACACAAATAGAAAGGGGACAGAACACCAGCGCTTCAACAGATGTTACCTAGCATCATGACGAAATGTCTGAGAACAAACCTACCAGCTCAGTAAGCAAACTTACAACCTGAATCTCAACCTGAGCTACAAACCTTCTCAAAAAAATAATTGCAATCAAGCCATCTGCTATGGCAAATAAACTTTGTAGAGTACCAGATACTGAATTCTTGATAAGACTATGGAAATTGGCAGAACACTGCAAGAATGGGTCAGCACTGCAGGACATGTTAAGGGATTGCTTGGTTTATGGAATTTATTGTACTGTGACCCAAACAAAGCTACTAACCAAACCAGATCAGGACCTTGAGAAAACCACAGAACTGGTCCCTTCTTACAAAAAGACAGGAAAAGGAGCTCAGGAGCTTTGGGGTCTATAGATAATACTGCCTGCAACCTTGGGCAGCCCCATACCCACAGACTCAAGTTCCCAACAGATAATACTTACAACTGGAGTTTGACTCCAAGGAACAACAATTGAAATTTGAAGGCACAAGGCTCCAGAACTGCATCAGAAGTTTCTCCACAATACAGAAAAGACCAAGAACATCATCTTATACATCATATTCTTGTGAACATAGACTGTGCCCCAGACAAGGCTATCGAAACACACAAAACAAGTACCACCCAGATCAAAGAGCAAAGTCACCTCAAACTAGGGCTTTGCAAATAACAGCCCAAGGATGAGGCCAGGTACTGCTAAATTACATCACTGCTCCAAAAGTGGCCCCAATTACGATAAAACTTCAGATAAATGCCTAGAAAGTAGGCACAGGTACCACTGTAACTATTATTGGGAAGAAAACATTTGGGAAATTCCAGTAGGGCATCTTACCCTCAAGCCCGAGACACGAAGGCTAGATTGGCCACATGCTCTAGGGAGCCCTGAGACCACTAACTCCAATTACACATGGGCAACACACAGACCAAGTCCTGTCAAAGGTGATACAAGGGCCAGGTCCCAACATTTTGCAAAGGGACTAGCTATAGAAAATCCATCTGGAGTGGCAACAAGTCTTTAAAGTAGGCACTAGCGATCTAAGTGAAGTCACTGGGAAGTATCCTGAAGTGTTCCAAGAGTGCCTCGCGAAGATATAAGGTGCCAGGGCCAAGATCTATATTGACCCAAAATCCCAGAAGACCCACCCAAATACTTCAAGGCACAATGTGTCTCCTATGCCTGATGTGCCAAAGTAGAGGCCAAAGTGGAATATCTAGAGGAACGTGACATCATATGTCCAAAGTAATTTTTTTCCCTGGTGTGTCGGAGGCTAAGGGGCAATTTTATAGAGGTTTATAAGATTGAGGGACAATAATAGGGTGAATCTCGAGAGCATAGGTTTAAGTTAAGAGGGGAAAAACTTAAAAAGAGCCAAAGACAACTTTTTCTAGCAGAGGATGTGTGCATGAAATTAGCTGCCAGGGGAAATAGTGGAGGCTGGTACAATTTCAACATTTAAAAGGCATCTGGGTACATGAGTAGGGTTTAGAAGGATATGGGCCAAATGCTGGCAAATGGGACTAGATCAGTTTAGGATATCTGGTTGGCATGGATGAATTTGATTGAAGGATCTGTTTCTGTACTGTACGACTCTATGACTTTGGATTTTATTGGTCTGCTACCACATTTACCAGCTCATCAAAGGATTTTACAAAGAAAACATTCCAACAGTTTTTGTTCGGCACAATAACACACGTGCTCTTTATTTTGTGTAATAAACTTTTAGGATTTGCTAAAGTACACTGGTCAGTGACTGGCCTGCATGGTAAACAATAAGGATAACTTGGTCTATCAAGTCAAGTTTCACTTTGGGATATGATCAATGATCAATATCATAGCAGCAAGAAAACCTGCTGCCCTTACCTGTTGGCTAACAGGCCATTCTGTTTAAGCACAATTTGAGATGAGCATAAAATGCTCGACTCACCTTAGGAATAAAGAAAAAAACTTGCAAAACAATGAAAATATCTGGTGAAAACAACTTTCAAGAAGGACAGTGAGGTGGAATTTTGGAGGTGATGAGCTACTTGCTCCTTTTGTGCTGCAATGTGCAGTATTCATGAATCTAGGCCTGTCATCGCCCTTGAAAGAAGGTAAGAAGTGAATGTGTCAATGTAAACCCTTTATCTGAAATGGAAGACACCTTTCCCTGACAGCTGTGTCCTAGAATAAATTAAAACAAAGAACTGAAGATGCTGGAAATCTGAAATCATAAATAATAAGTTGCTAGAGAAACTTAGCAGGTCTACAGCATCTGTAGACAGAAAAACAGCTAATGTTTCAAGACCAAAGATCCTTTGACAGAACAGTACTACAGCCATATATGAGCCTATACTAAACACGAACATCTCCTCTTCCCGCACACAAAGTCAGAAATTACACAACACCAGCTTATAGTCCAACACCAGCTTATAGTCCAACCAGCTTTCAGAGAGTGCTGCTCCTTTGTCAGATGAAGTCACTTCAGAAGCAGCAGTTTCTGTTTGAGCTTGGGAAACAGATGTAAAAACAAGGCTTACAAGAGATGAAGGGTAGATACAATTCCGAACAAACACAAAGTCTTGAAGCTATGCAGCTGATCTGGCAGCATCAGTGGAGAGAAAGATGTCTTTTGGAGAAAAGTTCAAACTGACTTCTATTGAAGAGAGAGTCATATTGGAATCGAAACTTTAACTCTGTTTCTCTCTCCACAGATCCTGCCAGACCAGCTCAGTTTGACCTGCAGTGTTTGTTTCACATTTCCAGCATCTGTAGTATTTCACTTTTATTTGAGATAAAACTCCCCGTTGGTGTATCAGGCAGTCAGAGCACCTCTTACCTGTACAGCACACTTTGGCACCAGACTACTTTCACCTGCTGTGAATGCAGACAAGTCTCCAAGTCCCGTTTTCCCTGACCCAGCACATCCCCGAAGCGCCACCTAGGTACAAAAATCAGTCAGCATTGGATATTGGCAGGGATCATCAACACATGAAGAAGGCCCTAGCTGGTCAACAAGTTACAATCAATCCAAGTTACATTATAATTTCAACAGGCAAATTGAGAAAATGCTGACGATTGTCAGAACAATTCCACAAGAAATGTTCTTAGTCAATTAATTCCACTTTTAGTTCATTGCAATGTAGTTTGATACAGAGGTAGAACACTTATGACACAAGACCTGTGTTGTACCACACCTCACTGGAGTGGAGGAGTGATAAGCTGTACCCAATTACTGCAAGGATGCTACATTCCTATAATACTTAGGACAAATTACAATGTGAAACACTGCATTCCATTCTAGAATTTTGTATGTGATTTATGTAAATTATTTAGATGAGAACATAGAAGGTATGATTATTAAGTTTGCGGTTGACAGCAAAATTGGTAATATAGTGGACAGCAAAGAAGGTGATCTAAGAAATCCAAGCGATCTGATCAATTGGGTCAATGGGTCGAGAATTGGGAGATGGAGTTTAATTTCGATAAATGTGATTTATTTGACAAGTAGGACCTTGGGTCATGTTATAGAACTGAGACCCCTATAGGGTTCAGATACATAATTCTTTGAAGTTTGTGTCACATATACAGAAGGTGGTTAAGACGACATTTAGCATGCTTGTCTTCATTGCTCAGACCTTGGAGTTGGGATGTCATGCTGAGGTTGTACAGGGCATTGGTGAGGCCTCTTCAGAAATACTGTGTACAGTTCTGGTTGCCCTGTTATATAAAAGATATTATCAAGCTGGTGTGAGTTCAGAAGAGATTTATTAGCATGTTGCCAGGAATGGAGGTTTGAATTATACAAAGAAGCTGGATAGGCTGGGACTTTTTCCATTGAAGCGTAGAAAGTTGAGGGGTGACCTTATAGAGGTTTATAAAATCATGAGGGGTATAGATAAGGTGAATGGCAGGCATCTTTTCCCCGAGAATGGGGGATTTCAAGACGAGGGGACATACGTTTAAGATGAAATGAGAAAGATTTAAAAAGGACGTGAGGGCAATTTTTTTTTTAAATAGAGAGTGGTTCATGTGTGGAATGAACTTCCATAGGAAGCAGTGGATGCAGGTACAGTTACGACATTTAGATAAGTACATGAATAAGAAATGTTTGGAGTGACATGGGCCAAGCACAGGCAGGTGGGACTAGTTTAGTTTAGTTTAGTTTGGGGTTATGGTCAGCATGGATTGGTTCGACCAAAGGATCTATTTCCATGCTGTATGACTCGAGATGTTTTACAAGTTCAAGCAATACATATTCTCTTCTATGTTAAAAATACATAGCCTGATGTTTACCTGTGAAGATGTGGGGCTGGGCAGTTCAGAGGCAACACTTTGGGAAGAGTAGTGGCTGATTCTGCCATTGCAGAAACTCCTGGTGCCATAGGTTCATTAACACACTGCGATCTGTTATCTATCCCATCGAGCCCCAGAGATTTCTCTTGCTCACAGTTATAGTGAAGAGCGAGTCTCAGAGGGAAATCCCATTCTTGTGGGCAAGAGGATACAGTGTGGTGCTGAATCACCCATGTATACTGACACATGTATTTGGAGCAGATCTCAGTCGAGCCTCCACCCCTTTGTTCCAGATTTAGAGGATTTGTACCTTCACGTACTTTACTCTGACAATTCCGGGTCCTTCTCCCAGATTGGTTCTGGCCCTCATTGAACCCAGAGGGTTTAACCTTCTCCAGGTTGAGACAGTGTTGGGACTCAAAGTTGCTACCCGTGCCCTGTTTATGGAGCGGTTTGCTGGCAGCAGGCGTACTGACTGGTGTCAGGAACTCCACAGTGAACTCGAGTCGAGACGGAGCCAGATTGAGGAAGGCACGACCATCTAGAGAGGAGACGGTCACCCATCCACTGTCAGCAACCTTTACTCCACCGTCTTGATCGCTTCCAGGCCACTTCACTTCACAAATGTCAAGGAACTGGTTCTAGAGAGGCAAGAGAAACAAGACACTGACTTTAAACAGGCATATTGAACAATTCTGATTTATTAACTCAAACATTTACAAATCAACTTTTGTCTCAGGACATTTACAACCAATGAAGTGTAATCAGTGATATTTTGTAACAAGCATGTCAGCCAATCTTCATGTAAGATCCTGTAAACAGCAATGTGATAGTGAAGAGATTTTATTTTTTAAAACTGCCATTTATGCAGGGATAAATATTGGCCAGGACACAGGAATAATTCCCCTGCTCATTAAAATAACAGCTATATAAGTCTTTATAAATCAACTTGAAAAACAGACAGGTCCTCATTTTAGTGCCTCGACTGAAATGCAGCATCTCTGACAATGAGGGTCACCCTCAGTACTGCACTGGAAGCATCATCCCAAATTCTCAACCCCTCACACTCAAATTCACCAAGGCGCCTTAGCACTTTCCAAACATACAACCACTTACATCTAGAAGGGCAGCAGATATATGGGAACATGCACATATCCCTCCAAGCCACTCAGTGTCCTGACTCAGAAATATATTGCTGTTCCTTCAACGTTGGGTCAAAATCCTGGATCTACCTCCCCAGTGGTATTGTGTACATGGACTGCATTCATTCAAGAAGGCAGCTGACCACCACCTTCTCAAGGGTCACAAAGGGTGGGAAATAAATGCTGGCCCAGCCAGAGATGCCTACATCCCATGAACGATTAAAACAAAATTAACTGACTTCTAGGCAGAAAACCAAGGAAATAAATTATTTAATTCAGAATACCACAAAAAAGACAGGATTAGTGCTCCACATATTCCTTTATCAAGCTCCCCACTATGTGAAAGGGTACAGCTGGTATCCACTTCCCTTTCGGTATTAATAAACTAGGGGGTCACTGTGGCACCACCCTGATTGGTATTAAGTGAAAAGCTGTATTAGCAGAGATGCAAGAAGAGCTTTCGAACCGGTCACAAAACTGGAAAATCGTGCTGGGACAATCCAATTAGGTGAGATGACAGGTTTAGCAATTTTCTTTTAATTCATTTAATTTTAATTTATTTCCTCACAAATAACTGATGGGTTAGGGATAGGCCATTCAGCCAGCTCTGACATTCCATATCCTGACTGCAGTGTTGCAGTGTTTGCTCTGTCTACTCTGTCATCTGAGTCATATCTCTAGTAGAATTTTCGAACAAAAGGGAAAATCAAGGGTTACAGAAAGTAGCAGGAAAATGGAATTCAACCATGAACATAATGAATGGAGGACCAGGCTCAAGTGTCAAGCTCATTCCTGCTCCTAGTTCTGGATTTCTTGAGGATCTGAACCAAATTAAATTTTCTGTCAGTGGAAGGGAGGAACAGGGGAGTTAAACAAAAACAAAAAAATTCACAAATATATACATACATAACTTTAAAGTCAAAAACATAGATCATTTATTAGAGACTGGCAGTTTAGCCAAACGGATGGGACTAGGAAGTGTAAAAGTGACATTGAGGGTTGCAGTGAGTTAGGACTCACCAACAGCTTGTCTCCAGAAGTCAGTCTTGCTAGAAGATAGGGCTGAGAAGCAAATTGATTTCTGAATTCCAGAGCTTGTAGTAACTGCTCCTACCAGGAGAAACACAGAATTTTCACAATAAAATCAATTATGCAAGAAATTAAAGTTCATAGTTTTAATTGTTATGTTTGTGCACAATAATGACAGCTCAGAAAGGACTCCACTTAGTCAACTGCACCTGTGCTAACTCTTTCAAAGAGCTATATGATTAAAGCCACTTCGCCATACTCTTTCCCTACAGCCCTGCAAATCCTTTCAATAATTATTATTTATTTCGTATTTTCAGAAAAGCATCAGCAAGATTGCGATTTGGAGTGTTTTGCTGTATGGGGCTGAAACATGGATCTTGAAATCAGACATCCAAAGCTGTAAAAGACTGTTCTGCAGGAGGGTGGATTGAGTCAGTTGGACAGAAGAATCCCTATAGTGTGGAAACAGGCCCTTTGGCCCAACAAGTTACCCTCCAAGGAGTAACCCACGCAGACCCATTCCCTTACCCTATTTTTACCCCTGACTAATGCACGTAACCTACACATCCCTGAACATGATGGGCAATTTAGTTTGGCCAATTTACCTGACCTGCACATCTTTGGATTGTGGGTGGAAACCCACGTAGACACAGGGAGAATGTGCAAACTCCACACAGACACTTGCCCGAGGTTGGAATCGAACCCAGATCCCTGGTGCTGTGAGGCCACAGTGCAAACCACTGAGCCACCGTGCTGCCCCTTTTGTTTGAACAAGAACAGTGAAGAGATTCTCAAGAGGTAGGAGCACAAAGGATTCTTGCATGTCATCAAGAAAGGCAACAAGGTCATATAGGCCGAAGCCTGACCCATTGGGGCTTTACAGGGTAGATGCAGGTAGATTGCTTCCTTGTGGGAGAGTCTAGGACCAGAGGGCATAATCTCAGAGTAAGGAGACACCCAGTTAAGACACAGATGAGTAGGATTCTTTCTTCTTAGAGTAGTGAATCTGCAGAATTCTTTACCACAAGGGGCTGTAGACGTTGGGATGTTAACTATATCCAAGACTGAGGTAGACTGATTTTTTCAGTAAGAGAATGAAGAATTATGGGGAAAAGGCAGGAGAGTGGTTTATATAATTTGATAATTATTACACATGGCAAAATTGAAAATGAGGGGCTCCTAGGAAGAGTAAAATGCATGGGAGTGAGGTGTGTAGAAACGACCAGAGGACCTGCCTCTGGAGATCAGAAGAGTCATTTTGGCACAGAAGACGTGTGTATGGCTCAGCAAGTGCATGCCGGATTATTGTGACATTACCCACAAATTGTCAGTACTAGTTCAATTGTACAATTTAAATCTTTGGGATAAATTTTTTAAAACTTTGTATTTATATAGTGCCTTTATGAGCAAAGGATGCACTAAAGCACTATATAGCCAGCAAATTCTTTGAAGTCTAGTCACTGTCATAATATAGGAAGTGAACCAGTCAGTTAGCATAGCAAGATCCCACACAATTTTACAATGGTCAGGCAATCTGTTTCGATAATCTTAAGTAAGAGATAAAGATTCCTTCAAGGCACTGGGGAAACATTCCAGCATTTAAGTGCCGTTGATTGTTTTACTGTTAAAACAACTTCTAAGATCTACCTCAAAAGGTGTTGATTTGGAATTCTCCCTCAGAGGACTTTAGAAGCTCAATCATTAAATAAATTCAGGAGAGAGATTGATTGACTGATTTCATTAGTAGGTTGAAACCCAAGTTTTTTGAGATATGTCTCTTGATTAAACTTAAAATATAAGCCAACACCATTAATTTAACCTGGGGCAGAGTTTTGTAGAGGAATAAAACGGTGTTATTTTCTGGGTCTGTAGATTGTGAAGGAGCAAAAATGGCCTTTAGTAGAGTGATATGCGCTTCTTGTCAGATGTGGGAGTTTAAAGAGAGTTTAAGGGTTACTGCAGATAATATCTGCAATAAATGCTGTTGGTTGTGAATCCTATCAGATCGAATGGATCGGTTGGAGAGACAGTTAGAGGCAATGAGGAATTGCAACAGCAACAGTATGCGATGGATGGCAGTTATATGAAGGGGGAAAAGTCGTAGATACAGTCACATAGATGGGTTAACTCCAGGAAAGGTAAGAGAGATAAGCATCTAGGGCTGGAGTCTTCTGTGGCTACCCCCATTTCAAACAGATATGCTGTTTTGGAAAATGTAGGGGGTGATGGATTCTCAGGGGAATGTAGCACAAATAGCCAAGTTTCTGGTATTGAGACTGGCTGTAATGCAACGAGGGGTTAGTCATGTTCCAAGAGATCAATTGTGTTAGGGGACTCTCCAGTCAGAGGTACAGACAGACGTTTCTGTGGCCAGCAGCGAAAAAACAGAATGGTATGTTGCTTCCCTGGTGCCAGGATCAAGGATGTCTCAGAGAAGGTGCAGAATGTTCTCAAGGGGGAAGAGGGGCCAGCAAGAGGTTATTGTCCACATTGGAACCAACGACATTGGAAGGGAAAAGGTTGAGATCCTGAAGGGAGATTACAGAGAGTTAGGCAGGAATTTAAAAAGAAGGTCCTCAAGGGTAGTAATATCTGGATTACTCCCTGTGCTAAGAACAAATCTTAGCAGGACTTATACACTTAATGATAAGGTCCTAGGGAGTGTTGCTGAACAAAGAGACCTTGGGGTGCAGGGTCATAGCTCCTTGAAAGTGGAGTCGCAAGTAGATAGGATAGTGAAGGCGGCGTTTGGTATGCTTTCTTTTATTGGTCAGAGTATTAAGTACAGGAGTTGGGAGATCATGCTGTGTCTGTACAGGTCATTGGTTAGGCCACTGTTGGAATATTGCGTGCAATTCTGGTCTCCTTCCTATCGGAAAGATGTTGTGAAACTTGAAAGGCTTCAGAAAAGATTTACAATGATGTTGCCAGGTTTGGAGAATTTGAGCTATAGGGAGAGGCTGAACAGGCTGGGGCTGTTTTCCCTGGAGCGTCGGAGGCTGAGGGGTGACCTTATGGACGGTTTACAAAATTATGAGGGGCATGGATAGGATAAATAGGCAAAGTCTTTTCCCTGGGGTCGGGGAGTCCAGAACTAGACTGCATAGGTCTAGGGTGAGAGAGGAGAGATATAAAAGAGACCTAAAGGGCAACCTTTTCATGCAGAGGGTGGTACATGTATGGAATGAGCTGCCAGAGGAAGTAGTGGAGGCTTGTACAATTGCAACATTTAAAAGGCATTTGGAATCATACATGAATAGGAAGGGTTTGGAGGAATATGAGCCGGATACTGGCAGGTGGGACTAGATTGGGTTGGGATATCTGGTCAGCATGGACGGGTTGGACCGAAGGGTCAGTTTCCATGCTGTACATCTCTATGACTCTATGACATGGAGATAGTGCCGGAATATTGTGTTGATGCAGGTGACCAACCATGATCTAAATTGTACAGCAGGCTCAAGAAATCAAATGGCCTACTCCTGTCCCTATGTGCTTGTCCAGATACTGGAATTGTGAGAATAGCACGTTTCATGTCTGCAGTCTTGCTATCGGTCTCTTAATACAAATGCACAAGTACTAAATAGTATAAGTAGACCATTCAGCCCATCAAGCCTAGTTCACCATTCACCAAGTTTGTGTTTGAAATTTCACATTCCCATCTACCCGACAATCCACAATTTTCCTGACCAACAAAAATCTATCCACCTGCCTTTTGAAACAGTGTTCCAAAGTCATACAATCCTCTGAGAAAAGAATTCTTCTCATCTGTCACAGAAACATAGCACAGAGGAGCAGGAGTGGGCCAATCAACCCTTTGAGCTTTCTCCATCATTCAATATGATCTTGGCCACTCTTCCAATTCAGTACCTATTCCTGCTTTCACCCCCATATGTTTTGATTCCTTGAGTTGTAAGAACTACGTCTACATCTTGAAAGTTTTCAAAGCTTTGGCCTCCAATTTTCTGAGGAAGAGAATTCCAGACTCATCTCTCGGTGATGGAGTTTCTCTTCATCTGTCATGAACAGGTTAACCCATATCCATAGACTGTGATCCAAGTTCTAGTCTCCTCAGAGAACATTCTTCCTGCATCTACCCTGTGTAATCCTGTTAGAAGTTAATAGGTCACTGAAATTCCCCTCATTCTGCAAAGTTCCAGTGAATATATTCCCAACCAATCCATTCTCTCCCCATACACAATTCCCTATTCGGCACATCAAGTCTACAGCAACCCTCCAAAGAGCACCCTCACTCAGACCTATTTACCCACCCAAAGGAAACCCACGCAGACAGAGGGAGAACGTGCAAACTTACCAAAGGGTGGAATAGAATCCAGGTTCCTGGTGCTGTGAGGCAGCAGTGTTAACCACTGAGCCATCATGCCACCATCCACATCAGTCCCACCATCCCAAGAATGAGTCTGGTAAACATTCTTTGCACTCCAACAGTAGCCAAAACATCCTTCTTCAGATAAGGAGACCAAAACAGTACACAGTACTCTAGATGTGCTTTTACCAATGCCCTGTAAATTGAAGCGAGATGCATATGTACTCAAACCCTTTCACTATGAATGCCAACATACATTTGTCTTTTTCACCACCTGCTACACCTGTCCTGACAGGGCAATTTTAATTTTAAAACAATGACCTATGTTTCAGGCTGACCCCAGGAGGAAACATCCTTTCCAAATCCACCTAGTCAACACCATCCAGGACTTTATACACTTCAATCAAGTCACCATTGACTCTGTAAACTGTGGTGGAATCAAGCATCCAATCTAGCCTCGTAAGACAAACTGCTGACTACACGTATCAAATCTAGTAAACATCCTCTGAAGCAGCTTCAATTTATTGCCATCCTTCCTTAATGAAGGAGACTAAAACTGCATACAGTATTCTGGATGTGGTCTTACTAATGTCTTGTACAATAAAGAACAAGATAATAAGGCACAGGAACTGAATCCGGCCATTCGATCTATCAAGTCAGAGTCAGCATGGTCTCATGAAGGGGAAACCATGCCCAACAAATTCAGTGAAATTCTCTGAGGAGGCAACAATCAGAACAGATAAAGGGGAAAAGTAGTGAATTTAATATATCTGGATTTTAGATGGCGTTTGAAAGAATACCACAGGTTAGACTACTTAACATAAAAGTAATCGGAGGTGGTATGTTAACACGGATACAGGATTGGCTAACTAATAAAGGACAGAGAATTAGGATAAAGAGGGCGTTTTCAGGACAGCAACCTGTTACTATTTGAACGCCACAGGGATCAGTGCTGAGGTCACAATTATCTATGTTATAATAATTAATTGATTGTGGAAAATCAATGTACTATAGTGATGCTTGAGACGATACAAAAATAGGCCGGAAGGAGGCAAGAGGTGAGGATGACAAAACGTGTCAGCAGAGAATACAGACTAGTTAAACAAGTGGGTAAAAACTTGGTAGATGGCATATGAATAGAGGAGATGAACAGTTTGCAAAATGAAGAAACACCGCAGAAAGCTCCAGAAGAGAGGGAGTTGGGAGCCCTTGTCTATTCATCACAAAAAAAGCCAACATCCAACAGAGGGTGCTATGTGTATGGAATGAGCTGCTAGAAGGACTAGATCGGGTTGGGATATCTGGTCAGCATGGAAGGGTTGGACCGAAGGGTCTGTTTCCATGCTGTACATGTCTATGACTCGATAACATGGAAGGCAAATGGAATTTTGACTTTGATTTCAAAGGAAATGGAGTATAAAAGCAGGGAGGTTCTGCTAAAACTATACAAGGTACACCAGTTGTGACGTAATCAGTATTTTAAACTGTTGCAACATAACAGCTCTGCTCTTGCATTCTACCCTCAGCCAATAAAGGCAAGTATCTTTGCTGCCTTCAGGGATCTGTAAATATGCATCCCTCTCGTTTTCAGTATTTTCCAAGGTCATAACATTCAGAATGTCAAACCAAGACCCTGCCTGCTCCACCATGTGAATGTAAAAGATTACATGACACAATTTGACAAAATACAGCAATGTCTTCCTCAGTGTCCTGACCGATATTTAGCTATCAACCAGGATCAAAGACAGATTTAGTCAACATCATTATCTGTGATAAATTTGGCTGCAGCATTTCACACTTTACAACACCACAGAAGCACTTGTATCAGCAGAATCCCCTGAAAACCTGCCTCTCCCACCTTGTAGCTGCTGATGACAAACTGTGTTCGCTGGCGAACCCGGCAGGAACTCTGCAAAGGGTGCATAGATGGTGCAGGGGCCTTCTCAAACAGGAATTCCGAACCACAAGGGGATAGCTGGAGACAGGAGCTATCTGTATACTGCACTTCCACCGATTCATCCTCATAAAGGACCATCAGGTTGACTGCAGCCATGGCTGCCAGCTCCAGAAAGTGCACAGCGATACGGGAGACTGTTAAAGAATTATACACAAAGTCAGATATATGGACACAAACAAAACCTCACAATAAAATTATATTCAATTTGGTCTATTAACTTGACTTGTAAAGAATAAAGGAATTTTTTGCATTTATATAATACTTTTCATAACCCCAAGACATTTTAAAGCATGTCACAGACAATGAAGTATGTTTAACACACAGCCACTGTCATACTGCAAGATGCATACTGCCCATTTCTGCACAGCAAGATCACAAACAATAATGCAATCATAACCAGTAAACTTATTTTAGTTACACCAATTAGGAGACACTGACCAGGACACTAGGGGGACATCCCTGATGTCCTCTGAATTATTGCTGTCTGATCTTTCATGTTTACCAGAGCGTCCTCTGGTATAATCTCATAGCTAAAGGATGGTACCTGCAAGAGAAAAACATGCCTTGAGCCTTGCACAAGACCTTGCCAGGGAAACAACTAATTTAGTACTCAACTTTAAAACAACAATGAGGAGCAGGTGTACCCTAGAACTTTATAGGAAGCTAGGGAAGTGATTGCTGGGCCCATTGCCGAGATGTTTGTATCATCAATACCCACGGGTGAGGTGCCGGAAGACTGGAGGTTGGCTAACGTGATGCCAATATTAAAGAAAGGTTAAAAGGAAAAGCCAGGGAACTATAGATGGGTGAGCCTGACAGTGGTGGGAAAGTTATTGGAGGAGATTCTGAGGGACAGAACTGAGGAAAGGTAAGGGCTGATTAGGGATAGTCGTGGGAAATCATGTCTCACTAACTTGATTGAATTTTTTGAAGTAATAAGAGGATTGATAAAGGCAGAGTGGTGGGTGTGATCTATACGGATTTCTGTAAGGCGTTCAACAAGGTTCCACATGGTAAACTGGTTAGCAACGTCAGATCATGTGGAATACAGGGATAACTAGCCATTTGGAAGTAGAAGACAAGAGAGTGGTGGTGGGTTGTTTTTTAGACTGGAGGCAGTGTGTTGCTGGGTCCACTGCTTTTTGTCATCTATGTAAATGCTTTGGATCTGAATATAGGAGGAGAAAGTGAGGACTGCAGATGCTGGAGATCAGAGCTGAAAATGTGTTGCTTGAAAAGCGCATTAGGTCAGGCAGCATCCAAGGAGCAGGAGAATCGACATTTCGGGCATGAGCCCTTCTTCAGGAATGAGGAAAGTGTGTCCAGCAGGCTAAGATAAAAGGTAGGGAAGAGGGACTTGGGGAGGGGCGTTGGAAATGCGATAGGTGGAAGGAGGTTAAGGTGAGGGTGATAGGCCGGAGTGGGGGCGGAGAGGTCAGGAAGAAGATTGCAGCTGAGGAAGGTGGTGCTGAGTTCGAGGGTTGGGACTGAGACAAGGTGGGGGGAGTGGAAATGAGGAAACTGGAGAAATCTGAGTTCATCCGTTGTGGTTGGAGGGTTCCTAGGCGGAAGATGAGGCACTTTTCCTCCAGCCGTCCTGTGGCCAGGGTCTGGCGATGGAGGAGTCCAAGAACCTGCATGTCCTTGGTGGAGTGGGAGGGGGATTGAAGTGTTGAGCCACGGGGTGGTTGGGTTGGTTGGTCCGGGTGTCCCAGAGGTGTTCTCTGAAACGTTCCGCAAGTAGGTGGCCTGTCTCCCCAATGTAGAGGAGGCCACATCGGGTGCAGCGGATGCAGTAAATGATGTGTGTGGAGGTGCAAGTGAATTTGTGGCGGATATGGAAGGATCCCTCGGGACCTTGGAGGGAAGTGAGGGGGGAGGTGTGGGCGCAAGTTTTGCATTTCTTGCGGTTGCAGGGGAAGGTGCCGGGAGTGGAGGTTGGGTTGATAGGGGGTGTGGACCTGACGAGGGAGTCACGCTGATAGGGGAGGGGAGGGGAGGGAAATATATCCCTAGTGGTGGGGTCCATGAGGAGGCGGAAATGACGACGGATGATAGGATGTATATGGAGGTTGGTGGGGTGGTTGGTGAGGACCAGTGGGGTTCTGTCCTGGTGGCGATTGGAGGGGCGGGGCTCAACGGAGGAGGAGATGCAGTGCAGAGCATCGTCGATCACGTCGGGGGGGAAATTGCGGTCTTTAAAGGAGGCCATCTGGGTCCTCCAGGGAGCAGATGCGGCGGAGACGAATGAATTGGGAATATGGGATGGCATTTTTACAGGGGGCAGGGTGGGAGGAGGTGTAGTCTAGGTAGCTGTGGGAGTCAGTCAGTTTATAGTAAATGTCTGTGTTGATTCGGTCACCCGAGATAGAAATGGAGAGGTCTAGGAAGGGGAGGAAGGAGTCTGAGACGGTCCAGGTAAATTTGAGGTCGGGGTGGAAGGTGTGGGCAAAGTGGATGAACTGTTCAACTTCCTCGTGGGAGCACGAGGCAGCGCCGATACAGTCATCGATGTAGTGGAGGAAAAGGTGGGGGGTGATGCCAGTGTAGCTGAGGAAGATGGACTGTTCCACATATCCTACAAAGAGGCAGGCATAGCTGGGGCCCATGGCTACTCCTTTGGTTTGAAGGAAGTGGGAGGATTGGAAAGAGAAGTTGTTCAGGGTGAGGACCAGTTCAGTCAGTCGAAGGAGGGTGTCAGTGGAAAGGTACTGGTTGGTACGGCAGGAAAGGAAGAAGCGGAGGGCTTTGAGTCCTTCGTGATGGGAGATAGAGGTGTACAGGGACTGGATGTCCATGGTGAAGATAAGGCGTTGGGGACCGGGGAAGCAAAAATCATGGAGGAGGTGGAGGGCATGGGTGGTGTCCCGAACGTAGGTGGGGAGTTCTTGGACTAAGGGGGACAGGACCGTGTCGAGGTATGCAGAGATGAGTTTGGTGGGGCAGGAGCAGGCTGAGACAATGGGTCGGCCGGGGCAGTCAGGTTTGTGGATTTCGGGCAGGAGGTAGAAATGGGTGGTGCGGGGTTGTGGGACTATGAGGTCGGAGGCGGTGGATGGGAGTGGGACTATGAGGTTGGAGGTGGGAACCCCGCACCGCATGGGAAGGATGTTGTGAAACTTGAAAGGGTTCAGAAAAGATTTACAAGGATGTTGCCAGGGTTTGAGGCTGAATAGGCTGGAGCTATTTTCTCTGGAGTTTCTGAGGCTGAAGGGCGACCTTGGAGAGATTTATAAAATCATGAGGGGTATAAATAGGGTGAATAGTCAAGGTCTTCGTCTGAGGGTAGGTCCTCTGCACCTTTTCAAAGCTTCCACATCCTTCCTATAATGCAGTGACCAGAGCTGTATGCAATACTCCAAGTGCGGCCACACTTGGATATACAAGTATATGTCACGACAGTGACCGGCAGATAGATCAGCAAAGTTGGCTGGTTGGTCACTGCAGATTGGATTCACACCAACAGCACAGAGGTGAATTCAGGAAGTACCTTTGCACCCGACTATATATTTAACTGGCACCTCATGAATTGACTCGCTCAATAAACTGGCAAAAAATTTATATACCTGAAATACCAGAAATTTACTCTATTATTGTGATCTCCGCAATGTTCAAGTCGTCAGGTGAGGCCACGAGTGAGAAGGCTCTCTGCTGGTAAGTTTTCATTGACGCAAAGTGGCATTGTTAATTCAGTGATTTATGTTGTAAATAAAATACGAAAATGATGTGTATATCCACACATGACTTTTCTAATACTTAGTGTGTGCTTTTCCATTAATCAATCAATCAATCAATCAGACCTTTTGATTAACTGGAATATTTGATCAATTGTTACATTCCTGGACCCATCGATGCCAGTTAATAAAAAGCTTGCTGTATTGGAGAGGATCACGGCTATTATGGATCGGACTGCCTTTGGTCACAGCACTGAAGAGAAAGTCTCTAACCAAAAGAAAATGGACAATATTTAAAACCGATTATCATTAAATCTCAGACCAAAGGAAATGGCCCCTCCGAACAGATTCCATACAGTTACAACCTATGACCGTATCTCTGCATTCCCTTGGCTAATCCACCAAACCTGCATGTTCTGGACTCTTTAGGCAATTTATCATGGCCAATCCACCTAACCTACACTATGGAAGGAAACCAGAGCACCCAGAAGAAATTCACACAGACAGGAGGAGAACATGCAAACTCCTCACAGTTGCCAGAGGCTGGAATCGAACCTAGGTTCCTGGCACTGTTAAGCAGCAGTGCTAACCAGTGAGCCATCACACCACCCATAGGTGCCAGTTAATAAAAAGTATGCTGTATTAGAGAAGATCATGGGTGAGACGCCTTTGGTCAGAGCTCTGAAGTGAAAGTCTCTCACCGAAAACTGATGATAATTAGAACAGAGAACATTACAGTACAGGAACAGATCCTTTGGTTCACCAAGACTCTGCACCAACATGTGATGCCTTTCTAAATTAAAACAATTTCCCCATGCTATCCATGTCCTTCTAGGCAGTGCCCATTCATGGATCTGTCAAGGTGCCTTTTAAACATTACTTTTGTATACCCTCTCCAGAACTTCCACATCCTCTAGTCACAGGGCAACCAGAACTGTACACAATATTCCAAACATGGCCTAAAGTAAAGCTCTCTACAGCTGTAACATGACTTGCCAATTTTTATATTCTACAGGCTGACTAAGGAAGACAAGTGTACCATTTGCCTCCTTGACCACCTTCGATAAAGTGTGACACTGGAAAATGCACAGCAGGTGAGGCAGCATCTCAGGAGCGAGACAGTAAATGTTTCGGGTTTAATCCCAAGCCCGAAACATCGACTCTCCTGCTCCTCTGATGCTGCTTGACCTGCTGCGCTTTTCCCAGAGCCACACTTTACCAACCCTGACTTCTCCAGCATCTGCAGCCCTCACTATCCCCTTCTGGACCACCTTACCCGTTTGAGTTGCCACTTTCTGGGAATTGTGGACCTGTGTGTGTTAATGCTCCCAAGAGTTCTGCATTTGCTGCATACTTCCCTCCTGCATTAGACCTTCCAAAATGCATCACCTCTCACGTTTGTCCGGATTAAACTCCATCCGCTATTTCTCCAGCCTGTCAACACCCTGCTGCATCCTCCTCGCAGCTTTCCCTAATCCCTGTGTCGCCCACACACTTACCCACCGGCCTTCTCCTCCAAATTACTCTCTCCAAGCGGCAATGGACAATATTCAAATATTTGGGTTTATCGATAAAATGAATGAGGCGCGTTCCCTCGCCTGAGTCGTCCGTCTCTCCGAATCCCCACTGCCCGGGCAAACGGCCGCTCGGTTCAAATTTACCGCCAGGCTCCGGCCCGGTCCCGGAACGCCATTGGCTACCTCTTTCCCCCATCCCTGACTAACACCGCCTGCTATTGGCCGGCCGCGGTGGCCATGGTGATGGGTTGCCGAGGTGATGGCTCGCGGCCTAGTGCACAGTTCCCCTCAGACGCACACTGCACCATATCCAGTACAATTGTCCCTAACTCACTATCATTTAGATGATAGAATGGAGATTTATCAAATTACTCTGAGCTGACAGAAAAAAATAAAGAGAGGGTCCAGAAAGATTCACGGGAATGATGCCATGGAACGGGTGACAAATGAAGAGCAATACGAAGAATTTAGTTTTGGTACAAAAGCCAGAGATTAATGCACATTAAAGAATGCAACATTAAGGGGTGCAAAGGGAGTGCATCTAACTCCCTAGGGAAGGTTGCATATTCAAATTGGAACAATACAGCACAGGAATGGGCCCCTCAGCCCACCATCCATTTGTCAAAAATTGTTAAATTGGCTAACTAATAGAAGATTGAGTTGGGAAAGGGGGCATTTCCAGGATGAGAACTTGTAATTAGTGGTAAAAATGGAAATTACTGGAAAAGCACAGCAGGTGGATGGAGAGAAATCAGAGGGAGTGCCCTTTCCTCAGAACCGTAATTAGTAGCTTACCACAGGAATTACTATCACTCGGACCATAACTATTTATAATATAAGTAAGCAAGATGTTGTTAAACTTGAAAGGGTTCAAAAAAGATCTACAAGGATGTTGCCAAGGTTGGAGATTTGAGCTACAGGGAGAGGCTGAATGGGCTGGGGTTATTTTTCCTGGAGCGTCAGAGGCAGAGAAGTTTATAAAATCATGAGGGGCTTCATTAGACTGAATAGTCAAGGTCTTTTTCCCAGAATAGGTAGTCCAAAACTAGAGGGCATAGGTTTAAGTTGACAGGGGAAAGATTTAAAAGGGACCTATGGGGAATCTATTTCACACAGAGTGGTGCATGTATGGAAAAAATTACCAAAGGAAGTGGTGGAGGCTGGCAAATTACAACATTTAAAAGGCATCTGAAAGGGATATGAATACGAAGGGTTTCAAGGATATGGGCCAAATGTTGGCAAATCAGACTAGATTAATTTAAGATATCTCATCGGCATGGATGTGTTGGATTGTTCGGAAATAGACTGTTTGGTCCAACACATCCATGCGACTAGATATCTTAAATTAATCTAGTCTGATTTGCCAACATTTAGCCCATATCCCTCTAAACCCTTCCTATTCATATCCCATCCAGATGCCTTTTAAATGTTGTAATTGTACTAGTCTCCATCACTTTCTCTGGCAGCTCATCCTGGACACGCACCACCCTCTGCATGAAAAAGTTACCCCTCAAGTCCTTGCCTCTCTTAAACCTCTTTTCTCGAGCTTTGGACTCCCCCACTCTTGGAAAGAGACCTTGGCCATTAAATGGAGAAAGAATGCAAAATGCTACTGCGCAGAGGGATTTGGAAGTTTTCATACATGAATAAAAATACACTGCCATATAAGTTAATATAAATAGGTTCTAGGAATTGCAAATAGAATATTAGCCTTTATAAAGAAAATGGAATACAAAAATAGGAATAAAAAGCTATGCAAGACACTAGTTTATACCACACTTCAAATGCTATAAATTCTTTTGAACCCCTTATCAAAGGGAAAAAATATTAGTATGGGAGGCAGAGAAGATTCATTAGGTTGATCCAAGGTATGGAGGAAAATTGAGTGCAGCCCAACAGACTCATTAAAGTTTAGAAAAATGACAGACAGCACAGAAATTGTCTTTGGTGCTCTGGCCTGTATTAAACAAGCATTATGGAAACAAATCATCCCATCAGTATCAAATTGCCATTTGTGGAAAACTCCTGTTTACAAATTGACTGCTGAATTATAGGGTCATAATCAGAGGCAACAGGATAAGTTCACTAAGGTTATGGCTGATCTGATTATATGCTTAAATTTAATGCCCAAAGGGATCTTGTGCCGTGGTTGTGTCCTACCTTTGAACTGGGAAGCCTGGGTTCAATTTCCAGCTACTCCGGAGATATATAATAGCATATCTGAAGACTGATTAGGAAAGTATTCACCTTCATGCATGACTCTCCCTTACCAACCAAATTTCTGTCTAGCTCTGGTTTGAATACATTCAAACATCTGAACCTCCACCTCTCTCTGGGTCAACAAATTCCTGCTACTCGGATGGCCCTCCTGAGAGGAGAAATTGCTCATCACACTCAAATGGGTGATAGCTTATTTTGAAATTATAGAGCGTTCGAGATAACCCTATGAGAGGAAATATCTGTTCAGCATCTCGCCTAAGGCTCCTCAAAATCTGCAACACATTTCCTTCTTTTAAACCAGGTTCGGTCCAACCTGTTCAATCTTCTCTCATTAGACAAAGTTAAAAATCACACAACACCAGATTATAGTCCAACAGGTTTAATTGAAAGCACACTAGCTTTCTGAGCGCCGCTCCTTCATCAGGTGGTTCATTAGCAATTCAGCATTGAAATGACTGGTGGCAATGAATAATGTTTATATCAATGTTTACCTGCACACTGGAGTTGACTGATACATTTGGTGCTGCTCACTAGAACTGACTGATCAGACCTAGTATTGGGAAAGGCTGACCCTACCTGTCAGCAGTAAAA
Source organism: Chiloscyllium plagiosum (assembly GCF_037043375.1). Taxonomy (NCBI): domain Eukaryota; kingdom Metazoa; phylum Chordata; class Chondrichthyes; order Orectolobiformes; family Hemiscylliidae; genus Chiloscyllium; species Chiloscyllium plagiosum. Next base: position 154,140,582 of record NW_028270140.1, read on the forward strand.
CTGATGCTTATTTGCAACAAACGTCAGTACTCCACAGAACTCTCTAAAGGTACAAATTAAATTCATTCTGCAGAAAGTAAACAGAAACTTGAGAGCAAATCCGTTTTTTTTCTTTGATGGGATGTGGTGTCACTGGCAAGGCCATCATTTGGTACACAAACCTAACATTCCTTGCTTGAACAGAGTATCTCACGAAGGATATTTCAGCGAGCGATTTGAATTAACTGCATAGCTGTAGACATGGAGTTACATAGGCCAGACTGGACGAGAACAGATTTTCTTCCCTAAAGGACATTAGTGAAACATGTGTTTTTACAACAAAAAAAACAATAGTTGTCAGTCACCATTAATGAAACTAGCTTTATATTCCAGATTTAGCAAAAATGAGGACTGCAGATGCTGGAGACCAGTCAAGATGAGAGTGGTGCTGGAAAAGTACAGGTCAGGCAGCATCCGAGTAGCAGGAAAATCGATGTTTCAAGCAAAAGCCCTTCATCAGGAATGAAGGCAGGGAGCCTCCCGGGTGGAGAGATAATTTGGAGGGGTGTGGGACCGGGGAGAAGGTAGCCAAGAGTACAATAAGTAGATGGAAGTGGGAATGAAGGTGATAGGTCAGAGAGGGTGGTGGAGCGGATAGGTGGAAAGGACAATTGGCAGATAGGACAGGTCATGAGGATGGGGCTGAGCTGGAAGGTTGGAACTGGGATAAGGTGAGGGCAGGGGAAATAACGAAAACTGGTGAAGTCCACATTGATGCCCTGGGGTTGAAGTGTTAAGAGACAGAAGTTGAGGCTTTCTTCCTCCAGGCGTCGGGTGGTGAGGGAGCGGCAGTGAAGGAGGCCCAGGACCTCCATGTCCTCGGCAGAGTGGGAGGGGGAGTTGAAACGTTGGGCCACAGGGCGGTGTGGTTGATTGGTGTGGGTGTCTCGGAGATGTTCCCTAAAGTGCTCTGCTAGGAGGCATCCAGTCGCCCCAATGTAGAAGAGACCGCATCGGGAGCAACGGATACAATAAATTATATTGGTGGATGTGCAGGTGAAACCTTGATGGATGTGGAAGACTCCTTTGGGGCCTTGGATGGAGGTGGGGGGGGGGGGGGGGGGGGGCGCAGTTTTACAATTTCTGCAGCGGCAGGGGAAGGTGCCAGGAGGGGAGGGTGTGTTGTTGGGGGGCGTGGACCTGACCAGGTAGTCACAGTGGGAGTGGTCTTTGTAGAAAAGGGTGGGGAGGGGTGGTGAGTCTGTTTGGAGGTGACGGAAATGTCAGCGGATGATGCGGTTTATGCAAAGTTTGGTCGGGTGGGGAGGTTCTATCCTTGTTGCGGTTGGAGGGGTGGGGTTTGAGGGCGGAGGTGTGGGACGTGGATAAGATGCGTTGGAGGGCATCTTCAACCACATGGCATGGGAAATTGCAGTCTTTAAAGGAGGCGGCCATCTGGTGTGTTCTGCAGTGGAACTGGTCCTGCTGGGAGCAGTTACGGCGGAGGCAGAGGATTTGGGAATCAGGATAGCATTTTTGCAGGAGGTAGGGTGGGAAGAGGTATAATCCAGGTAGCTGTGGGAGTGGGTGGGTTTGTTAATTGAACTAAAATTCCAACAACTACCACAGGATCAGAAGTTTAGCAGAGGCTGAAATTGTTGACGATGACCAGAGTTGGCCTTGTCTGGATAATAATTGTTACCTTCCCCATCCCACCCATCAGCAGCAGAACTCCTCATCCTTGCTTCTGTATTCTCCAGACTTGATTATTCCTATCCTTCCCATGCAGGGCCCCTTGAAGCACAGTGCAATGCAGTCATATACATCACAGATGTTCAAATACAACATTTCAAATCCATTGAACCACACCTCCTTGCAGCCACTTGAACCATTATTTATGTGATTTTTGGACCTCCACATTCCTCTTCTTTGTAGGCTGGCGTGGAATGTTAGCAGGATAATGTACAGCCTGCTTTAGGCTGCATGAACACACCTTGTAACCAAAAAAGTTCAAGTGGGATGTGAAATCAATCCTCCCAGCTCAGAGACAGGTGTCAACTCACCCATTGCATACATACATTTTAAATAGCTCACCACAGAATTGAAAATACAAACCGAGGATTACAAACACATCAAAATTTATTTACCAGCAACAGGGGAAGGAAAAAAGCCCACAAGGTTCTCTCATGCATTGTTATATACAATTTAGGAACAGTGTAAACATCTACATTTCAAGTAAATAAGACTGAAAAACAAAGGCACTGCTCAGATACTGGGACTGCTGCTTGGAGGCTTTTTGTAGTGCCTACTGAGAGTAGATATGGTTTGGGCACTATTTTCTAAAGGCAACAATAACTGAGACTACAAATAAGGACTATGCTTTGGACTAGCCTCCAGGTGTAGTGATACGAGTGATCTCCCAGGCACAGTTACTGGTGGATGGTGCTGTCCAGAAGGTAGATATACTCCTCACTGAGGGGGTGGGGATACATTCAGACCGCAATTGTGGATAGTTTCAATGAGGTGTGCAAGTCAGTAGAGCAATTCAGTATCACTGGCTTTTAACTGCTGGGTGAAGGACTTTTGCTGTTTGTTGCTCTGAAGGAGCCAATTGGAAAGAAATTAAAATATTCTTTATTTACAATTAACATTGTTCCAAATAAAAAACAGGAAGTACACAGACAAGCCAGATACTGTATGAATAAATTCCTGAGAAACAGAGAAAGAGACACAAGTGACGCTTAAAATTCCTGTGAGGCCAAACTGGATTTGAGCTTAATTACAAGTCCCAAATGGCAAGGAACCATCCCTGCATCTGAAGCATCTGTCACTCTAATACTTATACATTACTCCCTAACAACCCTTTTCTCAAAACACACTGATGAAAATTGACAGCACTACAATCGTAGTTGAGTAAAGTGAGGTGAATTGTTAGGATAAAGGTTGATGGTTTTTGTATTCCTGCCTTTTTCAAATGGTCAACAGCTCTCACCTTGTAATAGAGAGCAACAATCATGGAGACATCAGATGGATGGCAGTGTAAGGCTGTGGTAACTAATGTGTACGTTTTGGAATGGACATTTTTCAGAAAAAAGAGAAGCTAAAACATTAAATTATACAAATATCTTATCAAAGTACATCAAGTTTCTTTAACATTTACCTATAAGTTCCCAATTTTGTTTAAAAATTTGCATGGGTCATTAAAGTGCACAATGTTGGCAAATTGCCAATCTGAATACACATCCGTAATCAATTACCATATGCGTGTACACATACACCTCCCTCCCTACCATGTCATCGCACTCGTGCTGTAATTCTCAGTTCTCCTCTTTGCCTCAAACTACCGGTTTGTGTATGTACATACATCTCTCCATCCTAATCAGCTTGTGTGGGATACGAACCTCTCCCTCTGCCAGTTAAGAAGCCCCTTTCCTCCTTAAATTACATACTGGTTAGGCAAGTAAAAATCTTTAGTGTGCTTCACGAAGCAATGCAGCCCATTACAAAGAATCGTTTTATTTTAGTTTTAAACTTGCAACTTTTACATAAAAATAAAACTATAACAAACTATATTACAAAAGAGTCTCATTAAAAGTACAGCATGTATCAATCGGTAGATTCTGCTTGGGCATTTTTGTGATGCATTCACCAACAGTTTTAGGTGGACTCCAACAGAATTTTTCCTGCAATGCTTTCAATGGCACAAGAAAAATGAAAATGCTTCTTCAGTTTGTCTTTAAATTACCTGCACATCTTTTGAAATTCAAAAGTTTTTTTTGTTCTTTTTTTTCAAATAAACACTCAAAACGCAAATTTTTTTTGTCTTTTTTCATTTCTAATGAATCGTTTGTCGCCTCTTTGCACTATTTCCTCTTGTTTTCTGTTTCAGCACAGAACTTTTCAAATGCTTCTTCCATTTCTGGATCCATCTCATTTTCAGAGTCATCCAGATATCTAAAGGAAGAATCACAGGATATTACATTGATACACAAAATGCACCATAACCTACAGGTCTCATCCAAGTCACAAACCATTTCATCACCAGCACTTTACTGTCACTGGAAGCAATCCTACGAACACCCATACAGCACGTAGATGTATCTATACCAGATGGACTGTAAGGTGACTCATCATCACATTTGAGGACAATTAAAAGATTGGTATTAAATGATGGTTTTACCAGGATCACCTAGACTTCATGAACAAATAACTCTGGCTTGACTCAGATTGCTGGTTGCAGAGAATAATATGCAATTTGCTGTAACCAATTAATCTCATTTCACAAAGGATGTCTGCAGTCAGCAAATGGCCATGTGTCAGCTGGACTTGTTCCTTATTCCCTCACTCCTGTAACCTCTTTCAGCCACACAATGCTTCCAAGAAAATCATACTCCTCTAATTCTGGCCTAATGAGAATTTCAAATTTTATTTGTTTCAGCATTGGTAACTGTGCCATCAGTTACTTTGTCCTGAACCTGTGGATTATCCGTCCAAAATCTCTTGATCTCTCTTTGTCTTAAAACTCTTTCATGAAGAGTTTTAAGACAACATCTCCTCCTCTGGCATGGTGCTGTATCTCATTTAATAATTTTGAGGCAGCACAGGACATTTTGTGGTGTTAAATGAGTCAAGTGTGGCCTATTGCTGTTGTTGATTCAAAGCCAGATTACATATTTGGATGACTAACCCACAGCCTTGAAACCCATGCTCTCTTTCAATGTCTTTTTACTCTTTCGTTTACTTGTTCACTGCCTCTATTTTTCCATTTTTAGATAAAAGACTGCTTTGAATGGATGTCCCACTTTTCCCAGATCCAGGGTAGTTTCCAGGAATCGGGATTCATCTTTCATCCATCAATGCAGATACCACACTATCAATCCACACACCATTTAATGCTTTCCTCTGTTCGAATGACAACCTGTGATTCTCTCATTCTATGTTTTTGCCTCAAACATTTGTGTTATTAAATAAGGTAACAACTTCTTAATGAATGTTACTCCTCACTTTTGGCCTTGCTTTTTAAAAAATTTTGGTTCTGCTGAAACACTAATCTGGCTCTCCGGTTGGGCATTTGCTGAGTGCTTTCTAATTCTGAGCACTGCACTTTATTAAGAATGATAGCAAAAATGAAGAACTTCAGTTGCGTGGATGGTCCACGTAAAATAGGATTGCTTTCTTTAATAGCAGAGGTGTTAAACTGTCAGAAAGCTCAGCAGGTCTGGCAAAATCTGTGGAACCGAAGCGTAGACTGGGTGACCGTTTCGCAGAACACCAATATCCTGTCTGCGAAAAACACCCTGAGGTCTCAGTTGCCTGCTACTTCAACACACTATTCTGTTCCTTGGCCAACATCTGTCTCTGGCTTGCTGCAGTGCTCCAGTGCAGCTCAGCATAAGCTGGAAGCACAGAACCTCATTTTCCACTTGGGAACTCTACAGCTTCTGATCTCAATATCACTTTTAGGCTTGGTGCACCTTCTCCCATGTCCTTACCCCAACCCACATACTCTAGACTTTTTTATCACATGGTCTGCTGTTAGAAACAACCCATTGTTAGCCACTAATTGTCGCTATTAGAGCTAATCATTCTCCTCAGCTGATGTTTATTCACTCCTTTGTCTATCTAACTATTCTCTCTCTTTGGGTTCTACATCCAGCAACAGTTTACTCCTGAGCCCCTGCGCCCTGTCTTGTGCATAAAAGCTCACTTTTTCCAAGTTACCATCCTTTCTGAGGAAAGGTTCCTGGACCCAAAACATTAACTCTGATTTCTCTCCACAGATACTGCTGAGCTTTTCCAGCATTTTTTGTTTTGCTTTCCGATTACCAGTATTGGCTGTTGTTTCGGTTTCAAAACAGCATGAAGGGTTTCACAAAAATATAAAAGGAGAAACTGTTTGCATTAGCTGGAGGGTCCTTGACCAAAGAACACAAATTGAAGTTAGTAGACAAAGATCAATAAGCAAGATTAGTTTTTTAAAAACACAAGTTGTGATCTGACATTTACTGCCTCAGAGTGCGAGAAGCAGTTTCAACAGTAAGTTTCAAAAGAGGATTAAATGGATACTTGAAGCAGAAATTTTGGGCTTTGGGGAGAGGCTAGCAAAGTGGAACTTTTTTTTCATTCACATGTGGGGGTTGCTGGCTAGGCCAGCATTTATTGCCTGCAGCTAATTGCCCAGAGGGCAATTAAGACTTAACCACAGTAGTTATATGTAACAAGGCCAAGCAAGGAGGCAAATTTCCTTCTCGAAAGGTATGAATAAGTCAGGTGGCTTTTTATGACATTTGACAGTGATTACACGATTTTCATGGGCTAATTTTAAATTCCAGGTTTATACTGGATTCAAATTTCATCGTGTGCCATGACAGAATTTGAACTCCAATCTCCAGTGGCATTATCACAATGCTAGTAATGGGATTGCTTTCAGAAAATGCTCACATAGACATCATAGGCAAAATGACCACCTTCTGGGCTTAAGATAATTTCTTGCCTCGTTCATTTTCTCCACCCTGCTCCAGGCTTGCTTCCACACTATAGGGATTCTATGATTCTAGGAATAGAAAAGTTTCTGTACAGGATGAACCTATGGTTGTAATAAAAACTTAAGTGTTTGTTGCATGCTCTATCCCTAGCATTCAGCATAAATGGCTTACATCTACCCTGTCAGTGTTCGAGCTGTCGACTTCAATACCATTTTCCACAGCTATTCAGCAAACACTAATTTGTTTCTTCAAGTATATTATTATTTCCCAAATTCCCCAAAGGCTTGAACCCTGACCCTCCATGCTACTCATAACCCTGTCTCCAAAATTCAGTTGGGAATTCATAGGATGATCCACGGCGCTGGCACAAGTTAATAGACATAACAGAAGTTTGGATGAAATGGCATTTTGATCCATTTCATTTTGGTTTTCTGGTAAACTGATCCCCACATCCTATTACATAACCTACCCATTCTTCCAGATACCAGTTCCCTTAGCTTTTGCCCATTTTCCCTAAGCTACTGATCATCATTTGTAAAATAAAATACTTGGTATCTCTCTTTCATAGCTTAAAAATGTGTTGCTGGAAAAGCGCAGCAGGTCAGGCAGCATCCAAGGAGAAGGAGAATCGACGTTTCGGGCACAAGCCCTTCTTCAGGACCTGAAGAAGGGCTTATGCCTGAAACGTCGATTCTCCTTCTCCTTGGATGCTGCCTGACCTGCTGCACTTTTCCAGCAACACATCTTTAAGCTTTGATCTCCAGCATCTGCAGTCCTCACTTTCTCCTATCTCTCTTTCATATCAAGCTGAGCCCAAGACATGCAGGTTAGGTAAATTGGCGATTCTAAATTGTCCCATAGTGTCCATGGATGCACAGGCTTGGTGGATCATGGAAAATGCAGGGTAACTGAGAGAAAGTAGGGGGGTGAAGACTGGGTGGGATGCTCTTCAGAGAATTGGTGCCAAATGGCCTCTATCTACACTGTAGGAATTCTGATTCCTCCATCCACAACATGAACTATTATAAAATTAAATTAGATACATCACCTGATCTATTCATATCAGCAAGTCAAGAGCAACCTGTCAACCTTGCAACTTGAACTCCCTCGAAATGAAAGAATTTGAAAGTCAGGTAATCATAGTTTATTCCAAATTCTGAATTGAACTCCCACAGGAATGTACGAGGAGAAAGTGAGGGCTGCAGATGCTGGAGATCAGAGCTGAAAATGTGTTGCTGGGAAAACGCAGCAGGTCAGGCAGCATCCAAGGAACAGGAGAATCGACGTTTCGGGCACAAGCCCTTCTTCAGGAATGAAGAAGGGCTTGTGCCCAAAACGTCGATTCTCCTGTTCCTTGGATGCTGCCTGACCTGCTGCGCTTTCCCAGCAACACATTTTCAGCTCCCACAGGAATGTAGGCATCATTGATTGATTTAGCATTTGTTGCCCATCCCTAATTTGCCTTCAGAAGTTGGTGGGGAGCTGCCTTCTCAAACCATTGCAGTCCATGTACTGTAGGTAGACCCACAATGCCCTGAGGAAGGGAATTCCAGAATTCTCACCCAGCAACACGAAAGGAATATATTTCCAAGTCAGGATGGTGAGTGGCTTGGTGAGGAACATGAGAGGTGGTGACCCCATGTATCTGCTGCCTTTGACCTTTTAAACATTGTGGTTGTGGATTTGGATGGTATCTGGGTTAATTGTTGCAGTATATCTCAGAGATGGTACTTGTGTTACTAGTAGAGCACGTCAATGTTGAAGGTGATGGATAGAGTATCAACTACATGAGCTATTTTGTCCTGGATGGTGCTGAGCTTCCGGAGTGTTGCTGGCACTGCACTCATTCATTCAAGTAGGCAGTATTCCATCCCAATCCTGACCTATACTTGCAGTCTTATTTGGCAGGTCAGTTCAATTTCTAGTCAAAGGTAACATCAAAAATATGGGCAGTGGGGGAATTCAGTAATAGTAACACCACAATGTCAAGGGGAATTTCTTTTATTGAGATGATTCGTAAGATCAGAATGTCACTTATCACTGAGTCATAGAGGCCCACAGCGCACTGAAAGGAGTTTCGGCTCAGAGTCTTCTCTGGTCAAAAACAACCACCTCGAACTATTCAAATCACGTTTTCCAACACTCGGCTCAGTCTTGTATGCCTTGGCATAACAAGTGTACACCCTATTACTTAAATGTGATCGGGTGTCTGCCTCTCCCACTCTTATGGATAGTGTTCCAGATTCCCACTATCCCCTGGGTGAAAAATATTTTTCCCATCTGTTGCCCCCTCATCTTAAATCTATACTCCCTAGTCATTGATCCATCTGTCAAGGAGAAGTTTTCTTCCTGTCCACCCGATCAATTCCCCTCTCAATTTCATACATCTGAATTTTGATCCTCTCTGTCTGATCTGCTCCAAGGAAAACAACCAGTCTGTCCAATCTCTCTTCATAAACTCCCTAGCCCAGACAACATCCTGGTAAATCTCTAGCTTACCAGTTCAAGACTGGGTACATTGAGGTGTTGCTGCATACTGACATGGACTGCTTCAATACTGCTTCAGTATTACTCAATCATCAGCAAAAACAAAATAACAGAACTTGACAGTCCAACAGAAGGCCATTCAAACCATCGTGTCCATAACAGCTCCCAAAAGTCCTACCCAGCTAGTCCCATTCTCCAGTCCCATCTCTTGGGTCCTCTAAATTGATCACTTTGAAATAAATACCAGCTTTCTGTTGAAACCTTCAACAGAATCTGCTTCCAACATTCTCCATGCAATACATTCCAAACCCTAACAACTGAGTAAAAAGGTTCTCATCACACTCCGAGCTCTCTTGCTGACAAACTTGAAATAGCAGCCCCTAGTTATTAACATATCAACTAGTGGAAATAGAATATCTACTTTACCCTGTCAAAAGTGTTCATAATTTTGAACACCTCAATAAGGTCAACTCTTAATCTTCTCTACTCCAAGAATAAGCAGCTCAATTTCTCTAATCTTTCTTTGTACCTAAAACACCTCATTCTGGTAAATTTAATTTACTAGAATGAGGGTTTAGCATTATTTCCAGAACTGTAACATCGTTCCTTCAACAAGGTGCCCAGAACTGAACGCAATGCTCCGAATGTGGTCGGACCAATGATTAGTAGAGGTGTAGTACACTTCCTTGTTTGACATATGCTATGCCTCTATTTATAAACCAAGAATTCCAAACAACTGTTTCCACTTTCCTGGCCACTAAGACATTCGTGTACATGATGCCTAAGGTCCTTCTTCACCTCTACTGTCTGACTCTCAAATGTTTCTACTACCATTACTTTACATTTAGCTATAAGATCATAAGACATAGGAGCAGAAATTAAGCCATTCAGCCAATCAAGTCTGCTCCGCCATTCAATCATGGCTGATAAATTTCTCAACCTCATTCTCCCCATAACCCTTGATAATCAAGAACGTGTCTTAAATATATTCAATGGCCTGGCCTCCACAGCCTTCTGTGGCAATAAATTTTATAGATTCATCACTCTCTGGCTAAAGAAGTTTATCATTTCCATTGTTAAAGGTCTTCTCTTTCCTCTAAGACTGTGCCCTCGGGTCCTAGTCTCTCCTACCAATGGAACATCCTCCCAACACCCACTCTGTCCAGGCCACTCAGTACTCTGTATGTTTCAATCAGATCCCCCCATCCTTCGAAACACCATCGAGTATAAACCCAGAGTCCTAAACTCTTCCTCATATGTTAAGCTTTTCAGTTGTGGGACCATTCTCGTCAACCTCCTCTGAACATGCTCCAGGGCCAGTACATCCTACTTCAGATATGTGGCCCAAAACTGTGCAGAGCAGTCCAAATGTGGAATGACCAGAGACATATAGAGCTCATAAGTATATCCCTGCTTTAATATTCAAATCCTCTCAAAATAAATGCCTTAATTGCATTTGCCTTCCTAACTACTGACTCAACCTGCAAGTTTGCCTTGAGAGAATCCTGGACTAGAATGCCCAAGTCTCTTTGCGCTTCAGACTTCTGAATTTTGTACCCATTTAGAAGATGGTCCATGCCTCTATTGTAACCACCTCACACTTTGCCATATTGTACTCATCTGGCACTTTTTTGCCCACTTTCCTAACCTGTCCAAATCCTTCTGCAGCCTCTAGGCCTCCTCAATGCTACCTGTTCCTCTACCTATCTTTGTATCATCTGCAAACTTAGCCAGAATGCCCTCAGTTCCTGCATCTGTATTGTTCATGTATAAATTGAAACATTGTGATCCTTACACTGAGCCTTGCAGAACACCATTTGTCACCTGCTGCCATCCTGCTTCTATCCCCACTCTCTGCTTTCTGCCAGAGAAATTCTTTGCACTGAAACTCATCTGCCATCCAAACTTATGATAGAGGGAAAGTCACTGCTAAAGCAACTGAAGCTCTTTGGGCCAAGGACACTACTGTGATACATTCCTTTATCATTGTTTTAATTTGTGCTGCAGGAACTAGCACTAGGTATATACTGTTACATTCAAATGCACAGACAGTTCCAAGCATAGTAGATTCAACTGTTTTGAAATATTAGTTAAATCAAAATCTGCACAGGATTAACAGCCTGTTGCAAGAGTTTGAAAAGATCATGCAGGACAGCAAAGGAACACTGAAGAGGAGTCCAAAGGAGACAAGCAACGAGACTAGAAGACAGGTCACGTGGGGCGACTGTCTGTGTGGAGTTTGTTCATTCTCCCAGTGTCTGCGTGGGTATCAGAGAGCAGTTATTGCTGGGTAAATGCTGCTTGATAGCCGTGTCAACAGAATATTCCATCATCTGACTGATGATCGAGAATGGGCTGATGAGGTTGTAATTTGCCAGATTGCATTTTTGTTGCCTTTTGTAAACAGCCAATTTTCCACACTCTCAGATCAATACCAATGTAGTAGCTGTCGTAGGGCTGGAGCACAAGCTTTCAGTACTGTTGCTGGAATGTTGCCAGGGCCCAGAGCTTTGGCAGCATCCAGTACCTTCAGCTATTTGATATCAGCTAGAGTGAATTAAATTTGCTGAAGATTGGAATCCGTGATTCGGGGAATAATTCACTCTGCACTTCTGATGAAGATGGGTAGATATATTTAGTTTCATCTTTTACACTGATGTGCTGGGCTACCGCACTGGTGAAGCAACGTGACAAGTATTTTCAAACATATTAAAGCCCTCAAGACAGTTTTACACTCATTTGATCCAGATTCTCAACTCAATATTCCCACTTTTAGACCATATTCATTTATATCTTTACCTCAGAAAAATCTATCAATCTCAGCTGAAAGCTCAGAATAGCAAAGAGAATAGTGAGGTGACTGAGAAACAAAAAAAAAAATCAAACTTACGCTTCTCCATCTTCATCAGAGTAACCTTGAAACAGCTCTTCTCGATCAATCATCTCCTGATATTTTTCCAGGTAATCTGAAATACAGACAGAAAACATAATTGGAAACCTGATTCAAGGGAGCAAGTTGCACACACTCATATGGGTGACTCAGAACTGTGTGGACTCTTTGTGCTCAACAGTTTTTCAATAAGGACAAATACAATGAAAATATTTTAACAGGTTGGATATTTGATAAGTGTGAAAGTATAAGCATTAAGAAACAGTGTGAGTAATGAGAGAGAAAATTTACTTAAGTGTACCGTGCAGGCAGATGAACATACTCAAAAATTATCCAAAGTTGATTGTTTTTTTCATTGATACATACTGATTGCTGTCAGTCAATTACCATTGTACTCGGCTAACAGAAGGTGAACTCGATGGAACTTAGTTTTTTAAAAGGTCCCAGAATTTCTCCATTACATAAGTACAACAGTGGCAACTTTTAAACAGTTGTATATTTTACAAAGCACCCAAGCTTTTCATCACTAAATTAACTGATCAAATATAATACTTGAAACTGTTAACGGTTCACAAATCATAATTCAATGTTAGAATCACAAAGCACTGGCCAGTTTCCCTGCTAAGTTCAAGAGTTTATTGAGTCCTTCAAAGACCATGAAAGCAGCCTCAAGGAGCAAGTTCAAGAGTGGTTTAACTGTTTTGGTTCTTTGGAGCTTTTCTCTTAAAGACATAATGCAGGCGAAGTGGAGAAATGAAAGTCAAATGAGAATCCAAAGTAGAAGGAATGAAGCAGCTCTGAATACTTGCAAGCAGTGATCATTCTATTTTTGTCTGTCAATGCGTTCACAGCAACAGGTTTACACTGAACAACTGCAATAATTTTGGCTCACATCAGGAGTGTCATAAAACAACACAATTTTACAGACTACCACTGTCAACTTCCATCTCTCAGGTACACCCCTACATGGCTTTTACATTTAGAGAGAAGACACTTCAGTGGGGCAAGGAGTACAGCAGAACAGTGGTGATTACTACAGGATTAGTAATCCAGTGGCCAAGACCAATGATCCAACAATTGAGGAAATTTAAATTCAATAACTAAATATATTGGCAACATTAAAAAAAAACAGATTTCTGTAAAAACCCATCTTGTTCATTGATATTTTAATAAAAGAAAAACGTCCTTACTTAATTTAGTTCATAAGTGATTCCAAACCATAGCAATGCAGTCAGTTGAAGTAACCTAGCAATTCATGCAGGCAACAGCTCACCATCACATTGAGGGAAATTATCTATAGATAATAAGTGCTGAAGTCAGCGACTTCCACATTCAAAGAATAAATAACAGTTAAGTACAGTAAAAAGAACTTGACATATTTGAGAGCATTTCTCTCACTCTGTCCTTACCTTCCTCCACAGGAGAATGGCTCACAATCGTGTCCACTCTCAGGGATTGACAGCTCTTTCATACCCCACCTAAGTGAGCTGAGCACAACAGCTGAGTCCCTTAGCTAATGTGCACTGAAATGCACTTGTCCTACAACCACTGAACAGGAGGATCAAGAACCCTTGATAATTCATGCCTCTCTTTTTTGGCTCAACAATCATGCCAAACTGCCACAGATGGATTGGTCTTCAGCACAAGATCAAGAATAAAACAAGCTATATTCTTAACCAAAGCAATTATCCTTCCCACACTGCAGCTTGCTGTGAGCATATTTCCTGAAATGGGCAGGAATCAATGCAACATAAAGAACAGTTTGAAAGAGGTGGATTGAAGGTCAGAACTTCACCATTGACTCATCCAAACACAGCAGTCGCTACTGCATCCATCAAGTCAGTACACTTTGCGAACCACTTCAAGTACTTTGTATGCAGGTAAGGCGAGATAGAGAGAGGTGGGGGGTGTAACATCTCAGTTGGCTAGGTGGTTAGCATATGAATCTGGTTCATACCAATAGCACAAGGTTTCATTTCCACTCTGGCTGTGGTGGATTTGAGCTTACCTCCTTGCTCTGTCTCTACTGAATCACTTTACTGTGGTTTGACACGCCTCTGCCTCCGAGCTTACTTTCACAATCAGGACTCCCGCCCACCTCCAACACACTGCATCCACCTGGACACCCTGCGCTGGCCTATTACTTGCCCTCGACCTCTTCATTTCCAACTTCCGCCGGGACATTAATCGCCTCGAGGTAAAAACAATGACTGCAGATGCTGGAAACCAGATTCTGGATCAGTGGTGCTGGAAGAGCACAGCAGTTCAGGCAGCATCCGAGGAGCTTCGAAATCGACGTTTCGGGCAAAAGCCTTGCCCGAAACGTCGATTTCGAAGCTCCTCGGATGCTGCCTGAATTGCTGTGCTCTTCCAGCACCACTGATCCATTAACCGCCTCAACCTGTCTACCCCCCCCACCCACCCCACTCCAACCTCTCACCCTCAACGCGCAGCCCTCCAATCCCTCTGCTCCAATCCCAACCTCACCATCAAGCCAGCAGATAAAGGGGGCGCAATTGTAGTCTGGCGCACAGACCTCTACACCGCTGAAGCCAAACGCCAACTCGAGGACACCTCTTCCTACCGCTCCCTCGACCATGACCCCACTCCCCATCACCAAACCATCATCTCCCAGACCATACAGAACCTCATCACCTCAGGAGATCTCCCACCCACAGCTTCCAACCTCAGTCTGGGAACCCCGCACTGTCCGGTTCTACCTCCTTCCCAAGATCCACAAGCCCGACGACCTTGGCCGACCCATTGTCTCAGCATGCTCCTGCCCCACTGAACTCATCTCTACCTACCTCGACACTGTCCTATCCCCCCTCGTCCAGGAACTCCCTTCGTACGTTCGAGACACCACCCAAGCCCTCCACCTCCTCCAAGGCTTCTGTTTCCCCGGTCCCCAACGCCTCACCTTCACCATGGATATCCAATCCCTCTACACCTCCATCCGCCATGACCAGGGCCTCCAAGCCTTCCATTCTTTCCTCTCCAGACGTCCCCAACAGTACCCCCTTCCACCGACACACTCATTCCTTTGGCCAAACTGGTCCTCACCCTTAACAATTTCTCCTTCGAATCCTCCCACTTCCTCCAGACCAAAGGGGTAGCCATGGGCACACGTATGGGCCCCAGCTATCCCTGTCTCTTTGTTGGCTATGTAGAACAGTCGATCTTCCGTAATTACACCGGCACCACTCCCCACCTCTTCCTCCGCTCCATTGATGACTGCATTGGCGCCACCTCGTGCTCCCGCGAGGAGGTTGAGCAATTCATCAACTTCACCAACACATTCCACCCTGACCTTAAATTTACCTGGACCATCTCTGACACCTCCCTCCCCTTCCTGGACCTCTCCATCTCCATTAATGACGATCGACTTGACACTGACATTATTTACAAACTCACCGACTCCCATAGCTACCTGGATTACACCTCTTCCCACCCTACCTCTTGCAAAAATGCCATCCCGTATTCCCAATTCCACCGTATGTGCCGTATCTGCTCCCAAAGAGGACCAGTTCCACCACAGAACATACCAGATAGCCTCCTTCTTTAGAGACTGTAATTTCTCTTCCCATGTGGTTAAAGATGCCCTCCAATGCATCTCGTCCACATCCCGCATCTCAGCCCTCAGACCCCACCCCTCCAACCGTAACAGGGACAGAACGTCCCTGGTGCTCACCTTCCACCCTACCAACCTTCGCATAAACCAAATCATCCGACGACATTTCTGCCACCTCCAAAAAGACCCCACCGCCAGGGATATATTTCCCTCCCCACCCCTTTCCGCCTTCCGCAAAGACCGTTCCCTCCGTGACTACCTGGTCAGGTCCACGCCCCCCCTACAACACACCCCCCCCATCCTGGCCCACACCTCCTCCCTCAACTCCATCCAAGGCCCTAAAGGAGCCTTCCACATCCAAAGTTTTACCTGCACATCCACCAATATTATTTATTGTATCCGTTGCTCCCGATGCAGTCTCCTCTACATTGGGGAGACTGGATGCCTCCTAGCAGAGCGCTTTAGGGAACATCTCCGGGACACCCGCACCAATCAACCACATCGCTCTGTAGCCCAACATTTCAACTCCCACTCTGCCGAGGACATGGAGGTCCTGGGCCGCCTCTACCACCGCTCCCTCACCACCAGACGCATGGAGGAGGAACGCCTCATCTTCCGCCTCGGAACACTTCAACCCCAGGGCATCAATGTGGACTTCAACAGTTTCCTCATTTCCCCTTCCCCCACCTCACTCTAGTTCCAAACTTCCAGCTCAGCACTGTCCCCATGACTTGTCCTACCTACCTTCTTTTCCACCTATCCACTCCACCCTCCTCCCTGACCTATCACCTTCATCCCCTCCCCCACTTAACTGTTGTACTCTATATGCTACTTTCTCCCCACCCCCACCGTCCTCTAGCTTATCTCCCCACCCTTCAGGCTCTCTGCCTTTATTCCTGATGAAGGGCTTTTGCCCGAAACGTCGATTTTACTGCTCTTCGGATGCTGCCTGAACTGCTGTGCTCTTCCAGCACCACTAATCCAGAATCTGGTTTCCAGCATCTGCAGTCATTGTTTTTAGCTAAATAATCAAGGACCTGCCTTCAGAAAGTGTGTTTGAGATAATCAAGCAGGTACAGTGTAGAATGCAAAATAATATAATCAGAGCTAAGCCATAAAACTTAGGAAGGACTTCTTCACAAAGAGTGGTAGAGCAATGAAACTCGTTTTATATTAATGTACGTGATGTTGGCTGGACCAGCACCCTGCCACAAAAAGATGATGCCAGATTAACATGAATAGATTTGCACTGGACAGGAATCTGAAGATATGGAGTCAAAGTGAGTTGTATGTGGTAAAGATAAAGATCAGCAATTATCAGATTGATGACGGAACAGGTTCAAGGGAGTGATTAGACTCCTAATAAACTAGATTAGACCCCTAATAAACTAGATTAGTCTCCTAATAAACTAGATTAGCCCCAATTTCCTGCCTTTCCCTAAAGTGTCTTGGTTCTGTGAATTACCAAAAAACAAATGAGCTTCCTGTGAAGAAACTTAAATAACTTCAATTGCATATATTGCCACAATCCTTTGTTGAACATTTTTCTAGTTGGTTCTAACTGATGCTATTACCTCCCGTTGGTTGTTTCCAGATAAACCTGCAACCATCTGAATTTATCCATCAATCTGTTTGATTTAAATTCTCATCACAACTACATTGTGCAAATCAAAACTTCAGAATCCAGTAAAATTCAGCAATAGCTATCAGTCTGGTCTGACCCAGGAGAGAGGAAAATATCTGTTCAAGTACCAATCCACAGTATCACTTAAAGAGGAGGGAAGGGGAGGGGGGTCTCCTGAGTTAATAAGGGTATAGATACAATGTTACTGTTCCTTTGTTTGGGAGCTTGGCGCCAAACATAGCTGTTCTGTACTCTGTTTTTTTGCTTTTCTTTCTTTTTTTGATCTATTAGTTATTTACTTATTTATTGGTGTTGCTTTGCACAATATTAGGGTTTGTTTTGTATTTTTGAGTAGGTTAGCAGTTAGTAGACAGTAGTTGTATTGTAATTTGTGTTTTTTTTTCTTTTTATCAGACTGATATTTGTTATTGATTGTATTTTTCAATAATTTTATATGTTTGTAAAGTAAAAAAATTGCTAATAAATATATTTACAAAATAAAAAGGAAGGGGTCAGTGTAAATTTACAGACTCATGTTGACCCTAAAGGACTAACCTGGGTCTGCTGGAGTGAGAGGGATACCCTCTGCTGAATAAAATACAGGCTCATTCTGAAAATTAAAACATAGTAACATGTTACACATTACTTCTGTAGTAAAACGATTCATACCAATTCAACATTACTTATTTTAGCAGGTTAATTTAATGGTACCACTCACAGAATATTTTCCATCTGATTCTTCGAGTTAAGCTACAGATTGGCAGGAAGTGCTTTTACAGTGATTGTGTAAGATTACTAACACATGACATTACCTTTAGGCATTCAATCAAATCTTCAATCAGTAAACCTAAGCCACGTATGTCTGCAGTTAATTAGGGCAAGATGAGGTGGGTGAACTGTCTGAGCTGACATTTTTGCAAAAAGGCTGCAACTAACAGGAGAAACACATTCAATAGCAATCACCTCATGAACTGGGTGAGAAGTTGAACTGCCAATAGTATCGTGATTTACACAACCAACAGGTATCAGTCAGCAGAAACCTCAATCCATTCCAACAGTGAAAAGGTAATATTTTTAATCCATTGAACAACTCTCCCTGGGTTTACAAAGCTAGTGCAACTCTCATTTTGAAGTTGCTGGGTAGGAAACCTTCTGCCCTTAATGACTCATTTGTGACAAAAATATTTTGATGTACAAAATGGCCATCATAGCTCTTTGTGCATGTCCTGCTGTTAGTTTAGTGCACTGTGTGCTTCACACAGTTTTGTTGGGTTCCTGCAAGTTAACATCCAATAACAGCTGCAAGGTTTCTGGAAATAAAAACAAAAACCTACGGATGTTGAAGATCTGAAATTAAATGACAAAGTGCTGGGGAAACTCAGCAGATATGACAGGATCTGTGAAGAGAGAAACAGAGTTAACACTGAGTGAAATATGACTTCTCTTTGGAACTGAACTGCTGAGTTTCTCCAGCACACTATTTTTATTGTAAAATTTTAATTCAATGAGCAGATATTCTGAGCTCATGGAAGACGTCTTTAATAAGCTAGGGACCAAACCCCCCCAAAAAGTGAAACACAAGTAAAACATAGCTTCAAACATCTATGCAAATGAGAAACAAAGAGAAGCACAACAGCATTTGCAAAATGACAAAGCTTACAAACTGAAGCCACTAAAACGAGGAGATGTATCTATCCCAGCAGGCTACTTTTCCACCTTTAAAAGCTCTTTCTTTCACTACACTAATCATAAACATTAGCTCAGATGGAATACTACAGGAGGTTAAAAGCTATTTCATTAATCGAGCCAATTTATCTCTACTGATGGTTTATAATGTGTTTTGTTCTAACGCAATTGTTTTGCTAAAGTCAGCATGAAGCGCACAGGCTTTCCCTGTCTGCAGTGGCAACTAGCCAAGCTTCAGTATTCCAATCCCACTGCAGCTTTACCCAATTGCCATTTCATCAGTAACTCAAACATAATGCCTTCAACACAGGGTGGGTTGCACCTCAACAGGTTTGGGACCAACTGGGTCACAAGTACTTTTCCAAATGTGGGAGAGGAGAGTTTTCATTTGGCAGGGAAATGGACAACAGCATATAAAAGCAGAGAAGATAAATAA